>NC_135975.1:30367295-30706461 GCF_053455715.1 Rhinoraja longicauda
AACAAAGAATGCTGTTTATTTTAAAGTAAAATAGACACCTCTCCTCTCTCCCCCCCTCTCCTCTCCTCTCTCCCCCCCTCTCCTCTCCTCTCCCCCCTCTCCTCTCCCCCCTCTCCCCTCTCCTCTCCCCCCTCTCCTCTCCCCCTCCACTCTTCCTCTCCCCTCTCCTCTCCCTCTCCCCCCCTCTCCTCTCCCCCCTCCTCCTCTCCCCCCTCCTCCTCTCCCCCTCCTCCTCTCCCCCTCCTCTCCTCTCCCCCTCCCTCCTCTCCCCCTCCCTCTCCCCCCCTCCCCCTCCCTCCCCCCTTCCCCCCTCTCCCCCCTTCCCCCCCTCCCCTCCCCCCTCCCCTCCCCCCTCCTTTCCCCCTCCCTCCTCTCCCCCCCCTCCTCTCCCCCTCCTCCTCTCCCCGAAGCGGAAGTGTAGTCGCCGTCGCCTCTCCCGCTGTTTGATTTAATTTATAACAAAGACATTTATTTAAAATGAGGAATGTGATTTTCATTAAGTTTGATTTTATTTATTTTAAAAAAGCTGCTGCTCTATAGATAAGTTTATTTCCTTTTCAACAAAGAACGCTGTTTATTTTAAAGTAAAAACGCGGTTTTTTTCATTGGGTTTCACCCTCCCTGTTAGCGCCCGATTGGTTGGGTCTTTACGTGGGGTACAGTGATTGGCTCCACCATCCCTGTTAGCACCCGATTGGCTGGGTCTCTACGTGGGGTGCAGTGATTGGCTCCACCCTCCCTGTTAGCGCCCGATTGGCTGGGTCTCTACGTGGGTGCAGTGATTGGCTCCAACCTTACACTCGATGTGGGTGGAGCAGTTGATTTGAACTGACACCAACTGCCGTAACCAACAGTCCACCGTGCTGCTTGCTGGTTGAGGACAGGCTCCAGCATCGCTCAGGAGGGCAGTTTAATTGAAATACAGAAAGAATATTTATAGATAAGTTTCTTATCATTTCCAACAGAAAAATTACATTTATTTTAAACGAGATTTTCATTGCATTTAATTTTATTTTAAAAAAAAGATAAAAGACAGAGATTTCATAGATAAGTTTACTTTCTTTTTTAACAAAAGAACATTTATTTCACATAGGTTTAATTTCATTTACAACAAAGACATAAGCTGCTGCTCTATAGATAAGTTTAATTTCTTTTTCAACAAAGAATGCTGTTTATTTTAAAGTAAAATAGACCCCTCTCCTCTCTCCCCCCCTCTCCTCTCCTCTCCCCCACTCTCCTCTCCCCCTCTCCTCTCCCCCCTCTCCCCTCTCCTCTCCCCCCTCTCCCCTCTCCTCTCCCCCCTCTCCCCTCTCCTCTCCCCCCTCTCCTCTCCCCCTCCCCTCTCTTCTCCCCCTCCCCTCTCTCCTCTCCCCTCTCCTCTCCCCCCTCTCCTCTCCCCCTCTCCTCTCCCCCTCCTCCTCTCCCCCCCTCCTCCTCTCCCCCCCTCCTCCCCCCCTCCCTCGCTCAGGAGGGCAGTTTAATTGAAATACAGAAAGAATATTTATAGATAAGTTTCTTATCATTTCCAACAGAAAAATTACATTTATTTTAAACGGTACGAGATTTCCATTGCATTTAATTTTATTTTTTAAAAAAAGATAAAAGACAGAGATTTCATAGATAAGTTTACTTTCTTTTTTAACAAAAGAACATTTATTTCACATAAGTTCCCTCCCCCCCTTCCCTCCTCCCTTCCCCCCTCCCCTCCCCCCTCCCATCCCCCCCTCTCCCCCCTCCCTCCCCCTACCCCCCTCCCTCCCCTCTCCCTCCCCCCTCCCCCCCTCCCCCCCTCCCTCCCCTCCTCCCTCCCCCAACCCTCCCCCAACCCTCCCCCTTTCCTCCCCTCCCGGTTACAATGGAAACCCTACGAGGACGGGCCCAACGGGCCCACTTGGTCTAGTCTATCTATCTATCTATATACTACTAAAACTCTGCGGTCCAACATTCCGTATGTATGTATGTATATGTGTATGTACGGAAGATTCCGAAGAATTTCTGTCCATAACTTACAAACCCTACTCCTCCCTGAAGTTACACCAAAGCGCTACGCTCTGCGGTCCAACATTCCGTATGTATGTATGTATATGTGTATGTACGGAAGATTCCGAAGAATTTCTGTCCATAACTTACAAACCCTACTCCTCCCTGAAGTTACACCAAAGCGCTACGATTTTTGTACCGCCATATTCACCATTAACGTGGGCAACTATTGTAAGTACTTTCGTTCAAATTGAAGCTACCTTTTTAAAGCTAGAGAGATATTAAAGTTTAAATTTTCATTTCTAACCCTTTTCTTGAAGGGGCTTCAGCGCGTGATGTCACAATGGCACCCGTGCACCAATGAGAGATCAGCTCGGTTTTAAATTTACATCTTCAGCTTGTGACGTCACAATGCTTGTGTGAGATTGTTGCAACATTGTTGCGAAAAGCAACTGCCAGTTTTTTAAAGTTGTGCAAGTCACTTAACATACACAGGTCAGCATGGGGCCCCTATTCCCTCCCTCCCCCCCTTCCCCCCTCAACCCCTTCCTCCCCACTCCTTCCCACCTCCATCCCCACTCCCTCCCCCCTCCTCCCCAACTCCCTCCCCACCTCCCTCACCCCTCCTCCCCTAACTCCCCCCCCTCCCTCCTTCCCTCCATCCTCCCCCCCCTCCCTCCACCCTTCCATCCCTCTCCCCCTCCCCCCTCCTTCCACCCTCCCTCCCCCCCTTCTGGTTACAAAGGAAACCCTACGGGGACGGGCCCAACGGGGAAAGAGGGGTACTGGGAAAAGGGGAGGTCCCCCTCCCTCCCCTTCCCCCCTCCCCCTCCCCCCTAACCCTCTCCCTCCCCCTTCCCCCCTCCCCTCCCCCCCTCCCCTCCTCCCTCCACACCTCCCTCCTCCCTCCCTCCCCTCCTCCCGGTTACAATGGAAACCCTACGAGGACGGGCCCAACGGGGAAAGAGGGGTACTGGGAAAAGGGGAGGTCCCCCTCCCTCCCCCTTCCCCCATCCCATCCCCCCTCCCTCCCCTCTCCCTCCCCCTTCCCCCGTTCCCCCCTCCCCTTCCCCCCTCCCTCCACACCTCTCTCCTCCCTCCCTCCCCTTCCCTCCCTCCCATCCTCCCAATGCTTGTTTGAGATGGGTGCTACATTGTTTCGAAAAGCACCACTAACAGATCGCAGTGAGAAGCACTATGTGACCGCGAATGTTTCAAAACAAGCACTTAAAAAGCACTTATCTTTTTTTAAAGTATTTTTTTTTATTGCAAGTCACTTAACATACAGAAATCAGCATTGGGCCCCTATGCTCGTGGGCCACCGGGGCAAGTGTTTCGAAAAAAGCACTGAGAGTGTGTCTGGGGGAGAGAGAGAATGGGGGGGGTCTGAGAATGGGGACTGGGGAGGGGGACAACAGGGGTCGTTGCGGAGGGGGCTTGGTGGTGGGGGAAAGAGGGGTACTGGGAAAAGGGGAGGTTCCACTTCCCCCCTCAACCCCTTCCTCCCCCCTCCTTCCCACCTCCATCCCCACTCGCTCCCCCCCTCCCTCCCCCCTCAATCCCAACCTCCATCATCACACAGCCCCTAACTCCCCCCCTCCCTCCTTCCCTCCATCCCACCCTCCCCCACTCCCTGCCCCCTCCCTCCACCCTTCCATCCCTCTCCCCCTCCCACCTCCTTCCACCCTCCCTCCCCCCCTCCCGGTTACAATGGAAACCCTACGGGGACGAGCCCAACGGGGAAAGAGGGGTACTGGGAAAAGGGGAGATCCCCCTCCCTCCCCTCCCCCTACCCCCTTCCCCCCTCCCCTTCCCCCTCCCCTCCCCCCTCCCTCCCCCTCCCCTCCTCCCTTCACACCTCCCTCCTCCCTCCCCCCCCCCTCCCGGTTACAATGGAAACCCTATGAGGACAGGCCCAACGGGGAAAGAGGGGTACTGGGAAAAGGGGAGGTCCCCCTTCCCCCTCAACCCCTTCATCCCCCCTCCTTCCCACCTCCATCCCCACTCCCTCCCCCCCTCCTCCCCCTCCCTCCCCAACTCCCTCCCCCCTCCCCCCTAACTCCCCCCTCCCTCCTTCCCTCCCTCCCCAATCCCTCCCCCCCTCCCTCCACCCTTCCATCCCTCTCCCCCCTCCTTCCACCCTCCCTCCCCCCTCCCGGTTACAATTGAAACCCTACGAGGACGGGCCCAACGGGGAAAGAGGAGTACTGGGAAAAGGGGAGGTCCCCTCCCTCCCCCCTTCCCCCTCCCCTCCCCCCTCCCCTCTCCCTCCCCCTCCCCCCTACCCCCCTCCCTCCCCTCCCCCCTCCCTCCCCTCCCCTCCTCCCTCCACACCTCCCTCCTCCCTCCCTCCCCCTTCCCGCCCTCCCCTCCCGGTTACAATGGAAACCCTACGAGGACGGGCCCAACGGGGAAAGAGGGGTACTGGGAAAAGGGGAGGTCCCCCTCCCTCCCTCCCCCCTCCCCTCTCCCTCCCCCCCCTTCCCTCCTCCCTTCCCCCCTCCCCCTCCCATTCCCCCCTCCCTCCCCCCTACCCCCCTCCCTCCCCCCTCCCCCCCTCCCCTCCCTCCTCCCTCCCCCTTCCCTCCCCCAACCCTCCCCCTTTCCTCCCCTCCCGGTTACAATGGAAACCCTACGAGGACGGGCCCAACGGGCCCACTCGGTCTAGTATACTACTAAAACTCTGCGGTCCAACATTCCGTATGTATGTATGTATATGTGTATGTACGGAAGATTCCGAAGAATTTCTGTCCATAACTTACAATCCCTACTCCTCCCTGAAGGTACACCAAAGCGCTACGATTTTTGTACCGCCATATTCACCATTAACGTGGGCAACTATTGTAAGTACTTTCGTTCAAATTGAAGTTACCTTTTTAAAGCTAGAGAGATATTAAAGTTTAAATTTTCATTTCTAACCCTTTTCTTGAAGGGGCTTCAGCGCGTGATGTCACAATGGCACCCGTGCACCAATCAGAGATCAGCTCGGTTTTAAATTTACATCTTCAGCTTGTGACGTCACAATGCTTGTGTGAGATTGTTGCAACATTGTTGCGAAAGGCAACTGCCAGTTTTTTAAAGTTGTGCAAGTCACTTAACATACACAGATCAGCATGGGGCCCCTATTCCCTCCCTCCCCCCCTTCCCCCCTCAACCCCTTCCTCCCCACTCCTTCCCACCTCCATCCCCACTCCCTCCCCCCCTCCCTCCCCCCTCAATCCCAACCTCCATCACCACTCAGCCCCTAACTCCCCCCCTCCCTCCTTCCCTCCATCCCACCCTCCCCCACTCCCTCCCCCCTCCCTCCACCATTCCATCCCTCTCCCCCTCCCCCCTCCTTCCACCCTCCCTCCCCCCCTCCCGGTTACAATGGAAACTATACGGGGACGGGCCCAACGGGGAAAGAGGGGTACTGGGAAAAGGGGAGGTCCCACTTCCCCCCTCAACCCCTTCCTCCCCCCTCCTTCCCACCTCAATCCCCACTCCCTCCCCCCTCCCTCCCCCCTCAATCCCAACCTCCATCACCACTCAGCCCCTAACTCCCCCGCTCCCTCCTTCCCTCCATCCCACCCTCCCCCACTCCCTCCCCCCTCCCTCCACCATTCCATCCCTCTCCCCCTCCCCCCTCCTTCCACCCTCCCTCCCCCCTCCCGGTTACAATGGAAACCCTACGGGGACGGGCCCAACGGGGAAAGAGGGGTACTGGGAAAAGGGGAGGTCCCCCTTCCCCCCTCAACCCCTTCATCCCCCCTCCTTCCCACCTCCATCCCCACTCCCTCCCCCCCTCCTCCCCAACTCCCTCCCCCCTAACTCCCCCCTCCCTCCTTCCCTCCATCCCTCCCTCCCCCAATCCCTCCCCCTCCCTCCACCCTTCCATCCCTCTCCCCCTCCCCCCTCCTTCCACCCTCTCTCCCCCCTCCCGGTTACAATTGAAACCCTACGAGGACGGGCCCAACGGGGAAAGAGGGGTACTGGGAAAAGGGGAGGTCCCCCTCACTACCCCCTTCCCCCTCCCCTCCCCCCTTCCCCTCCCTCCCCCTCCCCCCTCCCTCCCCTCCCGCTCCCTCCCCTCCCCTCCTCCCTCCACCCCTCCCTCCTCCCTCCCTCCCCCTTCCCTCCCTCCCCTCCTCACGGTTACAATGGAAACCCTACGAGGACGGGCCCAACGGGGAAAGAGGGGTACTGGGAAAAGGGGAGATCCCCCTCCCTCCCCCTTCCCCCCTCTCCCCCTTACCTCCCCCCCTCCCTCCCCTCTCCCTCCCTCCTCCCCCTTCCCCCCTCCCCCCCTCCCCTCCCCCTCCCCTCCTCCCTCCACACCTCCCTCCTCCCTCCCTCCCTCCCCCTTCCCTCCCTCCCCTCCTCCCGGTTACAATGGAAACCCTACGAGGACGGGCCCAATGGTGAAAGAGGGGTACTGGGAAAATGGGAGGTTCCCCTCCCTCCCCCCTCCCTCCCTTCTCCCTCCCCCCCTCCCTCCCCCTCCCCTTCCCCCCTCCCTCCCCTTCCCCCCTCCCCCCTCCCTACCCCTCCCCCCTACCCCCTTCCCTCCCCTCTCCCTCCTCCCTTCCCCCCTCCCCTCCCCCTCCCCTCCCCCTCCCCTCCCCCCTCCACACCTCCCTACTCCCTCCCTCGAAAAGCAACTGACAGAAGCACTAAGTAGCCGCGAATGTTTCAAAACCAGCACTTAACCGCGAATGTTTTTTTAAAAAGCACTTAACCGCGAATGTTTCAAAACAAGCAATTAAAAAGCACTTTTTTAAAAAAAGTATTTTTTTTTATTCCAAGAGAATGGGGGGGGGGTCTGAGAATGGGGACTGGGTAGGGGGACAACAGGGGTCGTTGCGGTGGGGGCTTGGTGGTGGGGGAAAGAGGGGTACTGGGAAAAGGGGAGGTCCCACTTCCCCCTCAACCTCTTCCTCCCCCCTCCTTCCCACCTCCATCCCGACTCTCTCCCCCCTCAATCCCAACCTCCATCACCACTCAGCCCCTAACTCACCCCTCCCTCCTTCCCTCCATCCGACCCTCCCCCACTCCCTCCCCCCCTCCCTCCACCCTTCCACCCCTCTCCCCCTCCTTCCACCCTCCCTCCCCCCCTCCCGGTTACAATGGAAACCCTACGGGGACGGGCCCAACGGTGAAAGAGGGGTACTGGGAAAAGGGGAGTTCCCCCTCCCTCCCCTCCTCCCTCCCCTCCCCCCTACCCCTCTTCCCCCCTCCCCCTCCCCTCCCTCACCCTCCCCTCCTCCCTCCACACCTCCCTCCTCCCTCCCTCCCCCCTCCCGGTTACAATGGAAACCCTACGAGGACGGGCCCAACGGGGAAAGAGGAGTACTGGGAAAAGGGGAGGTCCCCCTCCCTCCCCCCTTCCCGCTCCCCTCCCCCCTCCCCTCTCCCTCCCCCTCCCCCCTACCCCCCTCCCTCCCCTCCCCCCTCCCTCCCCTCCCCTCCTCCCTCCACACCTCCCTCCTCCCTCCCTCCCCCTTCCCGCCCTCCCCTCCTCCCGGTTACAATGGAAACCCTACGAGGACGGGCCCAACGGGGAAAGAGGGGTACTGGGAAAAGGGGAGGTCCCCCTCCCTCCCTCCCCCCTACCCACCTCCCTCCCCTCTCCCTCCCCCCTTCCCTCCTCCCTTCCCCCCTCCCCCCTCCCATCCCCCCCTCTCCCCCCTCCCTCCCCCCTACCCCCCTCCCTCCCCTCTCCCTCCCCCCTTCCCCCCTCCCCCCCTCCCCTCCCTCCCCTCCTCCCTCCCCCTTCCCTCCCCTAACCCTCCCCCTTTCCTCCCCTCCCGGTTACAATGGAAACCCTACGAGGACGGGCCCAACGGGCCCACTCGGTCTAGTATACTACTAAAACTCTGCGGTCCAACATTCCGTATGTATGTATGTATATGTGTATGTACGGAAGATTCCGAAGAGTTTCTGTCCATAACTTACAAACCCTACTCCTCCCTGACGGTACACCAAAGCGCTACGATTTTTGTACCGCCATATTCACCATTAACGTGGGCAACTATTGTAAGTACTTTCGTTCAAATTGAAGCTACCTTTTTAAAGCTAGAGAGATATTAAAGTTTAAATTTTCATTTCTAACCCTTTTCTTGAAGGGGCTTCAGCGCGTGATGTCACAATGGCACCCGTGCACCAATGAGAGATCAGCTCGGTTTTAAATTTACATCTTCAGCTTGTGACGTCACAATGCTTGTGTGAGATTGTTGCAACATTGTTGCGAAAGGCAACTGCCAGTTTTTTAAAGTTGTGCAAGTCACTTAACATACACAGATCAGCATGGGGCCCCTATTCCCTCCCTCCCCCCCTTCCCCCCTCAACCCCTTCCTCCCCACTCCTTCCCACCTCCATCCCCACTCCCTCCCCCCTCCTCCCCAACTCCCTCCCCACCTCCCTCACCCCTCCTCCCCTAACTCCCCCCCCTCCCTCCTTCCCTCCATCCCTCCCCCCCTCCCTCCACCCTTCCATCCCTCTCCCCCTCCCCCCTCCTTCCACCCTCCCTCCCCCTTCTGGTTACAAAGGGAACCCTACGGGGACGGGCCCAACGGGGAAAGAGGGGTACTGGGAAAAGGGGAGGTCCCCCTCCCTCCCCTCCACTCCCCCCTCCCCCTCCCCCCTAACCCTCTCCCTCCCCCTTCCCCCCTCCCCTCCTCCCTCCACACCTCCCTCCTCCCTCCTCCCTCCCTCCCCTCCTCCCGGTTACAATGGAAACCCTACGAGGACGGGCCCAACGGGGAAAGATGGGTACTGGGAAAAGGGGAGGTCCCCGTCCCTCCCCCCTTCCCCCATCCCATCCCCTCTCCCTCTCCTCTCCCTCCCCCTTCCCCCCGTTCCCCCCTCCCCTTCCCCCCCTCCCTCCACACCTCTCTCCTCCCTCCCTCCCCTTCCCTCCCGCCCATCCTCCCAATGCTTGTTTGAGATGGGTGCTACATTGTTTCGAAAAGCACCACTAACAGATCGCAGTGAGAAGCACTATGTGACCGCGAATGTTTCAAAACAAGCACTTAAAAAGCACTTATCTTTTTTTAAATATTTTTTTTTATTGCAAGTCACTTAACATACACAGATCAGCATTGGGCCCCTATGCTCGTGGGCCACCGGGGCAAGTGTTTCGAAAAAAGCACTGAGAGTGTGTCTGGGGGAGAGAGAGAGAATGGGGGGGGGGTCTGAGAATGGGGACTGGGGAGGGGGACAACAGGGGTCGTTGCGGAGGGGGCTTGGTGGTGGGGGAAAGAGGGGTACTGGGAAAAGGGGAGGTTCCACTTCCCCCCTCAACCCCTTCCTCCCCCCTCCTTCCCACCTCCATCCCCACTCGCTCCCCCCCTCCCTCCCCCCTCAATCCCAACCTCCATCACCACTCAGCCCCTAACTCCCCCCCTCCCTCCTTCCCTCCATCCCACCCTCCCCCACTCCCTGCCCCCTCCCTCCACCCTTCCATCCCTCTCCCCCTCCCACCTCCTTCCACCCTCCCTCCCCCCCTCCCGGTTACAATGGAAACCCTACGGGGACGAGCCCAACGGGGAAAGAGGGGTACTGGGAAAAGGGGAGATCCCCTCCCTCCCCTCCCCTACCCCCTTCCCCCCTCCCCTTCCCCCTCCCCTCCCCCCTCCCTCCCCCTCCCCTCCTCCCTCCACACCTCCCTCCTCCCTCCCTCCCCCCCTCCCGGTTACAATGGAAACCCTATGAGGACAGGCCCAACGGGGAAAGAGGGGTACTGGGAAAAGGGGAGGTGCCCCTTCCCCCCTCAACCCCTTCATCCCCCTCCTTCCCACCTCCATCCCCACTCCCTCCCCCCCTCCTCCCCCTCCCTCCCCAACTCCCTCCCCCCTCCCCCCTAACTCCCCCCTCCCTCCTTCCCTCCCTCCCCAATCCCTCCCCCCCTCCCTCCACCCTTCCATCCCTCTCCCCCCTCCTTCCACCCCCCCTCCCCCCCTCCCGGTTACAATTGAAACCCTACGAGGACGGGCCCAACGGGGAAAGAGGAGTACTGGG
Source organism: Rhinoraja longicauda (assembly GCF_053455715.1). Taxonomy (NCBI): domain Eukaryota; kingdom Metazoa; phylum Chordata; class Chondrichthyes; order Rajiformes; family Arhynchobatidae; genus Rhinoraja; species Rhinoraja longicauda. The sequence goes on from NC_135975.1 coordinate 30,377,274, forward strand.
AAAAGGGGAGGTCCCCCTCCCTCCCCCCTTCCCCCTCCCCTCCCCCCTCCCCTCTCCCTCCCCCTCCCCCCTCCCCCCTACCCCTCCCTCCCCTCCCCCCTCCCTCCCCTCCCCTCCTCCCTCCACACCTCCCTCCTCCCTCCCTCCCCCTTCCCGCCCTCCCCTCCTCCCAGTTACAATGGAAACCCTACGAGGACGGGCCCAACGGGGAAAGAGGGGTACTGGGAAAAGGGGAGGTCCCCTCCCTCCCTCCCCCCTACCCACCTCCCTCCCCTCTCCCTCCCCCCCTTCCCTGCTCCCTTCCCCCCTCCCCCCTCCCATCCCCCCCTCTCCCCCCTCCCTCCCCCCTACCCCCCTCCCTCCCCTCTCCCTCCCCCCTCCCCCCCTCCCCTCCCCCCTCCCTCCCCTCCTCCCTCCCCCTTCCCTCCCCCAACCCTCCCCCTTTCCTCCCCTCCCGGTTACAATGGAAACCCTACGAGGACGGGCCCAACGGGCCCACTCGGTCTAGTATACTACTAAAACTCTGCGGTCCAACATTCCGTATGTATGTGTGTATATACGGAAGATTCCGAAGATTTCTGTCCATAACTTACAAACCCTGCTCCTCCCAGACGGTACACCAAAGCGCTACGATTTTTGTACCGCCATATTCACCATTAACCTGGGCAACTATTGTAAGTACTTTCGTTCAAATTGAAGCTACCTTTTTAAAGCTAGAGAGATATTAAAGTTTAAATTTTCATTTCTAACACTTTTCTTGAAGGGGCCAAACCCTACTCCTCCCAGACGGTACACCAAAGCGCTACGATTTTTGTACCGCCGTATTCACCATTAACATGGGCAACTATTGTAAGTACTTTCGTTCAAATTGAAGCTACCTTTTTAAAGCTAGAGAGATATTAAAGTTTAAATTTTTCATTTCTAACCCTTTTCTTGAAGGGGCTTCAGCGCGTGATGTCACAATGGCACCCGTGCACCAATGAGAGATCAGCTCGCGATGGACAAGCGGCTGCTATTGGGTGTTTACTACTTTAAATTTACATAAATTTTTTTCTGACCTTTTTTTTCAAGGTCTTCAGCTTGTGACGTCACAATGCTTGTGTGAGATGGTTGCAACATTGTTGCGAAAAGCAACTGCCAGTTTTTTAAAGTTGTGCGAGTCACTTAACATACACAGATCAGCATGGGGCCCCTATTCCCTCCCTCCCCCCCCTTCCCCCCTCAACCCCTTCCTCCCCACTCCTTCCCACCTCCACCCCCCCTCCCTCCCCCCCTTCCCCCCTCCCCTCCCCCCTCCCTCCCCCTCCACACCTCCCTCCCTCCCCCTTCCCTCCCTCCCCTCCTCCCGGTTACAATGGAAACCCTACGAGGACGGGCCCAACGGGGAAAGAGGGGTACTGGGAAAAGGGGAGGTCCCCCTCCCTCCCCTTCCCCCTCCCCCCCCTACCCCTCTCCCTCCCCCCTCCCCCCCTCCCTCCCCCCCTCCCTCCCCCTCTCCCTCCCCCCTCCCCCCCTTCCCCCCTCCCCTCCCCCCTCCCTCCCCCTCCCCTCCCTCCACACCTCCCTCCTCCCTCCCTCCCCCTTCCCTCCCTCCCCTCCTCCCGGTTACAATGGAAACCCTACGAGGACGGGCCCAACGGGGAAAGAGGGGTACTGGGAAAAGGGGAGGTCCCCCTCACTCCCCCCTTCCCCATCCCATCCCCCCTCCCTCCCCTCTCCCGCCCCCTTCCCCCCCTCCCCTTCCCCCCTCCCTCCCCTCCTCCCTCCACACCTCCCTCCTCCCTCCCTCCCCTTCCCTCCCTCCCATCCTCCCAATGCTTGTGTGAGATGGTTGCAACATTGTTTCGAAAAGCAGCTGACAGAAGCACTAAGTAGCCGCGAATGTTTCAAAACCAGCACTTAACCGCGAATGTTTTTTTAAAAAGCACTTAACCGCGAATGTTTCAAAACAAGCAATTAAAAAGCACTTATTTTTTTTAAAGTTTTTTTTTTTATTCCAAGAGAATGGGGGGGAGTCTGAGAATGGGGACTGGGGAGGGGGACAACAGGGGTCGTTGCGGTGGGGGCTTGGTGGTGGGGGAAAGAGGGGTACTGGGAAAAGGGGAGGTCCCACTTCCCCCCTCAACCTCTTCCTCCCCCCTCCTTCCCACCTCCATCCCCACTCTCTCCCCCCTCAATCCCAACCTCCATCACCACTCAGCCCCTAACTCACCCGTCCCTCCTTCCCTCCATCCGACCCTCCCCCACTCCCTCCCCCCCTCCCTCCACCCTTCCACCCCCCTCCCCCTCCCCCCTCCTTCCACCCTCCCTCCCCCCCCTCCCGGTTACAATGGAAACCCTACGGGGACGGGCCCAACGGGGAAAGAGGAGTACTGGGAAAAGGGGAGGTCCCCCTCCCTCCCCCCTCCCTCCCCCCTTCCCCCTCCCCTCCCCCCTCCCCTCTCCCTCCCCCTCCCTCCCACTCCCTCCCCCTCCCCCCTAACCCCCTCCCTCCCCTCCCCCCTCCCTCCCCTCCTCCCTCCACACCTCCCTCCTCCCTCCCTCCCCCTTCCCGCCCTCCCCTCCTCCCGGTTACAATGGAAACCCTACGAGGACGGGCCCAACGGGGAAAGAGGGGTACTGGGAAAAGGGGAGGTCCCCCTCCCTCCCTCCCCCCTACCCACCTCCCTCCCCTCTCCCTCCCCCCCTACCCTCCTCCCTTCCCCCCTCCCCCCTCCCATCCCCCCCTCTCCCCCCTCCCTCCCCCCTACCCCCCTCCCTCCCCTCTCCCTCCCCCCTCCCCTCCCCCCCTCCCTCCCCCCCTTCCCTCCCCCAACCCTCCCCCTTTCCTCCCATCCCGGTTACAATGGAAACCCTACGAGGACGGGCCCAACGGGCCCACTCGGTCTAGTATATACTACTAAAACTCTGCGGTCCAACATTCCGTATGTATGTGTGTATGTGTGTATATACGGAAGATTCCGAAGAATTTCTGTCCATAACTTACAAACCCTATTCCTCCCAGACGGTACACCAAAGCGCTACGATTTTTGTACCGCCATATTCACCATTAACCTGGGCAACTATTGTAAGTACTTTCGTTCAAATTGAAGCTACCTTTTTAAAGCTAGAGAGATATTAAAGTTTAAATTTTCATTTCTAACACTTTTCTTGAAGGGGCCAAACCCTACTCCTCCCAGACGGTACACCAAAGCGCTACGATTTTTGTACCGCCATATTCACCATTAACATGGGCAACTATTGTAAGTACTTTCGTTCAAATTGAAGCTACCTTTTTAAAGCTAGAGAGATATTAAAGTTAAAATTTTTCATTTCTAACCCTTTTCTTGAAGGGGCTTCAGCGCGTGATGTCACAATGGCACCCGTGCACCAATGAGAGATCAGCTCGCGATGGACAAGCGGCTGCTATTGGGTGTTTACTACTTTAAATTTACATAATTTTTTTTCTGACCTTTTTTTTCAAGGTCTTCAGCTTGTGACGTCACAATGCTTGTGTGAGATGGTTGCAACATTGTTGCGAAAAGCAACTGCCAGTTTTTTAAAGTTGTGCGAGTCACTTAACATACACAGATCAGCATGGGGCCCCTATTCCCTCCGTCCCCCCCCCTTCCCCCCTCAACCCCTTCCTCCCCACTCCTTCCCACCTCCACCCCACCTCCCTCCCCCCCTTCCCCCCTCCCCTCCCCCCTCCCTCCCCCTCCACACCTCCCTCCCTCCCCCTTCCCTCCCTCCCCTCCTCCCGGTTACAATGGAAACCCTACGAGGACGGGCCCAACGGGGAAAGAGGGGTACTGGGAAAAGGGGAGGTCCCCCTCCCTCCCCTTCCCCCTCCCCTCCCCCCCCTACCCCTCTCCTTCCCCCCTCCCCCCTCCCTCCCCCTCTCCCTCCCCCCTCCCCCCCCTTCCCCCCTCCCCTCCCCCCTCCCTCCCCCTCCCCTCCCTCCACACCTCCCTCCTCCCTCCCTCCCCCTTCCCTCCCTCCCCTCCTCCCGGTTACAATGGAAACCCTACGAGGACGGGCCCAACGGGGAAAGAGGGGTACTGGGAAAAGGGGAGGTCCCCCTCACTCCCCCCTTCCCCATCCCATCCCCCCTCCCTCCCCTCTCCCGCCCCCTTCCCCCCCTCCCCTTCCCCCCTCCCTCCCCTCCTCCCTCCACACCTCCCTCCTCCCTCCCTCCCCTTCCCTCCCTCCCATCCTCCCAATGCTTGTGTGAGATGGTTGCAACATTGTTTCGAAAAGCAGCTGACAGAAGCACTAAGTAGCCGCGAATGTTTCAAAACCAGCACTTAACTGCGAATGTTTTTTTAAAAAGCACTTAACTGCGAATGTTTCAAAACAAGCAATTAAAAAGCACTTATTTTTTTTAAAGTGTTTTTTTTTATTCCAAGAGAATGGGGGGGGGGTCTGAGAATGGGGACTGGGGAGGGGGACAACAGGGGTCGTTGCGGTGGGGGCTTGGTGGTGGGGGAAAGAGGGGTACTGGGAAAAGGGGAGGTCCCACTTCCCCCCTCAACCTCTTCCTCCCCCCTCCTTCGCACCTCCATCCCCACTCTCTCCCTCCTCAATCCCAACCTCCATCACCACTCAGCCCCTAACTCACCCGTCCCTCCTTCCCTCCATCCGACCCTCCCCCACTCCCTCCCCCCCTCCCTCCACCCTTCCACCCCTCTCCCCCTCCCCCCTCCTTCCACCCTCCCTCCCCCCCCCTCCCGGTTACAATGGAAACCCTACGGGGACGGGCCCAACGGGGAAAGAGGGGTACTGGGAAAAGGGGAGGTCCCCCTCCCTCCCCCTTCCCCCTCCCCTCCCCCCTCCCCTCTCCCTCCCCCTCCCTCCCCCTCCCCCCTACCCCCCTCCCTCCCCTCCCCCCTCCCTCCCCTCCCCTCCTCCCTCCACACCTCCCTCCTCCCTCCCTCCCCCTTCCCGCCCTCCCCTCCTCCCGGTTACAATGGAAACCCTACGAGGACGGGCCCAACGGGGAAAGAGGGGTACTGGGAAAAGGGGAGGTCCCCCTCCCTCCCTCCCCCCTACCCACCTCCCTCCCCTCTCCCTCCCCCCCTACCCTCCTCCCTTCCCCCCTCCCCCCTCCCATCCCCCCCTCTCCCCCCTCCCTCCCCCCACCCCCCTCCCTCCCCTCTCCCTCCCCCCTCCCCCCCTCCCCTCCCCCCCTCCCTCCCCTCTCCCTCCCCCCTCCCCTCCCCCCCTCCCCTCCCCTCCTCCCTCCCCCTTCCCTCCCCCAACCCTCCCCCTTTCCTCCCATCCCGGTTACAATGGAAACCCTACGAGGACGGGCCCAACGGGCCCACTCGGTCTAGTATACTATTAAAACTCACTTCTTGTGTATATTTTTTTTGGGGGTTTGACCTGGTATGCGCGTAACAACGGTTTCTCTGATTTCGTCAAAACGGTGAACCGTAGCGCCACGATTTTTGCACCACCTTAATCACCACGCGGTTATCTGCTGGAAAATTATTTTTTATTTAATTCGGTCGCATGTTTTTTAAGTTACAGAGGTTTTAAAGCGCTCCCCCCCCCCCCCCCCTAATTTATAGGGGGCGCTGTGGTGCGGATTTATTGAAGGTCTTCAGCTTGTGATGTCACAATGCCCCTGTGAGATGAGCTCGAGCTGACCCCCCCCCCCCCCTTCAGCGTGTGATGTCACAATGGACAAGCAGCTGCTATTGGGTGTCTACTCTTTACAAATTTACATCTTTTTATTTTAAACCTTTTTTTTCAAGGTCTTCAGCTTGTGACGTCACAATGCTTGTGTGAAGCAGCTGATTGTTTTTTAAAGTTGTGTTTTTTATTGCAAGTCACTTAACATACACAGATCAGCATGGGGCCCCTATGCTCGTGGGCCACCGGGGCAAGTGTTTCGAAAAAAGAAAGGGGTGGTCCCCCTTCCCCCCTCAACCCCTTCCTCCCCACTCCTTCCCACCTCCATCCCCACTCCCTCCCCCCCTCCTCCCCAACTAACTCCCCATCCCTCCCCACCTCCCTCACCCCTCGGGGACGGGCCCAACGGGGAAAGAGGGGTATTGGGAAAAGGGGAGGTCCCCCTCCCTCCCCCCTTCCCCTTCCCTCCCCCATACCCCCTCCCTCCCCTCCCCCCTCCCCTCCCCCTCTCTCCCCCTCTCTCCCCCTCCCCTCCCCTCCCCCTCCACACCTCCACACCTCCCTCCTCCCTTCCCTCCCCCCCACTCCCCTCCCGGTTACAATGGAAACCCTACGAGGACGGGCCCAACGGGGAAAGAGCGGTACTGGGAAAAGGGGAGGTCCCCCTCCCTTCCCCTTCCCCTCCCCCTTCCCCTCCCCCTCCCTCCCCCCTACCCTGCTCCCTCCCCTCTCCCCCCCTTCCCCTCCCCCTCCCCCCTTCCCCTCCCCCTCCCCCCCCTCCTCCCTCCAGATCAGCATGGGGCCTCTATGCTCGTGGGCCACCGGAGCAAGTGTTGCGAAACAGCACTTGGAGTGTGTCTGGGGGAGAGAGAGAATTGGGGGGGGTCTGAGAATGGGGACTGGGGAGGGGGACAACAGGGGTCGTTGCGGAGGTGGCTTGGTGGTGGGGGAAAGAGGGGTACTGGGAAAAGGGTAGGTCCCCCTTCACCCCTCAACCCCTTCCTCCCCCCTCCTTCCCACCTCCATCCCCACTCCCTCCCCCCCTCCTCCCCCTCCCTCCCCAACTCCCTCCCCACCTCCCTCAACCCTCCCCACCTAACTCCCCCCCTCCCTCCTTCCCTCCATTCCTCCCTCCCTCCCCCAATCCCTCCCCCCTCCCTCCACACTTCCATCCCTCTCCCCCTCCACCCTCCTTCCACCCTCCCTCCCCCCATCCCTCCTTCCCTCCATCCCTCCCTCCCCCAATCCCTCCCCCCTCCCTCCACCCTTCCATCCCTCTCCCCCTCCCCCTCCCCACTCCTTCCACCCTCCCTCCCCCCTCCCGGTTACAATGGAAACCCTACGGGGACGGGCCCAACGGGGAAAGAGGGGTACTGGGAAAAGGGGAGGTCCTCCTCCCTCCCCCTTCCACCCTCCCTCCCTCCCCCTCCCCCCCCCTACCCTCCTCCCTCCCCTCTCCCTCCCCCCCTCCCCCCCTTCACTCCCCCCTCCCCTCCCCCCCTCCCTCCCCCCTCCCCCTCCCCTCCTCCCTCCCTCCCCCTTCCCTCCCTCCCTCCTCCCGGTTAAAATGGAAACCCTACGAGGACGGACCCAACGGGGAAAGAGGGTACTGGGAAAAGGGGAGGTCCCCCTCCCTCACCCTTCCCCCCTCCCCTCCCCCCTCCCTACCCCCCTCCCTCCCTCCCCCCCTTCCCCCCTCCCTCCACACCTCCCTCCTCCCTCCCTCCCCCTTCCCTCCTCCCTCCCTCCCCCTTCCCTCCCTCCCCTCCCCTCCCTCCCCTCCCCTCCTCCCGGTTACAATGGAAACCCTACGAGGACGGGCCCAACGGGGAAAGAGGGGTACTGGGAAAAGGGGAGGTCCCCCTCCCTTCCCCCTTCCCCTCCCCCCTTCCCCCTCCCCTCCCCCTTCCCCCCCCTCCCCTCTCCCTCCCCCCTCCCCTCCCCCTCCCTCCCCCCACCCCCCTCCCTCCCCCCCTTCCCCCCTCCCCCCCTCCCCTCCCACCCTTCCCCCCTTCCCCCCTCCCCTCCTCCCTCCCTCCCCCTTCCCTACCCCCCACTCCCCTCCCGGTTACAATGGATCCCTACGAGGACGGGCCCAACGGGCACACTTGTGCTAGTATACTACTAAAACTCAGATCTTGAATATATATATATATATTCCACTGATGTCGGCTGAATACGGCAATTCCGGCAAAACGGTGAACCGTAGCGCCACGATTTTTGTACCGCCTTAATCAGCATGCGGTTCGCTGCTGGGAAATGATATTTTTATTTAGTTCGGACGCATATTTTTTAAGTTACAGAGGTTTAAAAGAGCTGCCCCCCCTGATTTATCGAAGTTTTGACAGAAGGGGGGCGCTGCGGTGCGGATTTAGTCTTCATTGTGATGTCACAATGCCCTTGTGAGATGAACTCGAGCTGACCCCACTTCCCCCCCCCCAGCGGTATTCAGCGTGTGACGTCACAATGCCCCTGTGCTACATTGTTGCGAAGAGCTGTCAAGTCAAGTCAATTTTATTTGTATAGCACATTTAAAAACAACCCACGTTGACCAAAGTGCTGTACATCTGATTAGGTACTAAGGAAAAAAATGAAACATACAGTAGCACACAAACAGTTCACAGCGCCTCCTCAATGAGCCTCAGACGCTAGGGAGTAGAAATAGGTTTTGAGCCTGGACTTAAAGGAGTCGATGGAGGGATGCTCTTTCCACCCTCCCCCTCTCTCCCTCCCCCCTCCCCCCTTTCCCCCCTCCCCCCCTTTCCCCCTTCCCTCCCTCCCCTCCTCCCGGTTACAATGGAATCCCTACGAGGACGGGCCCAACGGGGAAAGTGGGGTACTGGGAAAAGGGGAGAGCCCCCTCCCTCCCCCTACCCCCTCTCCCCCTCCCTCCCCCTTCCCCTCCCATCCCCCCTCCCTCCCCCCTCCCTCCCCCTACCCCCCCTCCCCTCCCCCCCCTACCCCCTCACTCCCCCCTCCCCCCCTTCCCCCCTCCCCTTCCCCCTCCCCTCCCCCCTCCCTCCCCTCCTCCCTCCACACCTCCCTCCTCCCTTCCTCCCCCTTCCCTCCCTCCCCTCCTCCCGGTTACAATGGAAACCCTACGAGGACGGGCCCAACGGGGAAAGAGGGGTACTGGGAAAAGGGGAGGTCCCCCTCCCTCCCCCTTCCCCCCTCCCCCTCCCCTACCTCCCCCCTCCCCCCCTTCCCTTCTCCCTCCCCCCTTTCCCCCCTCCCCCCTTTCCCCCCTCCCCCCTTTCCGCCCTCCCCTTCCCCCCCTCCCTCCCCTCCTCCCTCCCTCCCCCTTCCCTCCCTCCCCTCCTCCCGGTTACAATGGTATCTCTACGAGGACGGGCCCAAAGGGGAAAGAGGGGTACTGGGAAAAGGGGAGTTCCCCCATCCTCCCCCCTTCCCGAAAAGGGGAGGTCCTCCTCCCTCCCCCCCTTCCCTCTCCCCTTCCCCCCTCCCCCTTCCCCCCTCCCCTCCCTCCCTCCCCCCTCCCTCCCCCCTACCCCCTCCCTCCCCTCTCCCTCCCCCCTCCCCTCCCCCCTCCCATCCCACAACGGGTAAAGAGGGGTACTGGGAAAACAGGTGGTCCCCCTCCCCCCTCCCTCCCCCTCCCTCCCCGCCTCCCGGTTACAATGGAAACCCTACGAGGACGGGCCCAACGGGCACACTTGTGCTAGTATACTACTAAAACTCAGATCTTGTGTTATATATATATATATGCGCGTAACAGCGGTTTCTCTGATTTCGTCAAAACGGTGAACCGTAGCGCCACGATTTTTGCACCGCCTTAATCACCACGCGGTTATCTGCTGCAAAATTGTTTTTTATTTAATTCGGTCGCATGTTTTTTAAGTTACAGAGGTTTTAAAGCGCTCCCCCCCCCCTAAATTATAGGGGGCGCTGTGGTGCGGATTTATTGAAGGTCTTCAGATTATGATGTCACAATGCCCCTGTGAGATGGCTGCTACATTGTTGCGAAAAGCGTGTGACGTCACAATGGACAAGCAGCTGCTATTGGGTGTCTACTCTTTACAAATTTACATTTTTTTATGAGAAGCACTTGGTCAAGTCAAGTCAATTTTATTTGTATAGCACATTTAAAAACAACCCACGTTGACCAAAGTGCTGTACATCTGATTAGGTACTAAGGAAAAAAATGAAACTGGCCTTTAACTGATGCTAAGAGTGGGGGAGGGGGGGGGGTCTGAGAATGGGGAATGGGACAACAGGGGTAGTGCGGAGGGGACTTGGTGGTGGGGGAAAGAGGGGTACTGGGAAAAGGGGAGGTCCATATCCCTCCCCTCTCCCCCATCCCTCCCTCCCCCCTCTCTCCCCCCCCCCCCTCCCTCCCTCCACAAATACAACCCCATCTCTCATCAATCTCCCCCCCTCCCTCCCCCCTCCATCCTCAACACATCCCTCCCTCCACCACTCCCTCCCCCTCGATCCCTCCACACCTCCCTCCCCCAAACCTCCCTCTCACTCCCTCCCCCCTTCACTCCCTCCACCCCTCCCGGATACAATGGAAACCCTAAGAGGACGGGCCAAAGGGGAGAGTGTGGGGAGAGTAAGAGTGGGGATGGGGGAGGAGAGAATGGGGGAGTGGGGAATGGGCCCAACGGGCCCACTTTGTCTAGTATACTACTAAAACTCAGATCTTGTGTTATATATATATATATGCGCGTAACAGCGGTTTCTCTGATTTCGTCAAAACGGTGAACCGTAGCGCCACGATTTTTGCACCGCCTTAATCACCACGCGGTTATCTGCTGCAAAATTGTTTTTTATTTAATTCGGTCGCATGTTTTTTAAGTTACAGAGGTTTTAAAGCGCTCCCCCCCCCCCCCCCCCCCTAAATTATAGGGGGCGCTGTGGTGCGGATTTATTGAAGGTCTTCAGATTATGATGTCACAATGCCCCTGTGAGATGGGGATACATTGTTGCGAATACAGGCGCTGTGGTGCGGATTTATTGAAGGTCTTCAGCTTATGATGTCACAATGCCCCTGTGAGATGGGTGATACATTGTTGCGAATACAGATCGCCGTGAGAAGCACTTGGTCAAGTCAAGTCAAGTCAATTTTATTTGTATAGCACATTTAAAAACAACCCACGTTGACCAAAGTGCTGTACATCTGATTAGGTACTAAGGAAAAAAAAGAAAAGAAACATACAATGGCACGCAAACAGTTCACAGTACCTCCTCAATGAGCCTCAAACGCTAGGGAATAGAAATAGGTTTTGAGCCTGGACTTAAAGGAGTGGATGGAGGGGGCAATTCTGATGGGGAGAGGGATGCTGTTCCACAGTCTAGGAGCTGCAACCGCAAAAGCTCGGTCACCCCTGAGCTTAAGACCGGAAACGCTAGGGAATAGAAATAGGTTTTGAGCCTGGACTTAAAGGAGTGGATGGAGGGGGCAATTCTGATGGGGAGAGGGATGCTGTTCCACAGTCTAGGAGCTGCAACCGCAAAAGCTCAGTCACCCCTGAGCTTAAGACCGGAAGCTTAGTGACCGGAAAGTGTGTCTGGGGGAGAGAGATCGTTGCGGAGGGGGCTTGGTGGTGGGGGGAAAGAGGGGTACTGGGAAAAGGGGAGGTCCCCCTTCCCCCCTCAACCCCTTCCTCCCCCCTCCTTCCCACCTCCATCCCCACTCCCTCCTAAAACTCCTCCCCCTCCCTCCCCAACTCCCTCACCCCTAACTCCCCCCGTCCCCTCCATCCCTCCCTCTCCCCTACCCCTCTCCCTCCCTTCCCTCCCCTCCCCCTCCACACCTCCCTCCCTCCCCTTACCCCCCCCCCCCCCCCCCACTCCCCTCCCGGTTACAATGGAAACCCTACGAAGACGGGCCCAACGGGGAAAGAGGGCTACTGGGAAAAGGGGAGGTCCCCCTCCCCTCTCCCTCCTTCCCCCCCTCCCCTCTTCCCCCCTCCCCTCCCTCCACCTCCCCCCCTCCACCTCCCCTCATCCCTCCACACCTCCCTCCCTCCCCTCCTCCCGGTTACAATGGAAACCCTACGAGGATGGGCCCAACGGGGAAAGAGGGGTACTGGGAAAAGGGGAGGTCCCCCTCCCTCCTTCCCCCTCCCCTCCCCTCCTCCCTCCCTCCACACCTCCCTCCTCCCTCCCTCCCCTCCTCCCGGTTACAATGGAAACCCTACGAGGACAGGCCCAACGGGGAAAGAGGGGTACTGGGAAAAGGGGAGGTCCCCCTTCCTCCCCCTTCCCCTCTCCCTCCCCCCAAATACAGATCGCTGTGAGAAGCACTTGGTCAAGTCAAGTCAATTTTATTTGTATAGCGCACGTTGACAAAAGTGCTGTACATCTGATTAGGTACTAAGGAAAAAAATGTAGCATACAGTGGCACGCAAACAGTTCACAGCACCTCCTCAATGAGCCTCAAACGCTAGGGAGTAGAAATAGGTTTTGAGCATGGACTTAAAGGAGTGGATGGAGGGGGCAGTTCTGATGGGGAGAGGGATGCTGTTCCACAGTCTAGGAGCTGCAACCGCAAAAGCTCGGTCACCCCTGAGCTTAAGACCGTAAGCTTAGTGACCGGAAATTTTGTGAAAAGACACTGAGAGTGTGTCTGGGGGAGAGAGAATGGGGAGGGTCTGAGAATGGGGACTGGGGAGGGGGACAACAGGGGTCGTTGCGGAGGGGGCTTGGTGATGGGGGGGAAAGAGGGGTACTGGGAAAAGGGGAGGTCACCCTTCCCCCCTCAACCCATTCCTCCCCCCTCCTTCCCACCTCCATCCCCACTCCCTCCTAAAACTCCTCCCCCTCCCTCCCCAACTCCCTCACCCCTAACTCCCCCCGTCCCCTCCATCCCTCCCTCTCCCCTACCCCTCTCCCTCCCTTCCCTCCCCTCCCCCTCCACACCTCCCTCCCTCCCCTTACCCCCCCCCCCCCCCCACTCCCCTCCCGGTTACAATGGAAACCCTACGAAGACGGGCCCAACGGGGAAAGAGGGCTACTGGGAAAAGGGGAGGTCCCCCTCCCCTCTCCCTCCTTCCCCCCCTCCCCTCTTCCCCCCTCCCCTCCCTCCACCTCCCCCCCTCCACCTCCCCTCCTCCCTCCACACCTCCCTCCCTCCCCTCCTCCCGGTTACAATGGTAACCCTACGAGGATGGGCCCAACGGGGAAAGAGGGGTACTGGGAAAAGGGGAGGTCCCCCTCCCTCCTTCCCCCCTCCCCTCCCCTCCGCCCTCCCTCCACACCTCCCTCCTCCCTCCCTCCCCTCCTCCCGGTTACAATGGAAACCCTACGAGGACGGGCCCAACGGGGAAAGGGGTGTGCTGGGGAAAGGGGGGGGGGGGTAGAGTAAGAGTGTATCTGGGGGAGAGAGAATGGGGGGGTCTGAGAATGGGGACTGGGGAGGGGAACAACAGGGGGCTTGGTGGTTTGGGAAAGAAGAGTACTGGGAAAAGGGGAGGTCCCCCTCCCTCCCCACTCTCCTCCCTCCCTCATCCCTCCCTCCCTCCCGTCCCAGCAGCGCTGACCGCCGGGAGGTGTAGTCGCCGTCGCCTCTCCCGCTGTTTGATTTCATTTATAACAAAGACATTTATTTAAAATGAGGAGTGTGATTTTCATTAAGTTTGATTTTATTTATTTAAAAAAAGCTGATGCTCTATAGATAAGTTTATTTCCTTTTCAACAAAGAACGCTGTTTATTTTAAAGTAAAATAGACCCTCCCCCCCACCCCCTCCCTCCCCTCTCCCTCCCCATCCCCCTCCCCCCCTTCCCCCTCCCCTCCCCCCTCCACTCCACCCTCCCCTCCCCCCCTCCCTCCCCCTTCCCTCCCTCCCATCCTCCCGGTTACAATGGAAACCCTACGAGGACAGGCCCAACGGGCACACTTGTGCTAGTACACTACTAAAACTCAGATCTTGTGTTATATATATATATATGCGCGTAACAGCGGTTTCTCTGATTTCATCAAAACGGTGAACCGTAGCGCCACGATTTTTGCACCGCCTTAATCACCACGCGGTTATCTGCTGCAAAATTGTTTTTTATTTAATTCGGTCGCATGTTTTTTAAGTTACAGAGGTTTTAAAGCGCTCCCCCCCCCCCCCCCCCTAAATTATAGGGGGCGCTGTGGTGCGGATTTATTGAAGGTCTTCAGATTATGATGTCACAATGCCCCTGTGAGATGGGGGATACATTGTTGCGAATACAGGCGCTGTGGTGCGGATTTATTGAAGGTCTTCGGCTTATGATGTCACAATGCCCCTGTGAGATGGGTGATACATTGTTGCGAATACAGATCGCCGTGAGAAGCACTTGGTCAAGTCAAGTCAAGTCAATTTTATTTGTATAGCACATTTAAAAACAACCCACGTTGACCAAAGTGCTGTACATCTGATTAGGTACTAAGGAAAAAAATGAAATATACAGTGGCACGCAAACAGTTCACAGCACCTCCTCAATGAGCCTCAAACGCTAGGGAGTAGAAATAGGTTTTGAGCCTGGACTTAAAGGAGTGGATGGAGGGGGATGCTGTTCCACAGTCTAGGAGCTGCAACCGCAAAAGCTCGGTAACCCCTGAGCTCGGTCCCCCATCCACGAAGGGGGACTGGGGAGGGGGACAACAGGGGTCGTTGCGGAAGGTGCTTGGTGGTGGGGGAAAGAGGGGTACTGGGAAAAGGGGAGGTCCCCCTTCCCCCCTCAACCCCTTCATCCCCCCTCCTTCCCACCTCCATCCCCACTCCCTCCCCAACTCCCTCCCCCCCTCCCTCCCCACCTCCCTCACCCCTCCCCCCCTAACTCCCCCCCTCCCTCCTTCCCTCCATCCCTCCCTCCCCCAATCCCTCCCCCCTCCCTCCCCTCCCCCTCCCTCCCCCCTCCCCCCCCTACCCGCCTCCCTCCCCCCTTCCCCCCATCCCCCCCCTCCCCTCCTCCCTCCACATTTCCCTCCTCCCTCCCTCCCCCTTCCCTCCCTCCCCTCCTCCCGGTTACAATGGAAACCCTACGAGGACGGGCCCAACGGGGAAAGAGGGTTACTGGGAAAAGGGGAGGTCCCCATCCGTCCCCCCTTCCCCCTCCCTCCCCCCCTACCCGCCTCCCTCCCCTCTCCCTCCCCTCTCCCCCCCCTTCCCCCCCCCTCCCTCCTCCACCCTCCCTCCCTCCCCTCCTCCCGGTTACAATGGAAACCCTACGAGGACGGGCCCAACGGGGAAAGAGGGGTACTGGGAAAAGGGGAGGTCCCCCTCCCTCCCCCCCTCCCTCCCTCCCCCCCTCCCCTCCCCCTCTCCCTCCCCCCCTCCCTCCCCCTCCCCTCCCCCCCACCCTCCCCCTTCCCTCCCCCCCACCCTCCACCTTCCCTCCCCCCCACCCTCCCCCTTCCCTCCCCCCCACTCCCCTCCCGGTTACAATGGAAACCCTACGAGGACGGGCCCAACGGGCACACTTGTGCTAGTATACTATTAAAACTCAGATCTTGTTTATATATTTTTGGGGGGTTTGACCTGAATATTTGATATGTTCGCGCGTAACAGCGATTGCGGCAAAACGGTGAACCGTAGCGCGGCGGTTTTCATACCGACTTAATCGCCAACCTCCCAAACGACCGGCCGTGATATTTTCATTTGATTTAGTCGCATGTTTTTTAAGTTACAGATGTTTTAAAGCGCTGCCCCCCCCCCCCCCCCTTTTCAGGGGGGCGCTGCGGTGCAGATTTAGTCTTCAGCTTGTGATGTCACAATGCCCCTGTGAGATGAGCTCCAGCTGACCCCCCTCCCCCCCCCCCTTCAGCGTGTGATGTCACAATGGACAAGCAGCTGCTATTGGGTGTCTACTCTTTACAAATTTACATTTTTTTATGAGAAGCACTTGGTCAAGTCAAGTCAATTATATTTGTATAGCACATTGAAAAACAACCCACGTTGACCAAAGTGCTGTACATCTGAATAGGTACTCAAACGCTAGGGAGTATAAATAGATTTTGAGCCTGGACTTAAAGGAGTGGATGGAGGGGGCAGTTCTGATGGGGAGAGGGATGCTGTTCCACAGTCTAGGAGCTGCAACCGCAAAAGCTCGGTCACCCCTGAGCTCGGTCCCCATCCACGAAGGGGGACTGGGGAGGGGGACAACAGGGGTCGTTGCGGAGGGGGCTTAGTGGTGGGGGAAAGAGGGGTACTGGGAAAAGGGGAGGTCCCCCTTCCCCCCTCAACCCCTTCATCCCCCCTCCTTCCCACCTCCATCCCCACTCCCTCCCCCCCTCCTCCCCAACTCCCTCCCTCACCCCTCCCCCCTAACTCCCCCCCCCCTCCCTCCTTTCCTCCATCCCTCCCTCCCCCAATCCCTCCCCCCCTCCCTCCACCCTTCCATCCCTCTCCCCCTCCCCCCTCCTTCCACCCTCCCTCCCCCCTCCCGGTTACAATGGAAATCCTACGGGGACGGGCCCAACGGGGAAAGAGGGGTACTGGGAAAAGGGGAGGTCCTTCCCCCTCCCTCCCCTCTCCCTCCCCCTTCCCCCTCCCTCCCCCTTCCCTCCCCTCCCCCCTCCCGCCCTCCCTCCCCTCTCCCTCCCCCCTCCCCCCCTTTCCCCCTCCACCCCCTCCCCTCACCCTCCCTCCCCCTCCCCTCCACACCTCCCTCCTCCCTCCCTCCCTCCCGCTTCCCTCCCTCCCCTCCTCCCGGTTACAATGGAAACCCTATGAGGACGGGCCCAACGGGGAAAGAGGGATACTGGGAAAAGGGGAGGTCCCCCTCCCTCCCCCTTCCCCCTTCCCTCCCCCTCCCCCCTACCCGCCTCCCTCCCCTCTCCCTCCCCCCCCCTCCCTCCCCCTCCCCTCCTCCCTCCACACCTCCCTCCTCCCTCCCTCCCCCTTCCCTCCCTCCCCTCCTCCCGGTTTCAATGGAAACCCTATGAGCACGGGCCCAACGGGGAAAGAGGGGTACTGGGAAAAGGGGAGGTCCCCCTCCCTCCCCCCTTCACCCCTCCCCTCCCCCCTCCCTCCCCCCTCCCTCCTCCCTCCCCCTCCCCACCTACCCGCCTCCCTCCCCTCTCCCTCCCCCCTCCCCCCCTTCCCCCTCCCTCCCTCCCCCCCACTCCCCTCCCGGTTACAATGGAAACCATACAAGGACGGGCCCAACGGGGAAAGAGGGGTACTGGGAAAAGGGGAGGTCCCCCTCCCTCCCCCTTCCCCCCTCCCCCTTCCCCCTCCCCCTTCCCCCCTCCCCTCCCTCCCCCCTACCCCCCTCCCCCCCTACCCCTCTCCCTCCCCCCTCCCCCTCCCCCTCCCCCTCCCCTCCACACCTCCCTCCTCCCTCCCTCCCCCTCCCCTCCTCCCTCCCCCTTCCCTCCCTCCCCTCCTCCCGGTTACAATGGAAACCCTATGAGGACGGGCCCAATGGGGAAAGAGGGGTACTTGGAAAAGGGGAGGTCCCCCTCCCTCCCCCCTCCCCTCCCCCCTCCCCTCCCCCCTCCCTCCCCCCCTACCCACCTCCCTCCCCTCTCCCTCCCCCCTCCCCTCCCCTCCCCCCCTCCCCCCTCCCTCTCTCCCCCCTCCCTCCCCCACCCCCCTCCCTCCCCCTACCCCCCTCCCTCCCCTCTCCCTCCCCTCCCTTCCCCCCTCCCCTCCCCCCCTCCCTCCCCCTCCCCTCCTCCCTCCCTCCCCCTTCCCTCTCCCCCACTCCCCTCCCGGTTACAATGGAAACCCTACGAGGACGGGCCCAACGGGCACACTTGTGCTAGTATATATATATGTGTGTGTGTGTATATGTATATATAGACACACACCCATATATATATGGATTACCAAGTTTGCAGTTGACACCAAGATTACTGGGGTCGTGGATTGTGAGGACGCCTGCTGTATGGGGTGACGGCTGGTTGGAGCCGACTCAATGGGCCGAAGGGCCTGTTTCCGCTCTGTATCTCTCAAGTCTGAAGTCGTAAAAAAGTACGACACAAATATAAGTTTACTCCTTGCTTAAAATGCAGAAAGAAGGAACTGCAGATGCTGGTTTACCAAAAATGTGCTGCAGTAACTCTGCGGGTTGGGCAGCTTCTGTGGAGAACATGGATAGGTGATGTTTCGGGTCGGGTCCATCCCAAAGCTGCCCGATTTTTTTGTGGAACAGCAACTCTCTGTGAATCTATACTCTTAGTTCTACTTTGATCTTGGGGTCCAAGACCATAGCCCCTTGAAAGTGACAACACAAATAGATAAGGTAGCAAAGAAGTCATATGGGTGTAGAACATAGAAGGGGAGAGCACATGAATGGCCCCTTCGGCCCACATTGTTTGACCTTTGTCCCACCATCTCCCTATCAAAACCTCCCTCACTATGTCCACATTACCTACCAAGTTTTGTCCTCCCCTCCTCTCTTCTAGCTTTCACCCCCCCCCCCCCCACAATCAGTCTAAGAAGGGTCCCGACCCAAAACGTCACCTATCCAAGTTCTCCAAAGATGCTGCCTGACGCGTTGTGTTACTGAAGCAGTTTGTGTCCTTTTTGCTTCATTCTTTGCTTGTTATCTTAATACCAGTGCTGTTAAAGATGGAAAGGGAGTTGTGATCAATGAAATAGTAATCTTGCACATTATTTTTCAGTAAATAGTTATTTGGATTTTCCAAAACAAGAGAGGAAAGTTAATTGTCATAAGTCCTGACAATACATTCAAAACTCCGCTGCCTGTCTACTCACCCACACCCCGACCCGTGACCATATCACCCCCGTCCTTTACAAACTCCACTGGCTCCCCATCCCCCAGAGAATCCAGTACAAAATCCTCCTCATAACCTACAAAGCCCTCCATAACCTGGCCCCATCCTACCTGACTGACCTCCTCCACAGGCACACTCCCACCTGCACCCTCCGCTCTGCTGCTGCCAATCTCCTATCCCCCCACATCCGGACCAAACTCAGATCCTGGGGGGACAGGGCTTTCTCCATCGCTGCTCCCACCCTATGGAACTCACTACCCCAAACCGTTAGAGACTCCTCCTCACTCACCACATTCAAAACATCGCTGAAGTCTCACCTGTTCAGTACTGCCTTCAACCACTGAAGGTCACCTCACCTTCTGTCTCCTTTCTCTGTTCGTTTACTTATTTACTTATTTATCTATTTATTCATTTCCCTATGTTCTCTAAATCTCTGTAAAGCGTCTTTGAGTATATGAAAAGCGCTATATAAATAAAATGCATTATTATTATTATTATAACTGAACAATGAATTTCTCACTTGTAACAGCATAACAGGCCTGTAAACTCACAGATATAGTATATATAAAAATCTAAACCTCAATAAATGAATTAGTGCAAAACAGGCCAATCCTTGTCCTGCACCCATCATTTTCCCAACTTTCTCCTGCCTTCTACAATTAGTCTGAAGAAGGGTCGGGACCCGAAACATCACTCGTCCATTCCCTCCACAGATTCTGCCTGACCCACTGAGTTACTCCAGCACTTTGTGTCTTTTTTTTGTTGCATATCAGCATCTACATTTCCTTGTGTCTACATGCCATTATCCATAGGTTAGTTGGTGTTTTGTAGTGGCCAGGAGCCTGAGGGTTGCTGGGAAGAAGCTGTTCTCGATCCTGGAGGTCACAGTCTTCAGACTCCTGTACCTTCTTCCTGATGGTAGGAGTGAAATGAATACGTGGCCAGGGTGGTGTGGGTCTCTGATGATGCTGGCTGCCTTTTTGATGCAGCACCTCCAATAGATATTTGGAAGTGTTGAGGTCATGCTTCAACCCTGCTGGCTACCTAATGCCCAACCCAAGGTAATGCTTCAACCCAAAACCCACCAAGATGTCCGGATACATAGAAACATAAAAACATAGAAAATAGGTGCAGGAGGAGGCCATTCAGCCCTTCAAGCCAGCACTGCCATTCATTGTGATCATTGCTGATCATCCACAATCAGTAACCTGTGCCCAACTTCTCCCCATATCCCTTGATTCCTCTAGCCCCCAGAGCTCTATCTAACTCTCTCTTAAATTCAACCGGTGAATTGGCCTCCACTGCCCTCTGTGGAACTGCAGATGCTGGTTTACAAACAAAAACACACAGAATGCTGCTCTAATGTATCTCCTACTCTGGCCAAGTAAGCCTTTGAAGAAGGTCGCATGAATTCCCCTTTAAGTAGTCAATGCACCTTCCCTCCAAACTTTTATTGCAAAGTAAAACTGGAACACAATCGAATTAGAGAAGTTGACAATAGCAAATTTTAAAATTCTATGGTTACGATCCTATATAGTGTGATAGAATTAAATTGTACAGCACGGATACAGCCCCTTTGGCCTAATTTGTCCATGCTGACCAAGACATCACATCTAAGCTCGACCAATTTTCCCACATTTGGCCCATATCCCTCCAAACCTTTGTCCATGTTCCCGTCCAAGTGTCCTTTGAATGCTGTACCTGCCTCAACTACCCCCTCTGGCAGCTCCTTCCAAAGACCCACCACCCTCTCAGTGAAAAGGTTGCCCTTAGGTTCCTATTAAATCTTTCCCCTCTCACCTTAGACCTATGTCCCATGGTTTCTGATTCCCCCATTGTGAGTGAAAGATTGTGTGCATTCCCTTTATCTATCTCCCTCGTGATTTCATACAGCTCTATAAGATCACCCTATGGATAATGTAGATATGAATGAATAAATAAATAAATTAATTAATTAATTGATTGATTAATTAATTAATCAGTTAATTAATTAATTAATTGATTAATACGCTTATTGGCCAAGTGTGTGCATATACAAGGAATATGCCTTGGTGCTCCGCTCACAAATGACAACACAAACATACAGTTAACAATTAAGAATAAAGCATAAACACATCAAAACAATAAAGATACATGATCGATGTTCGGTGTGGAATCGGTAAGCCGAAGGGTCTGTTTCCATGATGTATTCAGGCAATCACCCTTCAGCCTCCAGCACTCCAAGGAATAAAGCCGTAGCCTGCTCCACCTCTCCCTATCACTCAGGCCATCGAGTCCTAGCAGCATCCTTGTAAATGGCAAATATCTGATACCCGATTTCTGATAAACACGTGTAGGTTTTGGACTTTGCAGATGAGGGAACAAAGGGCCCGTAATACATAGTTCTATTAAGAATGATTGGATCAAGCTGGAAAGGGTGCAGAGAAGGTTTACGAGGATAGAGCCAAGACTCGAAGGCCTGGGCTACAGGGGTAGCTTGAGCAGGATGGGACTCTATTCCTTGGAGCACAGGAAGATGAGGGGTGATCTTAGGGAGGTGTACAAAATCATGAGAGGAATAGATCGGGTAAATGCACATTATTTTTCCCATGGTAGGAGAATTGAGAACCACAGGACCTAGGTTTAAGGTGAGGGGGGGAAAGATTTAACAGGAACCTGAGGGGTACCTTTTTTACAAAACACGGTTGGTGTATGGAATAAGCTGTTGGACTCGGTAGTTGAGGCAGGTACTATTGCAACATTTAAGAAACATTTGGAAAGGTACATGGATAGGATAGGTTTGGAGGGATATAGACAAAATGCAGGCAGTTGGGACTAATGTAGATGGGACATGTTTGCCAGTGCGGGCAAGTTGGGC
Source organism: Rhinoraja longicauda (assembly GCF_053455715.1). Classification (NCBI taxonomy): domain Eukaryota; kingdom Metazoa; phylum Chordata; class Chondrichthyes; order Rajiformes; family Arhynchobatidae; genus Rhinoraja; species Rhinoraja longicauda. Next base: position 30,398,427 of record NC_135975.1, read on the forward strand.
CGAAGGGCCTGTTTCCACGCTATGTGACTCCATGACTATTATTAGAATAAATCAAACTGCTACAGTTGTGATCCTTTCAATTTCAATTTCAACAAAAGCCCCAGATTGAAACAGCCAAGTTTTGCACATCTCCACATGTAGAACTGTTCCTGGAAAAGAGTGTCAGAAATCTGATATTAGTAGAAAATCTTGAGCATCCCACTGCAATAAATAATTTGTGGAAACGAGCATGAGTAATATGGATTGGACTTGCTATTACCTAATGCAAACCCAAAGTAACGCTTCAGCCTAAAACCGGCCATGGAGAGAGGCCTGGATACAAGGAACTGCAGATGCTGGTTTACACACAAAAAAAAGGGAGTGCTGGAGTAACTCTGCCGGTCAGGCACAATCTCTGGAGATCAAAAGTGCTAGATCCAAAAATACCCAAAGTCTGCTTAAAGTATTGAAAGGTGGGAGATACAACATGGAAACAGGCCCTTTGGCCCATCGAGCCCACGCCGACCATCGGTCACCCATTCATGCCAGTTCTACGTTATCCCACTTTCCCGTCCACTCACCACACACTTGGGGCAACTCACAGGGGGCCGATTAACTTACAAACCCGCACGTCTTGGTGATGTGGGAGAAAACCGGAGCACCCGGAGGAAACCCCACGCAGGTCACAGGGAGAACGTGCAAACTCTGCACAGACAGCATTGGAAGTCAGGGGGTGGAACCTGGCTTGTTTGATCTGTGGGGAGAGGCTCCACTAGTTATGCCACCGAGAGAACGTGCAAACTCCACATAGACAACACCCGCGGTTAGGATTGAACCCAGGTCTCTGGTGGTGTGAGGCAGCATCTCGACCAGCTGTGCCAATGTGTCCAAATTTAAGGTTAATATTTTACATCTATCGTTAACCCTTTGTGGACTTCCCTTCTCACTTCTTCGGTGCACCCAGTTGTGCTATTAGTATTTAATAACTGTATATTCGAACGCACTTTTAATAAGATGTTAGTCATAGTGATAGGCTGCAGAGATTACAAACTCAAGTTAGGAACATTGGCTACTATTGAAAACACCTAGTTGAATACTGCCTGGATTAGAGGACTTCTGCTACCGGGAAAGGTTGAATAGGCTTGGATTGTCTTCTCTGGAGGTTGAGAGGAGACGATAGAAGTATCCAAAATATTATGAGAGGCATAGACAGGGCTTTCTACGCCCTTTTACGCTGGATGGAAATATCCAACACTAGAGGGCATAGCTGATAGCTGTTCTGTGAGAGGGAGGAAAGTTTAAAGGAGATGTGCGGAGCATGTTTTTTACACAGAGTGGGGGTGGGGGGGGGGGGTGTGGAAGGCATTACCAGGGGTGGTGGTGGAGGCAGATGCAATGGCGATGTTTAAGAGGCTGTGGTTTCTGGAAGTGCAGGGAATAGAGGGAAATGGATCATGTACAGGCAGATGAGATCAGATAACTTGGCATCATATTCGGCACAGACACCGTGGGCTGAAGTTCTTGTACAGCACGTTCTTGTGCTGCACTGTTCAATGTTATATGTCCATGAATATTGTCAAGTTACAAATGGATTTAGATTTTCCATTATAGAGTACCCTTTTGAAGCGTTTATAGAAAATAAACGATTATTCAGAGCTCTATAGGTTTGCCAATTCTTAGTCCAAGTGATCCAAAACTTATTTGTTGTCACATTGTGGATCAGTATCTGATTTATGGGGCCTATGTATCTTTTTACCTCCCATTCCATTATCTTTAGAGCAACTTCCTCCAACGTCACTATTTTGTTTTTAATTCTCCCAGGATTTCCAAAATCTTCTTTGGTTTAATGTCAACTGTTGGCCATTATGTTCCTCTGAACATCTTAAGAGGTTTTCTCAGTGCTTACAGTTTAGAGATACAGCATGGAAACAGGCCATCTGTACAGTCCAACCATCAATCACCCGTTCACACTAGTTCTATGTTTTCCCACTTTCTCATCCACTCCCTACACACCCTGCTCTTAAGGATATCAGGGGGTAAGGGGAGAAGGCAGGAACGGGGTACTGATTGAGAATGATCAGCCATGATCACATTGAATGGCAGTGCTGGCTCGAGGGGCCGAATGGCCTACTCCTGCACCTATTGTCTACACACCAGGGAACAATTTACGGAGGGCAATGAACCTACAAACCGGAGCACCAGGAGGAAAACTAGTGTGAATTAATTGGGAAGGCACATTGTCGCAGCTGGTAGAACTGCCGCCTCACAGCGCCAGAGACCAGGGCTCGATCCTGATCTCCAGTACTACCTGCGTAGAGTTTGTATGTTCTCCCGGTGACCATGTGGGTTTCCTCCGGGTGCTCCGGCTTCCTCCCATATCCCAAAAAGACGAGCAGGTTTGTAGGTGAATTGGCCCTCTGTAAATCCACCCTGGTGTGCAGGGAGTGAATGCAAAAATAGGATAGCATGGAACGAGTGTGGACGGGTGATCGATGGTCGGCGTAGACTCGATGGGCCGAAGGGCCCATTGCCATGTTGTATCTCCATACTAAATACCAATACCATTACCAATTTCTGCAAGGTTCTGAGAAGGTTGTTGGCTGCAACCTTCCCCCCATTGACGGACTGTACACTGCAAGGGCCAGGAAGCGAGCGGGCAAGATCATCTCTGACCCCTCTCACCCTGGCCACAAAATCTTTGAAGCACCTCCCTCTGGAAGGCGACTCCAGACTGTCAAAGCAGCCACAGCCAGACATAAAAACAGTTTTGTTCCACGAGTAGTAGTTCTACTCAACAAGCAAAGTCTGCCGTCTCTTTTTTGCTCTGGTTTATTTTCACCCACATGTTTAGACCGTAATGTTGAATCCTTGTTGTTTTGATGTGTTTATGCTTTATTCTTAATTGTTAACTGTATGTTTGTGTTGTCATTTGTGAGCGGAGCACCAAGGCACATTCCTTGTATATGCACATACTTGGCCAATAAACTTATTCATTCATTCATTCATTCATTCATTCATTCAAGACAGTAAAAAGGAGAAAAGACTGCCCGGAAAAGTGAGACGTTAGTGAAAAACACAATTCGGAAAAAAACTTTTGAGACTTGTAGTGTCAGTGAAATTGAATGAATGGTTGTGGCAATAGTGGTTATCATCTCTGTGTTTCACAGTTCCTTTAACACAGAGCCTTACAACTGCTCTCCCTCAGTCCTGATGACTATTGCTAAAAGTCGATCGTTCTCAGCCTCCCATGCAATTGTCAACACCAACCACATGAACTCCAAAAGACAAATTCGACAAGGTGAGCAAATGTGTTTTGATTGTGACTTTTCTGTGCTGACATGTTTTTTGAACATTAATTAAAATGAAAAATTAATCTTTGGATCTTAACTGTCACAGGGACAGAAAGTGCTCTGAACAGACTGCAGGTCAGGCAGCATCTGTGGGGAGTGAAACAGCGTTGACGTTTCAGGTCAAATACCCTTCATCAGAACCCTTCAACTTAGGGTGGCGCAGTGGTGCCACGGTAGAGTTGCTGCCTCTCAGTACCAGAGACCCGGGTTCGATCCTGACTACGGTGCTGTCTGTGTGTGGAGTTTGCACGTTTCTCCCTACGACCGCATGGTTTTCCTACGGGTGCTCCGGTTTCCTCCCACATCCCAAAGACATGCGGGTTTGTAGGCTAATTGGTCCTCTGTAAAATTGCCCCTGGTATGTAGGGAGTTGATAAGCAAGTGGGATAACACAGAACAAGCATGAACGGGTGATTCGGTGGGCCAAATGGCCTGTTATCTTGCTGTATCTGGTGTAAATTAAACTAAATTTAATTTGTTTGGTGGGGGAGTCCCGAACCAGGGGCCACAGTTTGAGAATAAGGGGTAGGCCATTTAGAACGGAGATGAGGAAAAACCTTTTCACTCAGAGAGTTGTGAAGCTGTGGAACTCTCTGCTTCAGAAGGCATTGGAGGCCAATTCCCTGGATACTTTCAAGAGAGAGTTTGATAGAGCTCTTAAAGATAGCGGAAGGAAGTGATATAGGGAGAAGGCAGGAATGGGGTACTGTTTGTGGATGATCAGCCATGATCACGGAAAATGGCAGTGCTGGCTCGAGGGGCCGAATGGTCTACTCCTGCAACTATTGTCTATTGTCTAATTTTCAGATTTCCAGCCAGCGCCTGTTTTCTTGTGAACGTGCGATCGATGGTGACATGGAATCGATGGGCTGAAGGGCCTGTTTCCATCATGTTCATTCATCTTCATTTACTCTTAACATACATGACCTCTTGTTAAAGATGACCGGTTGCATTGAGAATTTGGGGTTTCCTTTTCTTTTGTTCAATTGATCGGTCAAGTCCAAGAATAGAATTGCTGACTGGGTTGTTCTTTTTTTGCCAGGTTACTCTTCGAATATCACACCTCTCACCTCGCCGTGCCACTCGCCGATACCGGGGACCCCGGCTGGAAGTCCCACCTCCAAAACTTCCGCCGTTGAATTCCCGGACACCGCGGATATCGTGACCAAACCAGGCCGGAACCCACACAAGCCGCTGACCTACACTCAGAGCGCACCAGATGTGGCAGGGCAGTTCAGGGGCACCTGTGTCGTCTGCACTAGGTAAGCGCTTGTCTTTTCTTTGCTCTCCTCCGCACTGCCTACACTTGCACCTGTCATCGCCTAGGAAGGCTGGAAGACAGGCTAGGACTTCCCAAAGACGTTTGGGTTTGTGCTGTGTAATTAGTTTAGTTTACCTTAGAGATACTGCGCGCAAACAGGCCCTTCGGCCCACCGAGCCTGCGCCGTCCAGCGATCCCCGCACAGTAGCACTGTCCTACATTCACGAGGGACGGAGATGAGGAAGAACTTTTTCAGTCAGAGAGTTGTGAATCTGTGGAATTCTCTGCCTCAGAAGGCAGTGGAGGCCAATTCTCTGAATGCATTCAAGGATTCAGGATTTCTTTATTTGTCATCCAAAAAAACAAGTCTTTTGGACGAGATTTCGTCACCCACAGTCCAACAATAGAGCAATAAAATAAGCAAATTACACAACCGCAACCAACACAAAACACAAAACAAAAAGAAACACCCATCACAGTGAGTCTCCTCCAGACACCTCCTCACTGTGATGGAAGGCCAGAATGTCTTTTCTCTTCCCCTGCCGTCTTCTCCCGCGGTCAGGCTGTTGTACTTGCCACGTTCCAGGCCGCGCCGGACGGTGAAAGGTCCGCAGCCGGCCGACCCAAGCCCCGCGATCCGGGGCGGGCGAAGATGCTGCCGCTGCACGTCGGGGCGGTCGTGGCTCCCGACATTGAAGCCCCCGCCGAGTAGAGAAAAATCCCGCTCAAGAGAGAGCTAGATAGAGCTCTTAAGGATAGCGGAGTCAGGGGGTATGGGGAGAAGGCAGGAACAGGATACTGATTGAGGATGATCAGCCATGATCACATTGAATGGTGGTGCTGGCTCGAAGGGCCGAATGGCCTACTCCTGCACCTATTATCTATTGTCTATTGACAAGCTGCAATTTTATCAAGCCAATTCGCCTACAAACCTGTACGTCTTTGGAGTGTGGGAGGAAATCGAAGATCTCGGAGAAAACCCATGCCGGTCACGGGGAGAACGTACAAACTCTATACAGACAGCACCCGTAATCAGGATGGAACCCGGGTCTCTGGCGCTGTAAGGCAGCAACTCTAGCCGAAGACTCTAATCCTAACATCCCACTGAACCCACTCCCACTCTCGGCAAAAGGTACAGAAGCTTGAAAGTACGCACCACCAGACTCAAGAACAGCTTCTTCCCATGTGTTATGAGGCTTTTGGGCGGCCATTGCATAAGCTAAAGTAATGTCCGATTCACCTCTACCCCATTGTGAACATTGGACTTTGTCATAGAGTCAACAGGTTGGGCCAAAGGGCATGTTTCCACTAAACTAAATTAAACTGAACATGATGGAAACAGGTCTTTCAACCCACCAATCACCTGTTCACACTAGTTCTGTTTCTCATTCGTTCCCTACACACTAGGGGGTAATTTACAGAGGGCCAATTAACCTACAATCCCGGAAGTCTTTGGGATGTAGGAGGAAACCGGAGCACCCGGAGGAAACCCACACAGTCACAGGGAGCCTGTGCACATTCCACAGAGAGTCGACACCTGAGGTCAGGATCGAACCCGGGTGTCTGACACTGTGAGATAGCAGCTCTACCCGCTGCACCACTGTGCTGACCTTTTTGTAGGTTTGCACCCTGTGTTGGCATTGTTTGGCACAGTATCGCTGCATGTGTTATAGATACATGATACATCACAGCTGTGTCATGTATCACCATTCATTTAGATTGAATCTGCAACATGGCTTTGTACTAGGGTTGCCAACTATCTCACTCCCAAATACGGGACAAGGTGACGTCACCACGTGACCTCACCCAGCCAGCGGTCACGTGCTCCCGCTCCACCAATGGCGGCCGCCCGGGCCGGGAGGCAGGTTGCTCCACAACCTCCGTTAGGCAAACACACTCGGCCCCACTACCCAAACACACTCCGTTAGCCTACACTGTTCCGGCCTACAGCGGCCCAATGGCCTAATACGGGACGAGGGCGGTCCCATACGGGACAAACCAATTTAGACCAAAGTACGGGATATTCCGGCTAATACGGGACAGTTGGCAACCCTACTTTGTATGAACTGCTCGCTTTTGCATAAATACAGGATGGCTAAAAGTTTTGTGCTGTACACAGCTACTTTTACTGTCTCCTAAACTTGTCAGCTGAGTTCATATGACCAAGGAAATCCCCTTACTGAGTGCAAAATGGATAAATATTTGGATTAGTAAAGTCAAACACTGTAAAATGATGAGATATAATCACGCAAAAATTGCCCTTCAAACTAACACCCACTACCCTAGACACTACTCCCCACATCCTCCCCATCACCATCATCCATTCCTACAAGTCTCCTACATTTCTATACAGCTGCTTTAGTTTACTTTAGTTTAGTTTACAGATGCAGCATGGAAACAGGCCCTTTGGCCCCAACGAGTGTGCACCGACCATCGATCTCCGTACACTAACACTATCCTGCACTCTCTGGACAATTTACAACTGAAGCCAGTTAACCCTCAAGCCTGTACGTCTTTGGGATACGGGAGGAAACCGGAGCATCTGGGGAAAACCCACGCGGTCACGGGGAAAACGTACAAACTCCGCACAGACAACACCCATAGTCAGGATCAAACCCGGGCCTCTGGCGCTGTAAGGCAGCAACTCTACCGCTGCGCCACCGTGCCACCATACTGTTCTGGCTCCTATGATTTCTCTGATATTAGTCTCCAGTGATAACAAATGTCCTTAGTCCTGCGTTTAAGAATGTTCTCCCTGCAACCCGTCTATCTCTCAAACTCTCTGTCCTTTAAAACACATCTCCCAGATCAACACTATGTACTATGTATTACCTGTTCCAATATTCTTCTCGTGTAGGAAGGAACTGCAGATGCTAAAACGAAGATAGACACAAAAAGCTAGGGTAACTCAGCGGGTCAGACAGCAGCTCTGAAGAAAAGGAAAAGGTGACTTTTTGGGTCAAGACACTTCTTCAGAGCGAAGAAAGATCTCGACCCCAAACATCACCTATCCCTTTTCTCCAGAGATGCTGTCTGGCCCACTGAGTTACTCCAGCTGTTTGTGTCTATCCAATATTCTTCTCTGTGATTTGATATTCTGTCACGCTCTTTGATCACAAACACGCAAATTTTGGAGAAACTCAGCGGGTCAGGCAGCATCTGTGGAGGGAAACGGACAGACGACGTTTCGGGTCGGGATCCTCCTTCAAACTCCAAATACAAATGTCTGACGAAGGGCCTCGACCCAAACCGTCGCCTCCCTGTCCATTTCCCTCCACAGACGCTGCCTGACCTACTGAGTTCCTCCAGCGCTTTGTGCTTTGCTCAAGATTCCAGCATCTGCAGTTCCTTGTGACTCCTGTTTACTTTTTGAAGGCATCTCTGTTATATTTCTGAGGCATGATATAACTTCAAGATATAGTTGTACAAAGACCATGAGGATGAGTGTTGATTAAGTTTCGCTCTTTTTTAGTTAAAAAAAGCAGTATTTAAACAAAACTCTGGAAAGGCGGAGGTTGGGAGGAGACTTGAGTGGATAAAATGATGAGAGGCATATATATGGTAGACAGTCAGAACCTTTTACCCAGGGTGGAGATGTCAAATACCAGAGGGCAAAGCTTTAAGGTGAGAGGGGAAAAGTTTAAAAGAGATGTGTGGGGTAAGTATTTTGCACTGAAGGTGGTGGGTGCCTGGAACGTGCTGCCAGGGGTGCTGGTGGAGGCAGATCTGACAGCGGTGTTTCAATTACCTTTGGATAGGCACATGGATATACAAGGGAATGGAGGGATATGGATCACGTGCAGGCACATAAGAGTTGGTCTTGGCATCATGTTGGGCAAAGACATTGCGGGCCGAAGGGCCTATTCCTGTGCTACTGTTTTATGTTCTACTAGACCAAGTGGACCCGTTGGGCCCAAACCTCTCCTGCATTGGTGCAGCACCCTCTCCCCCCTCCCCCTCTCTCTCCCCGCTCCCTCCCCCATCCTCCCCCTCCCTCCTCCCCCTCCCTCCTCCCCCTCCCTTCTCCCCCTCCCTCCTCCCCCTCCCCTCCCCCTCCTCCTCTCCCTCCTCCCTTCCCCTCCCTCCTCCCCTCCCCCCTCCTTCCTCCCCCCTCCTCCCTCCCTCCTCGCCCCCCTCCTCCTCTCCCTCCTCCCTTCCCCTCCCTCCTCCTCTCCCCTTCCCTGCCCTCCCCTCCCCCCTCCCTTCTCCCCCTCCCTCCTCCCCTCTCCCCTTCCCTCCCCCCTCCACCCCCTCTACACCCCCTCTACCCCCTCTTATCCTCCCTCCCTCTCTCCCTCCCTAGGAGATAGATTTAAACATTAAAATGTGAATAACTTTAAAAGTATAACACCGATTTCAATGAAACATCTTCCATTAGCACCAAAGGGACGACCGTGAGTAAGGTGGGCCTAAAATAGTTGCGCTATCGTGAACAGTTTTGACTGTAGTTCAGGAACAAACAAACAAACAAACAAACGAGAGTTTTAGTATATAGATTGCCAGCACACTACTTGAAGAGCACAAGTAGGGTCCTGGCCCGAAACATCACCCACCCTTTTTCTCCAGAGATGCTGCCTGACCCGTTCAGTTACTCCAGTACTGAGTGTTTATCTTTGGTATTAACCAGCATCTGCAGTTCCTTTCTACACACATCATTTGTGAAATTTGATGCATGATTTTAGGGCACCATGTGTGCCCTTTGACCTTTGATGTGCCCCGTCGATGACCTCTTAACATCGAGCAGCTGGCCAAATATAAAATTGCCCTCTTGCTAATTAGGACAAGCAATGGCCAGGGCAGACGGATTGGCAGTGTGCTACAATTATTAAATCACCGTTAGAAGCCATGAATATTATTCCCACCATCTCCTGCGAAATTTGAATCTGGTCCCATGCTGTTCCTATTTCATGTTTGAAAACGCACCCCTCCAGATTCAGGGACAGTTTCATCCAAGTTGTTATCAGGCACTTGAACCATCCTCTCACTAACTAGAGAGTGGTACTGGCCTCCAATCTATCTAATTGGCAACCTTCAGACTATGTTTATTTAGACTGTATAGGCCATTATAGTGCGCTAATTGCAGCATGGTTGTGCAGTGGTACAATTGCTGCCTTTACAGTGTCGAAGACCCGGGTTCAATCCTGACTACGGGTGCTGGCTGCACGGGGTTTGTATGTCCTCCCTATGAACAAAGGCCAGAGATTGCCTGCCTCTTTTTCATGTCTAGCCTTCGTCCACCCATCTGCTAATCAAAGCCTCCCTCAGCTGTGTCCACCTATCACTTGCCAGGCTCAGTCCCACCCTCGCCTCTCTTCCAGCTTCCTCTCCCCCCCCCCCCCCCCCACTGCAATCAGTCTGGAATAGGGTCCCGACCCGAAGCATTGCCTGGGCAGTCAGACCCACTGAGTTACTTCAGCACTTTAACTGGAGTAAGCAGATAGACGTTTAGAAACATAGAAAATAGGTGCAGGAGTGGGCCATTCGGCCCTTCGAGCCTGCACCGCCATTCAATATGATCATGGCTGATCATCCAACTCAGTATCCCGTACCTGCCTTCTCTCCATATCCCCTGATCCCTTTAGCCACAAGGGCCACATCTAACTCCCTCTTAAATATAGCCAATGAACTGGCCTCAACTACTTTCTGTGGCAAAGAATTCCACAGATTCATCACCCTCTGTGTGAGGCCGGTTGAACTGCAGCAAGTAAGAATTTTATTCTAGACACAAGGAACAGCGGCACGGTGGCGCAGCGGTGGAGTTGCTGCCTTATGGCGCTTACAGTGTCAGAGACCCGAGTTCGATCCTGACTACGGGTGCTGTCTGTACGGAGTTTGTACGTTCTCCTCATGACCGCATGGGTTTTCTCCGAGATCTTCGGTTTCCTCCCACACTCCAAAGACGTACAGGTATGTAGGTTAATTGGCTTGGTATAAATGTAAATTGGCCCTAGTGTGTGCAGGATAGTGTTAATGTGCGGAATCACTGGTCGCTGCGGACTCACTAGGCCGAAGGGCTTGTTTCTGCTCTGTATTTCCAAATAAAAACTGTGGGTGCCGGTTTACAAAGAAAGAGACAAAGTGCTGGAGTAACTCAGCGAGTCAGGCAGCATCCCTGGAGAACATGGATAGGCAATGTTTCAGGTCGGGACCCATCTTCGGACTGATTGTAGTAGTGGCCATCAACAAACACCCCACCTATCACTTGCCAGGCTCTATCCTGCCCCCACCTCTAATCCACCTTTCTCCCCCTGTAATATAACCCATCTGAAGAAAGGTCTTGGCCTAAACAATCACATCCATGTTCTCCAGTCTGACCCTCTGAGTTACTCTGGCACTTTGTGCCTTTTCTCGAGAATTTCATTGGCCTGTTGTCAGTAAATATGACAATTAAATTCTCTTGACTCTTGAAAGAAAATTTGAAAGATAAGGCATAGAAGAAAGAACTGCAAATGCTGGTTTATACCAAAGATAGACACAAAGTGCTGGAGTAATGGGGCGGCTCGGTGACTCAGTGGTAGAGTTACTGCCTTAGAGCGCCAGAGACCCAGGTTCAATCCTGACTACGGGTGCTGTCTGTACAGAGTTTGAACGTTCTCTCGGTGACCTGCATGGGTTTTCTCCAGGAGCACCGGTTTCCTCCCACACTCCAAAGACATACAGGTTTGTAGGCTAATTGGCTTGGTAATATTGTGTGTAGGATAGTGTGTGTAGGATAGTGTTAGTGTGCGGGATGATCGCTGGACTCGGTGGGCCGATGGGCCTGTTTCAGTGCTGTATTTTTCAACTAAACTAAACTAAACTCAGCAGGTCAGACTCTATGACTCTCTGTGACTGGTGACGTGATCAGAAATGTCAAAGATCACCAGATTTTTAACTGCAGTCACTGGAAGATCTTGTTATTGTCCAAAACGGAGGTGATTTTGATTTTCGCTCAGGCTCTCTGTGTGATGTTCTCTGTCTTGAAAGCAGTCTACATGAAATGATGGTAGACACAAAATGCTGGAGAAACTCAGCGGGTCAGGCAGCATCTCGGGAGAGAAGGAATGGGTGACGTTTCGGGTCGAGACCCTCGACCCGAAACGTCACCCATTCCTTCTCTCCCGAGATGCTGCCTGTCCCGCTGAGTTGCTCCAGCAATTTGTGTCTACCTTCGATTTAAACCAGCATCTGCAGTTTTTTTTCCCTACATGAAACGACTGCGTTTTACAATCGTTTTTAAATAAATATCTGTTGGAACTGTTTATATAATAGTTGTCAGCCACATTAGGTTGATATTAAACAGTTTCTCCTCAATATTTTGCAGATTTATTAGCATCCAACACCTTCTCTGCAATCCAAATATAGGCAGAAGCTCTGCCATTCTCCCTTTACAAACAGCGGCTTTGTCTTTCAAAGATAGCCGCAAAGTGCTGGAGTAACTCAGCGGGTCAGGCAGCATCTCTGGAGAAAAGGAATAGGTGACCTTTCGGGTCGAAACCCTTCTTCAGAACAAAGAATGATTTCGATCCGAAACGTCACCTATTCCTTTTCTCCAGAGATGCTGCCTGTCCCGCTGCGTTACTGATGCATTTTGTGTCTATCTTCGGTGTAAACCAGCATCTGCAGTTCCTTCCTACGCAAGGGTAGGCAGATCTTGATGCAGGCAAGCGGGAATGAATCATAAAACATGTTGCAGGCACAAGGAGTTAAAGCTCAGCCAAAATACAATGGAACACTTAAAAGTTATTAACACTTTACAACGGAAAACTGGTTTCAGTGAGAAAGCGATGTCTAGACTAAACTGTGTTCTACATTGTCCAATGCCAGGTCAATCCTGATCATTGACGCACTGATCCAGATGTAAAGTTGAATATCTACGTGGGATTACATAGATTGTTAAACCCAACTGGTGTGACCATTCTTCCATCCTATCTTCCTCAGCCAACTTGTATCCTCACTCCCAACCCATGTGTTTATCCAACAGATTTGTAACCAGCCCATTAACTAAGTAATTAAACAACTGAGGCGCAGTGATAGAGTTGCTGCCTTACAGTGCCAGAGTCCCGGGTTCAATCCTGACTACAGGTGCTGTCCGTTTAGAGTTTAAACGTTCTCCCCGTGACCGCATTGGACTGCACCGGGTGCTCCGGTTTCCTCCCACACTCCGAAGACGTACAGGATTATTGGCTTTGGTAAAAATTGTAAATAGTCACGAGTGTGTGGGACAGTGTTAGTGTACAGGGCGATCGCTGGTCGGCACAGACTCTGTGCTGTTCCCCCCTCCCAATACAATCAGTCTGAAGAACTGATATCGAACCAAAATATCGCCGGTCCACTCCCTCCACAGAAGCTGTCTGACCCGCTGGGTTACTCCAGCACTTCCTCTTTTGCGCAAGACTCCAGCATCTGCAGTCCCTTGGGTCACCTAGATACAAGCACATTGTTTAAAGCTTGTGTGCTCCTATCTAAAACGTGGCTTATTTGATGTTGCAGTTGCGGCCGGCCTTTCAGTAAGCTGACACACTCGGACAGCACAGCGGGAAGAGTGGAGACAACAGGGCACTTACTGAGCCAGACAGGTGAGCAGTTCATCTCCAACAATGGCAGCAATGAGGATTTAGTGTTGGATTATCAGACTGTCAAAGTTGTTCTTCAATGGAAGGGATTTTGAGGCTGGATGTTGGGTTATCTGATGTTAGGTTAATTTCAGGAGAGAAGATGTGCGTGGAGCAGGGAAGATTTACAAGGATGGTGCCAGATCTCAATGGCCTGAATTCCCGCGAGAGATTGGGCAGGCAAGGACTATATTCCTTGGAGCGTAGGAGGATAAGAGTGTACAAAATCATGAGAGGAATAGATCGGGCAAACACACAGTGTCTCTTGCGCAGAGTAGGGGAATCAAGAACCAGAGGACATAGGTTTAAGGTGAGGGAGGGAAAATGTAATAGGAACCTGAGGGGCAACTTTATCGCACAGAAGTTGGTGGGTTATATGGGACGAACTACCGGAGGCGGTAGTTGAAGCAGGTACTATCACATTTAAAAGACATTTGGACTGGTACATGGATAGGAAAGGTTTAGAAGGATGGGAGCCAAATGCAGGCAGGTGGGACTAGTATCAGTAGGCATCTTGGCCAGAGTGGGAAAGTTGGGCTGAAGGGCCTGGTTTCATGGCTGTATAGACCCTATGACCCTAGGAGAGGTTGGACAAACTTGGGTTCTCTGGAATGCCAGAGGTGGCGGGGAGACTCAATCAAAGTAGAGAAAATGATGAGAGGCATAGATAGATAGCGTAGACAGTCAGAACCTTTTCCTAAGGGTGGAAAAGTCAAAGAGTAGAGGGCATAGTTTTAACATGAGAGGGGCAATGTTTAAAGTAGATGTGCGGGCAGGTTTTTTTACACAGGGTGGTGGGTGCGTGGAACGTGCTGGTGGTTACACAGGATGGTGGAGGCAGATACAATAGTCGTCTTTAAGAATCTTTTGGATAGACACATGGATATGCAGGGAATGGAGGGACATGGATCATGTGGAGGTAGGTAAGAGTTGTACATCTTGGCCACCTGTTATACATCTCGGCCACGATCCTTACCATTGTAGCCTCTGGTGAGGACTTTCCAGCTGATTATGTACCCACCAGTCATTAGAATTGCCTGGAAGAGGTATGGAGACAAGAAGGAATTTATTTAGCCAGTGGGTAGTGAATCTATAGAACACATTTCCACAGATGGCAGTAGAGACCAAGTGATTGGGTATTTTTAAAAGCAGAGATTGATTGGTTACTGATTAGGAAGGATATCAAAGGTTCCGGGGAGAAGTCAGGAGAATGGGGTTGAGAGGGAAAAATAGATCAGCCATGATTGAATGGCGGAGCGGGCTCAATGTGCTGAATGGCCTCATTCTGCCCCCGCACCTGATGGTCTTGTGACGAAAGAACGAGGTTCTAACAGGCAAAGGCATTAGGGATGAGAGGAGTGGGCCGACAGGGGACAAGGTTTAAGGTGTTTTGATTCACTGCTGATGGGGGCAGGCACTCCAGCAAGCCGCGGCAAGGTAATGAACAGTTGGACATTTGTCTCCGACAGACGACCCCAGCCAAGCCACCTCGGACTATGACAGCACCCACGAGACAAACAACAGTGACAGCAGTGACATCACGCAAAACGACGAAGACCAGGACTCCTCAGCCAAAGGTTTGGAGCAGTCCCTCGCGGGGTCTGGCTGTGGGATCTACAGGCCCGAGGACATCACCTTGCTCCACCTCATCCCAGCTGAGGTACTTCCAGAGGAATGGCGTCCGGTCTGTGTTTAGTCTGTGGGCGTCATGGTGGCGCAGCGGTAGAGTTGCCTCCTCACAGTGCCAGAGACCCGGGTTCGATTCTGACCTCGTGGGGTGCTGTCTGTACGGAGATTGCACGTTCTCCCTGTAACCTTGTGGGTTTCCTCTTGGTGCTCCGGTTTCCTCCCACATTCCAAAGATGTGCGGATTTGTAAGTTAATTGGCCCTCTGTAAAATTGCCCCTGGTTTGTAGGATCTGAAACTGGAATAACATGGAACTAAGTGTGGGCAACATGGTGGTGCAGCAGTAGAGTTGCCGCCTTACAGCGCCACAGACCCACCTTCGATCCTGACCTCGGGTACTGTCTGTGGGGAGTTTGCACGTTCCCCCTGTGACCAGGTGGCTTTCTTCCGGCTGCTCCGGTTTCCTCCCACATTCCAAAGCCCTAGAGGTTTGTAGGTTAATTGGCTTCGGTAACAATTGTAAATTGTTCCTAGTGTGTGACAATAGACAATAGGTGCAGGAGGAGGCCATTCGGCCCTTCAAGCCAGCACCGCCATTCAATGTGATCATGGTTGATCATTCTCAATCAGTACCCCGTTCCTGCCTTCTCCCCATACCCCCCGACTCCGCTATCCTTAAGAGCTCTATCTAGCTCTCTCTTGAATGCATTCAGAGAATTGGCCTCCACTGCCTTCTGAGGCAGAGAATTCCACAGATTCACAACTCTCTGACTGAAAAAGTTTTCCCTCATCTCAGTTCTAAATGGCCTACCCCTTATTCTTAAACTATGGTCCCTTGTTCTGGACTCCCCCAACATTCGGAACATGATTCCTGCCTCTAACGTTCCAACCCCTTAATAATCTTATACGTTTCGATAAGATCTCCTCTCATCCTTCTAAATTCCAGTGTATACAAGCCTAGTCGCTCCTGTCTTTCAGCCTCCAGTCTCTCTCCCAGTGTGGGAGAGTGCCAGTGTACAGGGTGATGGCTGGACGGAGTGAACTCGCTGGGCCGAAGGGCCTGTTTCCACGGGGTATCTCTGGTCGATGAGACTAAAGTCTAAAACTCTAAAAGTAAAGCTGTAAGTGCTTTGTTCCGGTGATCTGGTTACCTGTTACTCTGCCGTGCCAGAACTTAAACCTAGCAAAGATGGTTCATGAAGCAACCTGACCCGACATTAAAAGACAGCAAGGACTCCATAACACATCTTCTGACTCAAACTGTTTCAGTATTTTTTAGATTTTGAGATACAGCATGGAAACAGGCCCACCGAGCCCATGCCAACCATCGATCACCCATTCGCACTAGTTCCATGTTATCCCACTTTCTCATCCACTCCCTACACACCAGGGGCAATTTACAGAGGGTTAATTAACCTACAAACCTGCACGTCTTTGGGATGTGGGAGGAAACCGAAGCACCCGGAGGAAACAGTGGAACAGCGGGTTGGACTATCAAAATGTTGAAACAAGGAACTGCAGATGCTGGTTAATACACAAAAGACACAAAGTGCTGGAGTAACTCAGCAGGTCAGGCTGCATCTCGGCGGAACATGGATGGTCGATGGTTTGATGGAGACCCTACTTCAGACTGCCTCACGGCACCGGAGACCCGGGTTCGATCCTGACCTCGGGTACTGTCTGTGTGTGGAGTTTGCATGTTCTCCCTGTGACTGCGTGGGTTTCCTCTGGGTACTCCGGTTTCCTCCCACAGGCGTGCGGGTTCGCAGGTTAATTGGCCCTCTGTAAAATTGTCCCCTGGTGTGTAGGGAGGGGATGAGAAAGTGAGCTAACACAGAACTGGTGTGGACGGGTGATCAATGGTCGGCTGAAGGACTGAAGGATTTGTTTCCGTGCTGTATCTCTGAATTCGAAATGAAACTCTAAACTGAGGGTCGAGATTCCCAGAGGGAATCAGAAATCTTTTCTGCAGTTTTAGCGTATATTCACATCACAGCGCAGATTTCTGACATTATCGTGGGACTTATTTCTTGGCTTTCACCTCAGTGAGCTGCAGTACGTCACTGCTGCTGGTGAGAGGGTGGACTTGTAGCATGACAAGCTTGCATCAGCAGTTTATTTTTATATAAATACACACAGAGGGGACTTTGGAATGAAAAATGTGACGGTAGCATCGTTTATAATAGAAGTATGAATAAATGTAACAGGAGTCACTTTGGCCAAACTCACTGGCTGCCATTTGTGCATGTTGATCAATATTACTGTCTGGCTTCAATTTGTGATAAAGCCACCCACAACACAAAATGCTTGAGGAACTCAGCGGGTCAGGCATCATCTGTGGAGGGAATGGGCATTTCAGGTCAGGACCCTTCTTCAGACCGATGAAGTAAAGAGGAGTGTGTTGGGAAAGAAAAGTGAGGGGGGTGGGGAGGGAAGTGCGAGACAATGATTTTCCGGCTTCCTTTCCCCCCCCCCCCCCCCCCCCACACACACTCCGTCAGACTAAAGAAAAGTCCCAACCCGAAATATTGTCTTTCCATTCCCTCTGCAGGGCCAGAGACCTGGGTTGGATCCTGACCAAGGGTGCTGTCTGTACGGAGTTTGTACGTTCTACCCGTGACCTGTGTGGATTTTCTCCGGGTGTTCTGGTTTCCTCCCACGTGCTAAAGACGTACGGGTTTGTAGGTTAATTGGCTTCGGTGAAATTGTAAATTGTCCCTGGTGTGTAGGATAGGGCTCGTGTACGGGGATCGCTGGTTGGCGTGGACCTGGTAGGCCGGAGGGCCTGTTTCCATGCTGTATCTCTATACTAAACTAAACTAAAGGTACGTGAAGAGGAAAAAAATAGTCAAGGCAAATGTGGGTCCCTTGAAGACAGAAGCAGGGGAATTTATTATGGGGAACAAAGAAATGGCAGACGAGTTAAACCGTTACTTTGGATCTGTCTTCACTGAGGAAGATGCACACAATCTCCCAAATGTTCTAGGGGCCGGAGAACCTAGGGTGATGGAGGAACTGAAGGAAATCCACATTAGGCAGGAAATGGTTTTGGGTAGACTGATGGGACTGAAGGCTGATAAATCCCCAGGGCCTGATGGTCTGCATCCCAGAGTACTTAAGGAGGTGGCTCTAGAAATAGTGGAAGCATTGGAGATCATTTTTCAATGTTCTATAGATTCAGGATCAGTTCCTGTGGATTGGAGGATAGCAAATGTTATCCCACTTTTTAAGAAAGGAGGGAGAGAGAAAACGGGTAATTATAGACCAGTTAGTCTGACATCAGTGGTGGGGAAGATGCTGGAGTCAATTATAAAAGACAAAATTGCTGAGCATTTGGATAGCAGTAACGGGATCATTCCGAGTCAGCATGGATTTACGAAGGGGAAATCATGCTTGACAAATCTACTGGAATTTTTTGAGGATGTAACTAGGAAAATTGACAAGGGAGAGTCAGTGGATGTGGTGTCCCTCGACTTTCAGAAAGCCTTCGACAAGGTCCCACATAGGAGATTAGTGGGCAAAATTAGGGCACATGGTATTGGGGGTAGGGTACTGACATGGATAGAAAATTGGTTGACAGACAGAAGGCAAAGAGTGGGGATAAATGGGTCCCTTTCGGAATGGCAGGCAGTGACCAGTGGGGTACCGCAAGGTTCGGTGCTGGGACCCCAGCTATTTACGATATACATTAATGACTTAGACGAAGGGATTAAAAGTACCATTAGCAAATTTGCAGATGATACTAAGTTGGGGGGTAGTGTGAATTGTGAGGAAGATGCAATAAGGCTGCAGGGTGACTTGAACAGGTTGTGTGAGTGGGCGGATACATGGCAGATGCAGTTTAATGTAGATAAGCGTGAGGTTATTCACTTTGGAAGTAAGAATAGAAAGGCAGATTATTATCTGAATGGTGTCAAGTTAGGAGGATGGGGAGTTCAACGAGATCTGGGTGTCCTAGTGCATCAGTCAATGAAAGGAAGCATGCAGGTACAGCAGGCAGTGAAGAAAGCCAATGGAATGTTGGCCTTCGTAACAAGAGGAGTTGAGTATAGGAGCAAAGAGGTCCTTCTACAGTTGTACCGGGCCCTGGTGAGACCGCACCTGGAGTACTGTGTGCAGTTTTGGTCTCCAAATTTGAGGAAGGATATTCTTGCTATTGAGGGCGTGCAGCGTAGGTTCACTAGGTTAATTCCCGGAATGGCGGGACTGTCGTATGTTGAAAGGCTGGAGCGATTGGGCTTGTATACACTGGAATTTAGAAGGATGAGGGGGGATCTTATTGAAACATATAAGATAATTAGGGGATTGGACACATTAGAGGCAGATAACATGTTCCCAATGTTGGGGGAGTCCAGAACAAGGGGCCACAGTTTAAGAATAAGGGGTAGGCCATTTAGAACGGAGATGAGGAAGAACTTTTTCAGTCAGAGGGTGGTGAAGGTGTGGAATTCTCTGCCTCAGAAGGCAGTGGAGGCCAGTTCGTTGGATGCTTTCAAGAGAGAGCTGGATAGAGCTCTTAAGGATAGCGGAGTGAGGGGGTATGGGGAGAAGGCAGGAACGGGGTACTGATTGAGAGTGATCAGCCATGATCGCATTGAATGGCGGTGCTGGCTCGAAAGGCTGAATGGCCTACTCCTGCACCTATTGTCTATTGTCTATTGTCTAAAAGATGCTGCCTGACCCGCTGAGTTCTTCCAGCAGGTAAGAATGTCATTGTGCTATCTGGGATATATGACAATAAAACACTCTTGCGTCTTCACACATGGTGTTTTGCTGACAATTCCAACACCTGCAGTTCCTTGTGTCTCTGTACAGTCAGGCATGATGTAAAACCAGCATTGCACCCAATCTCCTCAGATTCCTGATGGGTGCATTGGGTTTGAATTGTTCCCCCAAGTCTTTGAATAAAGATGTCCACGTTTCAATGTCACTCCAGCTGACCCTCTCCTTTAATTTTTTTCAGGAGAAACCAATCCTTGCCCCAGAACCTCTCCTAATGGAAGATCTGGAGATGATATTCACACAACTGAACAACTGGAATTTTCCCATCTTTGATCTCATGGAGATGACAGGCTCAAAATGTGGCCGGATACTCAGCCAGGTGAGCAAGAGCTGTTCTGTGTGGTGTAAACACACTGGGCGGCACGGAGGTCCAGGTTCAATCCTGACTGCGGGTGCTGTCTGTATAGAGTTTACACGTTCTCCTCAAGACCGCGTGGGTTTTCCCCAGGTGCTCCGGTTTCCTCCCACATTCCAAAGATGTGCGGGTTTGTCGATTAATTGGCTTCGGCAAAAATTATAAATTGTCCTGAGTGTACGGGATAGTGCTGGTGTACGGAGTGATTACTGTTTGGTGCGGACTCGGTGGGCCGAAGAAGGGCCTGTTACTGCACTGTATTACTAAACTAAACTAAACTAAACTATCCATCCTATCATCCTATCAACAACTAGAGAGTGGGCCTGAGCTACAATGTATTTCACTGGAGACCCTCAGACTATCTTTACTGTACTTTATCTTGCGCCTTAAATGTTAGTCCCTTTATCATGTATCTGTGGTTGGCTTGATTGTAATCACGTATTGCCTTTCCGCTGACTGGTTAGCACGCAGAAAAAGCTTTTTACTGTACCTCGGCATTCGTGACAATAAACTGAACCACACTAACCTAAACTGAACCTTGTGGAAAACTGTTTTAGGCTTGACTTTACTGTGGTTAGATTACTAGTTTTTTCTGACACATGCAAGGTTTTAGCAGTAAAAATCTAAAATGCTCAAAGGAAACCCTCAAAGGGTTAATGCTCAAAGGAAAGAGGGCAGCATGGTGGAGTAGGTATTGAGTCTACTCCGTCATTCAATCATGGCTGATCTACTTTTCCGTCTCAACCTCGTTCTCCTGCCTTCTCACCGTAACCTTTGACACCCTTCGTGGTTCCCCCCCCCCCCCCCCCCTGCTGTCACAGACGGGTACCTCATCCACAAATCCCCTTTGTCCCAGAGTACTTCTCACCCCAGTCTATGCCTTTCACCCCAATAACATGGTCTGAAGAAGGATCCTAGGAACCTGACCCGAACCATCATTTACCTGTGTTCTCCAGAGATGCTGCCTGACCCAGAATTACTCCAGCACTTCGTGTCTTCTTTTGTGAACCACCACCTGCCGTTCCTTGTGCCTCTGTGTGTTTGTTTGTTTGTTTGGTCTTCGTACAGCGAAACAGCATGGAGACATGCCCCTCCCCCCAACTCGTCCATGCCGACAAAGATTAGTTTAGTTTTGAGATACCGCATGGAAACAGTCCCCTCTTTTTTTTTTTTATTAATCAAAAATATTTATTCAAATATTAAAATAATATATACAGCACAATATAACCAAAACAGAACCCACCACCATTATACAACACAAACAATAAACTATTTTACAACTATCTTGCACTCCTTGTCAAGGATGCATTCAACCCCCTGCGGTGCCCAGTGGTCCCGGAAATCCCCCAGGGAAAACATAGACATAGAAAATAGGTGCAGGAGTAGGCCATTCGGCCCTTCGAGCCTGCACCGCCATTCAATATGATCATGGCTGATCATCCAGCTCAGTATCCCGTACCTGCCTTCTCTCCATACCCCCTGATCCCTTTAGCCACAAGGGCCACATCTAACTCCCTCTTAAATATAGCCAATGAACTGGCCTCAACTACCTTCTGTGGCAGAGAATTCCACAGACTCGCCACTCTCTGTGTGAAGAAATGTTTTCTCATTTCCTTTCCTTTCTCATTAAAACAGTCCCCTCGGTGTACCGAGTCCACGCAGGCCAATGGTCACCCGATCACACTAGGTCTATCCTACCCACTGGAGTAGTTTACAGGAGCCAATTAACCGACAAACCAGCACGTCTTTGGGATCAGGGAGAAAACTGGAGCACCCGGAGAAAACCC
The DNA here is from genome assembly GCF_053455715.1 of Rhinoraja longicauda. NCBI lineage: Eukaryota > Metazoa > Chordata > Chondrichthyes > Rajiformes > Arhynchobatidae > Rhinoraja > Rhinoraja longicauda. The sequence continues at coordinate 30,420,162 of NC_135975.1, forward strand.
GCGCGGTCACAGTGAGAACATACGATCTCCGTACAGACAGCGCCCGTAGCAAGGATTGAACCCGGGCCTCTGGCACTGCAAGGCAGCAGGTCCACCTCTGTGTACACCAGCGATGCGAAACAACGGACAAAAATATTGCTCAAGGGTTTTGATGCTCGAGATGCAGCCTGAGCTTTTCAATTTCAAAAGCGAGGTTAACAGCAGCATTGTATCTGTTTAAGATGTTCCAGATTTCTTTGGTCCCTTTATTCTCGAGCCACCTTTTTTTTAATGCAGTACAGTACTTTGGATTTATCTGTTGCTAAGCCAACATGACGTGGGACACCAAGGTCACGTCAATATGCGTTTGCAACGTGCGATGCCTGTGCAAGGAATGAAGCTGGAGGAAAGAATGTCACATTACGACTGATCAATGGCAGATTAAATCGGAGTTAAGGGCAGTCATTTTCATGCTGCGTTTATCAGGTTCCCAATCTTAAAAAAAAAAAGGTTATATTTTTTCCCCCAGTCTATTCCAGAATAACTTGAGGTTGTAGAAACAAAGAACAGTAGACACTGTTTAATATTCAAATGAACTCAGTCTAAAGAAGGGTCACGGCACGAAATGTCACCCATCCTTTTTCTCCAGAGACGCTGCCACCCGCTGAGTTACTCCAGCATTTTGTGTCCATCTTCCTTTTAGATGTGTAAGAAGGAGCTGCAGATGCTGGTTTACACCGAAGATAGACGCAATGTGCTGGAGTAACTCAGCGGGTCAGGAAGCAGCCTCTGAAGAACATGGATAGGTGACGTTTTAGGTCTCTGCTGAGTTACTCCAGTACTTTGTGTCCTTTTCGAAAAACTTACATTTATTTCATTTGCTCTGTCGAGTGACAGTGGCACAGCTGTTGGAGCCGCTGCCTCACAGCCCCAGAGACCAGGGTTCGATCCTGACCTCGGGTGCTATCGTGTGTGGAGTTTGCACGTTCTCCCCGTGACCTCGTGGGTTTTCTCCAGGTGCTACGGTTTCCTCCCACATCCCAAAGACGTGCAGGTTTGTAGGTTAATTGGCCCTCTGAAAATTGCCCCTAGTGTGATGAGAATGGATGTAAAAGGTAACATTGGACTAGAGTGAATGGGTGATTGATGGTCGGCGTGGACTCTGTGGACCAAAGAGCCTGTTTCCATGCTGCATCTCTAATCTGAAATCAAAACTGAACTATTATATTTGAGTTCGGAAGGAACTGCAGATGCTGGTTTACACCGAAGATAGACACAAAATGCTGGATAGCATCTCTGGATAGAAGGATTGACGTTTCGAGTTTTGAAGATTTTTTTAAAAATTCTGAAGAGGGAAAAAATGGTCTGAAGAAGGGTCTCGAACCGAAACGTCATTCCTTCTATCCAGAGATTCCGCCTGTCCCGCTGAGTTACTCCAGCATTTTGCGTCTATCTTCGATTGTATTTGACTTTGACTTGATTGTATATATGGATGGTATCTCTGATCTGTTTGGACAGCATGCAAAACAAAGCTGTACCTGTGTGTACACACTGACAATGACACATGGCAATGATAAGCCTAAACCTAAACCTATATCTATGGTGGAGGTTTCACCCGAAGGGGAAAGCGAAAGAAAATTAAAAAGTGCTGTTATGAGCTTCATATCAAATGGATGTGTAATTTGGATTGGGTAATTCATGATCAGAAACATAGAACATAGAATACAGCGCAAAACAGGCTCTTTGGCCTACAATGTCTGTGCTGAACAACGCATCAAGTTAGACTAATCTCCTCTACCTGCACATGTTCAAAGATTCTGCTCCGTTCTGTCAATAAGTTCAAGATCCAGTGACACGCGGGGAGATTTGCAGTAAATTGGCGCATAGTTCTGCTAGTGTTTGTCGTGGGAGCGGCAGGCTTGGCCTGGTTTACAGACGGAGAAACCTGGGTTCGCAAATTATCCCTCCAAACGGCGAGGACTGGCCCACCGTGGGTGCTGGAGGGCGGTCGAGTACGCGCCTCCGAGAACAAAGAAGGGCCCGACGGTGGGGGGCAATGAGAACAAGAGGGAGCAGGCGTGGGAGGAGGGACCGAGAGAACGAAGAGAGGCCCGGCATGGGAGGGCCGCCGAGAACAAAGATGGACCATCGAGGACTAAATGGAATTTAGTTTAGTTTAGAGATACAGCGCGGAAACAGGCCCTTCGGCCCACCGTGTCCGCACCGACCAGCGATCCTACGCACACTAACACTATCCTACACTCACTAGAGACAATTTACACTTCTACCAAGCCAATTTACCTACAAACCTGCACGCCTTTGGAGTGTGGGAGGAAACTGAAGATCTCTGAGAAAACCCACACGGTCACGGGGAGAACGTACAAACTCCCTAAAGGCAGCACCCGTAGTCAGGATTCAGCCCGGGTCTCCGGCGCGGCAAGCCTTGTAAGGCAGCAACTCTACCACTGCGCCACCATGCCGCCCTTTGTAATACTTTGTGACTCTGTCAGTGCCCTTTATGTGGCGACTCTTTGCATACTTGTGTAGGCAAAACAATGAATCTCTCTGACATGTCACATGTGATAATAGTTTCATTCATTCATTCATCCATTCAAACTGGGCATTCCTCGTACTTTTTGGTGATGGTTTAAAATGAGCCATGTCTAATTCATTACTTTTGCCATTTGAAATGGAAATTGAGTGAGGTATTGCATGCAGGCAGTCTGATATTGATCGCTCCTGTTGCTGTGACTGTAAACTGACCGGTCCCATTAGAATCCTTTCAAATGACAGCCATATCCTATTGCTCAGCCATGTTGCTTTATTGTGTTCCATTTGTGCCATTACAGCAGCTGGTAGATCTGCTGCCTCACGGCGCCAGAGATCCGGGTTCAATCCTGACCTCGGGTGCTGTCAGTGTGTGGAGTTTGCACATTCTTCCTGTAACCGCGTGGATTTGCTCCGGGTGCTCCGGTTTTCTCCCACATGCCAAAGACAGAGAGATTCTTTGTTTTGCCTACACACGTATGCAAAGAGTCGCCACATAAAGGGCACTGACAAAGTCATAAAGTATTACAAAGGGCGGCACGGTGGCGCAGCAGTAGAGTTGCTGCCTGACAACGGCTTGTAGGTTAATTGGCCTTTCTAGTGTGTGGGGTGTAGATGCGAAATTGGGATAACATAGAACTAGTGAAAATTGATAGTCTGCATGGACTCGGTGGGCCTAAGGGCCTGTTTCCAAGCTGTATCTCTCAATCAATCAATATTGGGCGGCTGGGTGGCATTGTGCCAGAGACCTGGGTTCGATCCTGACTACAGGTGCTGTCTGTACGGAGTTTGTATGTTCTCCCCGTGAACTGCATGGGTTTTCTCTGGGATCTTCGGTTTCCTCCCACACTCCAAAGAAGTACAGGTTTGTTGGTTAATTGGTTTGGTGTAAATGTAAATTGTCCCTAGTGTGTGTGTAGGATAGTGCTAGTGTGCAGGGATCACTGGTTGGTGTGGACCTGGTGGGCCGAAGGGCCTGTTTCTGTGCTGTATCTGAAAACTAAACTAAATCCAGTTGGTACACCTTGATAACTTTAGGGAGCCTGCGATTTTTCTCTCTACTAAATATTATGATTTCCATGCACTAACTATCAAACCCCTTTCTCTGTGCAGGTAGCATTCAAACTGTTTGAAGATACTGGGCTATTTGAAATATTTAAAATCCCATTGAAGGAGTTTATGAACTACTTTCATGCGTTAGAAAATGGCTACCGAGATATACCATGTAAGTGTTCTTGCATTTTTTTAAAAAAAATTTTTGCATTGTCTGTGGCGAAAAAAATCACCACAAATACTGTTTGAGCAGTAAATGACTCACTGAAAAAATGATTGTTGTTGATTGGAAATGTATGTACTGTCAATGAGAGTTCTAAGGGGCCTGTCCCACTTAGGCTTTTCTTTAGGCGACTGTCAACTGGACCCCCCTACGACAATGTTTACGACAAGCTACAACAACCTACCACCTGGTCGACGTCAAGCTACGGCCAGCTACCGACAACCAGCGACCCAGTCGTCGCGCCTTAGGATGTCCACCTACGACCGTGCCTACAACAACCTACGACCACGCAGGCAACAACCTATGACAAATGAAGTCAACCTACGTCTACCCACGACAAGCTACGATACTGTCGCGACAACTGAAGGCAGCTGAAGACAATACACGTCATTTTGGCCTCCGGTTTTGAGTCTGGTACCTGTCGCCGGTTGACGTAGGTTAGTCGCCAATGGAATTCGCCACTGAAGTCAGCACCGGCGACAACCTACGACAGCGCCTACGTCAGGAGACGTCAAGCTACGAGAATTGGCTTCAAACCAACAGTCGCCGAAATTTTTTTAAACATTTCAAAATCCAGCGGTGACCAGGGAAACGCTACGACTCATTGGAGACGACTCACGACCGTACAGGCAACACCCCAGCGACCGTGTGGCGACAGCCTAGTCGCCTGTAGTCGCCTACAAAATCGCCTAAGTTGGACAGGGGTTTAATGCTAACATTCTGGTCCCAAACTTGGAACAGCCTTCCTGCAACAAGCGGCCGGCACAGCGGCGAAGCTGGTAGAGCCGCCGTCTCGCAGTGCCGGAGACCCGGGTTTGATCCTGACCTTGGGTGCTGCTTGGTGTGGAGTTTGCACGTTCTCCCCGTGACCGCACGGGTTTCCTCCCACATCGCGAAGACGTGCGGGTTTGTAGGTTAATTGGTTCTCTGTAAATTGCCCCCGAAGTCGAGAAAATGGGACAACATGGAACTAGTGTGAAGGAGTGATCGATGGTCGGCGTGGACCCGGTGGGCCGAAAGGCCTGTTTCTATGCTGCATCTCTAAACTGAGATAAAAGTCTGGCTTTGATGTTGTGTACAGATATCTCACCCATTTCAGCAGGGAGCATGCGTGCTATCACAAAGGAAACCTTGATCAACACCTCTACTTCCTTGGAAGATTGAGGAGATTCAGCATGTCAACGAATGCTCTTATTGAACTTCTGCAAGCATACAGTGGAGACCACACTGACTGGGTGCATCACGACACCCAGGAACGAAGCAGGTTACGGAGAGTGGTGGACACTGCCTGGTCCATCATGGGTACTGACCTCCCCACCATCTATAGAAGGATCTATAGGAGTCACTGCCTCAGAAAGGCAGCCAGCATCATCAAAAACCCACACCACCATGGCCACGCTCTCATTTCACTCACCATCGGGAAGAAGGTACAGGAGTCTGAAAACTGTGACCACCAGGTTCAAGAACAGCTTCTTCCCAACAACCACCAGGCTTTTGAACACTGCACAACACTAACCTCGGCAACTATGAACCTATATGGAATGTGTCCTCGGTCTTCCGAAGCTGTTAAGCTGCAGCAAGTTAGAATTTCATTGGATAAACAAGGAACCGCAGGTGCTCATTTACAACAAAAAAAAGCCACAAAGTGCTGGAGTAACTCAATAGGTCAGGTAGCACCTTTGGAGGACGTGGATAGGTGATGATTCGTGTTGGGATCCTTCAAAGGAAGGTCTGAAGAAGAGTCCCAACCCTAAATGTCACCTGTCCATGTTTTCCGGAGATGCTGCCTGACCCGCTGAGTTACTCCAGCACTTTTTGTCTTTATGTTCAGAATTTCATTGTACTGTTGTTGGTACATGTGACAATTGGACACTCTTGTCTCTTGATTCTCGACGGCAACAACATCAAACCCAAGGAACAAAGAGCTGGCGTTACTCAAAATGTCAGGCAACATCCGTGGAGGGAACGGACGGGCAACGTTTCAGGATTCTAGCGTCCGCAGTTCCTTGTGGTTATAAAGCCTTTTGCATTGTTTACCAGATGCCATGACTAGGAATAAGTGAGTAGTGAAACTGGCCTAAAGTCCAATGAGAGAGTTAGTTTAGTTTAGTTTAGTTTTTAGTTTAGTTTAGTTTCGAGTTACAGTATGGAAACAGGCCTTTCGGCCCACCGAGTCCACGCCGACCATTGATCACCCATTCACACTAATTCTATTCTACACACCAGTGACAATTTACAGAAGACAATTAACCTACAAACCTGCACATCTTTGGAGTGTGGGAGGAAACCAGAGCACCCAGAAAGAAACCCACAGGGTCAAAGGTTTCAAAGGTCTTTTATTGTCACGTGTACCAATTAAGGTACAGTGATATGCAAATTACCATACCGCCATACGAAAAAAAAAGCAACAAGACACACAACGACATAAAAGTTAACATAAACATCCACCACAGCGGATTCCCCACATTCCTCACTGTGACGGAAGGCAATAAAGTCCAATCTCCTTCCTCTTTATTCTCCCGCGGTCTGGGCACTCGAACCATCCATCGGGGGAATGAAAGCTCCTGCAGTCGGCGGTCGAAGCTCCCGCGTCGGGGCGGTTGAAGCTCCAGCGGCTTGGAGTTCCTGAAGTCGGTCTCTGACCAGAGACCACGGGCTCCGTGATGTTAAGTCCGCAAGCACCCACAGTTGGAGCTCCGAGGTCGATCCCTGGCAAAGGGATCGCGGGCTCCGCAATGTTAAAATCCCGTAGGTCCCCAAAGGAGCTCTCAAAAGTCGGTCTCCAGCAAAGGCCGCCGACTCCTGGATGTTAGGCCGCATTGCAGACGGAGATACGACACGGGGAAAAAAAACGCATCTCCGTCGAGGTAAGAGATTAGAAAAAGTTTCCCCCAACCGAAGAGAACGTACAACTCTGTACAGACAGCACCCGTAGTCAGGATGGAACCCGGGTCTCTGGCTCTGTAGGGCAGCAACTCCACCGCTGTGCTACTGTGTTGTCCTCTTGGCATTGCTTTACATTTCCCTTGTGCCCAGAGAGTGGGGGAGGAGGGAGGAAGAGCTGGCAAGCAAAACGCGAGCTTAAATGTTGCTGGGCTATTTTACTCTCCAATCATACATCCAACAGCTGCACTCTCAAACACATCAAAATACGTTAGGGTCAAGAAGCCCGTTAGCTGTCCTGGAAAACATTAAAGGGTTGTTATTGGCGAAATGTTGTGATCATTATTTATTTGCTGGCAGCACATTCGATGTTTGTCCCACGGAGCAAACAGGAATGTTCTGCACTCACCACAGCTTCACTGAGCCGACTTATCGCACCCTTTACATCAAGACACGCTGGTCCCTGGATTGAACCACCTCAACCTCGTGACACGTCAGTCAGGGCCTGACACGGCAGGGCAGCATTCCCACTTGGACGTGTTGATACTTAAAGGAAAACCATGTTCTCTCTCAGATGCCCAGTGGACAACATGGCCCCTGATCCATTTCCCCACTGCCCAAACATCTTCCCCCTTCTGAATGGACCTTCCATAAGCTAGAGTACAGTCCGATTCACCTCCACACCCAAGAGCAGCTTCTTCCCCTCTGTTATCAGGCTTCTGGACGGTCCTTCCGCAAGCTCGGGTACTGTCCGATTCACCTCTACCCCATTGTGGACTTTGGACTTTGTCTCTGGAGCTGATGCGCTACAATGCTGAGAATCATGTTCCAGACCCCGTATCTTCCCCTCTGCTCTATCTATTGTGCTTGAGTTTGTACTTGGTTGTATTTATGTCTGGTATATTCTGAACGGTTTGAATAGAACTGGCACAGCAATGCAGTAGTAGAGTTGCTGCCAAACAGCACCAGAGACCCAGGTTCGATCTTGACTACGGGTGCTGTTTATGCGGAGTTTGCACGTTTTCCCTTTGACCGCGAGGGTTTTCTCTGGGTGCTCCGGTTTCCTCCCGCATTCCAAAGACGAGCAGGGTTGTAGGTTAATTGGCCCTCTGTAAATTGTCCCCAGTGTGCAGGATCGAACTAGTGTATGGTTGATCGTTGATCGGTGCGGCCTCAATGGGCCTGAGGGCTTGTTTACACACTGTATCTCTAAAAAAATCCAAAGCTCTTCGCTGCACCTCAGTACACATGATCTACTCCTAAAGCTTAGATAGTGCTCGAGTAACTCAGCGGGTCAGGCAACCTCTCTGGAGAAAATGGATAGGTGACCTTTCGGGTCGGGACCCTTCTTTAGACTGGGGGTTGGGAACAAACGTAGAACAGTATACCCGAAATGCTGCTTATAGAAACATAGAAAATAGGTGCAGGAGTAGGCCATTCGGCCCTTCGAGCCTGCACCGCCATGCAATATGATCATGGCTGATCATCCAGCTCAGTAACCTGTACCTGCCTTCTCTCCATACCCCCTGGTCCCTTTAGCCACAAGGGCCACATCTAACTCCCTCTTAAATATAGCCAATGAACTGGCCTCAACTACCTTCTGTGACAGAGAATTCCACAGACTCACCACTCTCTGTGTGAAGAAATGTTTTCTGATCTCGGTCCTAAAAGACTTCCCCCTTATCCTTAAGCTGTGACCCCTGGTTCTGGACTTCCCCAACATTGAGAACAATCTTCCCGCATCTAGCCTGTCCAACCCCTTAAGAATTTTATATGTTTCAATAAGATCCCCCTCAGTCTTCTAAATTCCAGCGAGTACAAGCCCAGTCTATCCATGCTTATCCATCTTCTTCTTTTGTATGTCAACTACAACAATCAAAAGTGGCAATTGGTGCTTCAGAGTACCGTAGTTGATGCTTTGCTGCAAATTTTGCCAGTTCCGTAGAACTACCCCTGGGTGAACTACCCCTGGGTGTACCCCTGGGTGAACTACCCCTGGGTGAACTACCCCTGGGTGAACTACCCCTGGGTGAACTACCCCTGGGTGAACTACCCCTGGGTGTACCCCTGGGTGAACTACCCCTGAACTACCCCTGGGTGGACGATGAGGACCTAAAGCAGCTCCCATCCCTGCTTATCCATGTTCACTACAGATGCTGCCTGACCCACCTGCACTTTGTGTCTTCTTTTGTAAACCAGCATCTGCAGTTCCTTGTTTCTATATGAACAATGGACTGTGTTTTTGTTTAATTTTTTTGGTTTAGAGATACAGCGCAGAAACAGGCCCTTTCAGCCAAACCGGGTCTGCGCCGCCCAGCGATCCCCGCACGTTAACACTATCCTACACCCACTAGGGACAATTTTTACATTTACCAAGTCAAATAACCTACAAACCTGTTCGTCTTTGGAGTGTGGGAGGAAACCGAAGATCTCGGAGAAAACCCACGCAGGTCACGGGGAGAACGTACAAACTCCGTACAGACTACCTGTAGTCGGGATCGAACCTGGGTCTCCGGCGCTGCATTCGCTGTAAGGCAGCAAGTCTACCGCTGCGCCACCGTGCCGCTCTGATTTGGTTGCACTACAGACTGGGTTTTTTTTTGCACAATTGCCTAGTATTACTGTTATTAACTTTTTGTATTTTTGATCGTTATATATTATCTGTGTGTTATTAATGGGGCCTGTAAAACTGTTTTATTGTTGATACAAATGACAATTAAATGCTCTTGACTCTTGTTCCTCTTGAAATGCTGCGTATATAGCTGTTGGTAGATGCAGTTAAAACCAAGTCTTGTTGCAGCATCATTAGTTTAGTTTGGTTTAGTTTAGTTTAGAGAGACAGCGCAGAAACACACCCTTCGGCCCACCAAGTCCACGTCAACCAGCGATCCCCACACACTAACCTATACACACTCGGGACAATTTTCCAATTTTACCAAGCTAATTAGCCTACGAATCTGTTTTTTTTCCCACTTCTTCTCTTTTTATTTGAAATTCATTAAGTTGGTTTGTTGGAAGATGTTTCAAACCCCATCAGACACTGTTGAGGGGAAAATAAACTTTCTGTTTTCTAGAAACTGCACTGTTACATGGTGTGTGGACATTTTATATGATTTGGTTATATCTATAACAAACATGTACGCAGTGGAGTATTAATCATTATTAAAAAGATTGCCTGATCACTTTCATAAAGCTAATTGTTGAACTTGCTGTACATATTATGGCAGCTATGTTTCCATCATCAGATTAACTACATTCACAAAAGGACCCCACCCCCACTCACCACCCCTCCATTATGCCCTAACTGGACTCGCACCTATTTCCCCTTCCACATTCTCCCCCAATCCTTCTGCTACCTTCCTCCCCTTGGCTACACAATCCACAACTCTTCCAAACTTCTAACCCCTTCCGTTCTCGTCTCTGGCCTTTGTTCCAACCATTTAGTTGTCAACTCCCTCTGCCCCCCCCCCCCCCCCCCCGCCTCTGTCTACCTATTACCTGCCACACACTGTCCTGTCCCTCCCCTTTTATCCAGCTTTCTCCCCCCCCCCTTCTACTATCAGAAGAAGGGTTCCAACCCCAAACGTCACCTATTCATGTTCCCCTGAGATGCTGCCTGACCCTCTGAGTTACTCCAGCAGTTTGTGTCCTTTTCCAGCATCTGCAGTTCTTTGTAACTACATTCACAATTACTATGTAACTCTGAGGCACCACGATGATTGTTAAAATGATTATATTAAACATTTCTTTATTTGCTTCTTGACATCCAAGAATAGACACAAAGTGCTGGAGTAACTCAGTGGGTCAGGCAGCATCTCCAAAGAAAAGGAATAGGTGACTTTTCGGGTCAGAATCCTTTTCAGACTATTCCTTTTCTCCAGAGATGCTGCCTGGCCACTTTGTGTCTTTGTGCACTTTGTGTCTATCTTCAGTCTAAACAAGCATCTGCAGTTCCTTCCTACATACTTGACATCCAAGAACTAATTTTAATAGCAACTAGACCAAATGGACCCTTTGGGCCCAAACCTCCTGCATTGGTGCAGCACCCTCTCCTCCCCCTCCCCCTTCCCCCTCCCCTCTCCCATCTCCCCCTCCCCTCTCCCCCTCCCCTCTCCCCCTCCCCTCTCCCCCTCCCCTCTCCCCCTCCCCTCTCCCCCTCCCCTCTCCCCCTCCCCTCTCCCCCTCCCCTCTCCCCCTCCCCTCTCCCCCTCCCCTCTCCCCCTCCCCTCTCCCTCCCCCCTCCCTCCCGCCCCCTCCCCGCTCCCTCCCTCCCGCCCCCTCCCCCCTCCCCTCCACCCCTCCCCCAACCCCCTTCCCCATCCCCCTCCACCCCTTCCCCCCACTCCATCCCCCTCAACCCCCATATCCTCCCTCCTCCCCCTTCCTCCCTCTCCCCCTCCCCCCTTCCCCTCCCTCCTCCCCTCCACACCTCCCCCTCCACCAACCCCCTTCCCACTCCCCCTCCCCTCCACCCCTTCTCCCCCACTCCATCCCCCTCAACCCCCTTATCCTCCCTCCTGCCCCCCTCCCTCCCTCCTGCCCTCCTACCTCCCTCTCCCCCTCCCTCCTTCCCCCCTCCCTCCCTAGGAGATAGATTTAAACTTTAAAATGTGAATAGCTTTAAAAATATAACACGATTTCAATGAAACTTCTTCCATTAGCACCAAAGGGATGACGGTGAGTAAGGTGGGCCTAAAATTGTCGCGCTATCATGTACCGTTTTGGCTGTAGCTCAGGAACAAAAAAATAAACAAACAAGAGTTTTAGTATATAGATGATAAATGTTTAATTTACTGCTGCTTTTGTACTCAACAGATCACAATCGCATACATGCGACGGATGTGTTGCATGCGGTTTGGTATCTCACCACACAGCCGGTCCCGGGACTGCAGACGATCATCGGTGATCATGGTTCCATGAGCGATTCAGGTAAATTTTTCAGAAGTGTATGCTTTATCTTATTTTCGTTTAAAGATACAGTGTAGAAACAGGTCCTTCAGTCCATCGAGACCGCACCGACCAGTGATCCCCGTATACTAACACCATCCTACACACACTGGGGCCAATTTACATTTATACCAAGCCAATTACCCTATAAACCTGTAAGTCTTTGGAGTGTGGGAGGAAACCAGAGATCCCGGAGAAAACCCACACAAATCACGGGGAGAATGTACAAACTCCGTACAGACAGCACCCGTAGTTAGGATCGAACCCGAGCCTCTGGTGCTGTAAGGCGGTCGCTCTACCGCTGCACCACCTTGACAGTAAAACGTAGAACAGAACAGTACAGCAGAGCGACAATAGACAATAGGTGCAGGAGTAGGCCATTTGGCCCTACGAGCCAGCACCACCGTTCAATGTGATCATGGCTGATCATTCTCAATCACTACCCCGTTTCTGCCTTCTCCTCATACCCCCTGACTCCGCTATCCTTAAGAGCTCTATCAAGCTCTCTCTTGAATGCATTCAGAGAATTGGCCTCCACTGCCTCCTGAGGCAGAGAATTCCACAGATTTACAACTCTCTGACTGAAAAAGATTTTCCTCATCTCCGTTCTAAATGGCCTACCCCTTACTCTTAAACTGTGGCCCCTGGTTCTGGACTCCCCCAACATTGGGAACATGTTTTCTGCCTCCAACATGTCCAACCCCTTAATAATCTTGTACGTTTCGATAAGATCCCCTCTCATCCTTCTAAATTCCAGTGTATACATGCCGAGCCGCTCCAGTCTTTCAACATAGGACAGTCCCGCCATTCCGGGAATTAACCTATTAAACCTACGCTGCACGCCCTCAATAGCAAGAATATCCTTCCTCAAATTTGGAGACCAAAACTGCACGCAGTACTCCAGGTGTGTGCCCAACAGGCCCATTAGCCCACAATATCCGTGTCGAACATGACACCAAGTTTACCTAATCTCCTCTGCCCACACATAATCCATACATATCCCTCCATTCCCTGCATATCCATGTGCCTATCCAAAAGCCTCATAAAAGCCACCATTGTATTTGCTCCAACACCACCTCCAGCAACACGTTCCAGGCACCCAGCATCCTCTGTGTAAAATGTTTGCCCCACACATCTCCTTTACACTTTGCCCCTCTCACCTTAAAGCTATGCCCTCTAGTTGTTTCCATCCTGGGGAAAAAAGGTTCTGACCGTCGACTATATCTATGCCTCTCATAATTTTATATACTTCCATCAGGTTTCCCCTCAGTCCTCGATTCTCCAATCTATTCCGAATAATCTACCAATCCAACTTCTCTCTATACTGTAAAGTGTGATGAAAAATACATGATAGATCATAGAAGCAAGCTTTGGCTTTTTAATACCACGAGGGCTTAATTTTCTCTGTCAGTCAAAGTTATTTGTCATATATCAACAGACAGATTAAAATTACACAGATGACATTGTTTTCATAATACCCATTGCTTTTGACTTTAGACATTAGGGATACAGTGTGGAAGCAGGCCCACCGAGTCCGTGCCGACCAGCGATCACCCCGTACACCAACATTATCCTACACATCAGGGACTATTTGAAATTCTTTTCCCGAAGCCAATTAACTTACCGGCCTGTAGATCTTTGGTGTAGGAAGGAACTGCAGATGCTGGTTTACACCAAAGATAGACACAAAATACTGGAGTAACTCAGCAGTGGCGGGCAGCATCTCTGGATAGAAGGAATGGGTGATGTTTCGGGACGAGACCCTTCAGACCCCGAAACGTCGCCCATTACTTCTCTCCAGAGACGCTGCCTGTCCCGCTGAGTTACTCCAGCATTTTCTGGACATCTTTGGAGTGTGGGAGGAAAATGGAGCATCCGGAGAAAACCCACAAGGGTCACGGGGAGAATGTATAACCTCCTTGCAGGCAGCACCTATAGTCAGGATTGAACCTGGGTCTCGGGTCTCTGCCTGCGTTGTAAGGCAGCAACTCTACCTCTGCACCACCCATTACATGGATAGGAAAACTTCAGAGGGATATGGGCCAAAGGCAGGCAAGTGGGAGTAGTGTAGATGGGACATGTTGGTCTGTGTCGACGCGTTGGGCCTGTTTTTTCGCTGGAATTTAGAAGATTGAGGGGGGATCTTATAGAAACTTACAAAATTCTTAAGGGGTTGGACAGGCTAGATGCAGGAAGATTGTTCCCGATGTTGGGGAAGTCCAGAATAAGGAGTCACAGTTTAAGGATAAGGGGGAAGTCTTTTAGGACCGAGATGAGAAAGTTTTTTTTCACACAGAGAGTGGTGAATCTGTGGAATTCTCTGCCACAGAAGGTAGTTGAGGCCAGTTCATTGGCTATATTTAAGAGGGAGTTAGATGTGGCCCTTGTGGCTAAAGGGATCAGGGGGTATGGAGAGAAGGCAGGTACGGGATACTGAGTTGGATGATCAGCCATGATCATATTGAATGGCGGTGCAGGCTCGAAGGGCCGAATGGCCTACTCCTGCACCTATTTTCTATGTTTCTATGTTTCCGTGCTGCCTGACTCCGTGTGTGACCTGGGTTTTCTCCGGGTGCTCCTATTTCCTCCCACACTCAAAAAAACATGCAGATTTGCAGGTTAATTGGCTTTGGTAATATTGTAAAATTACCCTAGTGTGTGTAGGATAGTGTTAGTGCACAGGGATGGCTGGTTGGCACAGACTCGGTGGGCCAAAGGGCCTGTTTCCATGCTGTATCACTAAACTAAACTAAACTAAACTAAATTAAATTAATTTCTCTCAGGTCCGTCAGATGTAAATGTTCAATCATACTAATTCTTCTGACCAGTGCAAATATTGACCGTCACATTGGGTGTGTGTAAAGCAGAGACACACAGATAGGTCCTTGATTTGCAAGGACGTCATAGGTTACAGGGTGAAGGCAGGAGAATGGGGTTAAAAGGGAAAAATAGATTGGCCATGACCGAATGGCAGAGTAGACTCGATGAGCTGAATATGTCCCTCCCGGTCTTACTTGCCTCCACCACCACCTCCCGAAGTGTGTTCCAGGCACTTGCCACCTTGTGTGTAAAAAAACCCATCCTGCACATCTCCTTTAAAGTTTGCCCCTCTCACCTTAAAGCCTTTGGTCGCCGGGGACTCAGTAGACCGAAGGGCCAGGTTCCATGCTTTATCTTTCAATCAATATAACGATGTCTTCGAGTCTCTGATATTTCGGTCTTGGGAAAAGGGTTCTGACTGTCTACCCCAGCAGCTGCAGTTCCTTGTGTCACCAAGAGATAAAGGATGGTTTGTAGTCGGAAGAAGGGTCTCGACCCGAAACGTCACCCACTCCTTCCATCCAGAGATGCTGCCTGTCCCGCTGAGCCACTCCAGCATTTTGTGTCTATCTTCGGTGTAAACCAGCATCTGTAGTCCCTTCCTGCAGGGGACGGTCTGTAAAGCTACTTTCACTCCCGTTCTCCCAGTTTCAAATCTAATCCCTATGATCTTTTTGTCTTCCGGTGTCTGCACCTTTCTTCACTGAGGAGGTCATGTACTTTTACAAAAGGTAAAAAGAGAAAGTTCCCTCCTCTCTCCCACCTCCACCCTTGTTAACACTATGGTTAATAGCCCCTTGTATCCCTTTGCAGTTTGTTGACGGTAGATGGTGCAATTATCTGTGAATGAAGGAACACAGCTATTAATAACACATAACATTGTACAATCAACGTTACTGCTCAGAGGTTCTTACAAAACATCTTGTAAGATTAGGGAGGATTGAACCTGATCGGTGCAAGAGGGCTGCACAGTAGCATTGCTGCCTCAGTATAACGGAGACCCGGGTTCGATCCTGACCTCAGGCGTTGTCTGTATGGAGCCATACTTTCGTCCTGTGACCGCGTGGGTTTCCTCCGGGTACTCCAGTTAAGTTTAGTTTAGAGATACAGGCTCTTTGTCCCTTTGAGGTCAGCGCTAATCAGCGATCCCTGTATCCTACTGGCCCAATGCCCAATCCACCAACACACCAGATACACTTTATACCAAAGCCAATTAACTCACAAACCTGTACATCTTTGGACTTGGGGGGGGGGGGGGGGGGGGTGGGAAGGGGGGCGGAGGGGGATGGGGGGGGAGGGGGATGGGGGGGAAGGGGATGGGGGGCGGGGGGGAAGGGGGATGGGGGGAGGGATGGGGGGGCGGGGGGAGGAAACTCAGGTGGTCACGGGGAGAGCATTTAAACTCCGTACAAACGGCACCCATAGTCAGGATCGAACTTGTATCTCTGGCGCTGTGAGGCAGCAACTGCTTTGCTGCACCACAGTGCCGGCCTACATCCCTCCCACATCCCAAAGACATGCGGGTTTGTCGGTTAACTGAGTGCAGATAGGGGATGGTAACATGGACTATCCCATGCACGTGCGGGTTTGTAGGTTAATTGGCCTCTGAAAATTATGAAGGGAATAGATGTGAAAGTGGGATAACATAAAACGGATGTGCACGGGAGATTGATGGTCGCCACGGACTCAGTAGACCGAAGGGCCAGGTTCCATGCTTTATCTTTCAATCAATATAACGAGTCTTGCATACGTCATGTTTACACAGTATATTATGAATATCTCAGGGTGATATATGAATATATCAGGTAAAATTTGGTACAAAACCAAGTAAAAAAGTGTTGTGATTTTTAGTACTCCAACACTCTGTACCTTCTTTTTGTAAGCCAGCATCTGCATTTCCTTGTTTCTACATGTAGAGAGGTGTTTGATAAATTGATCAAAGACTTGGTAAAAGAGCTAAGAAGAGGAGAAGAATTAGAGAGATATAGGCAAGGGAGTCCAGGACTTATTAGGAATCAGTAAAGCAAAGGATCTGATGTTATGAAGAGGGGTCCCGACCTGAAACGTCACCTATCCATATTCTCCAGTAATACTGCCTGACACTCTAGTTACTCCAACACTTGGGGGCTTTTCTTGTGTTTCCATCTAATGTTGGGTCTCGACACTCAAGCATCACCAGGGAAACCAGAGGACATATGTTTAAGGTGAGAGGGGAAAGATTTAATGGGAAGCTGAGGGACAACGTTTTCACTCAGAGGGCGGTGGGTATGTGGAACGAGCTGCCAGAGAGGGTCGTTGGGGCTGGTACAAAAACAACATTTAAAAGCCATTTGGATAGGTACATGGATTGGAAAAGTTTAGAGGGATATGGCCCAAACACGGGCAGTTGGGACTAGTGCAGATGGGGGCAACTTGGACAGCATGCCCAAGTCGGGCCGAAGGGTCCATCTCCACACGTTGTATGACTCTGTTACAATTCTTTGTCAAATATTTGTTCAGATTCAGACAGTGGGATCACACACGGACACATGGGGTTTGCCATATCGAAGACGTACAGTGTGACGGAGGACAGGTACGGCTGTGTGATCGCCAATGTCCCTGCCCTAGAGTTGATGGCCCTCTATGTCGCCGCCGCCATGCATGATTACGACCACCCAGGAAGGACCAATGCCTTTCTCGTGGCTACCAGTGCACCACAGGTATGTACCGCGTAGAGCATCATGGTTAGGTGCGGAGTTGGAACCATGACCAGGCTGGCAACGATGGTTGTGCCCCTTTAAGATATTGCCAAAACTTGTTGGGTGCCTCTTTAAGATGGATTAGCAACACTGGTTTAGTATTTTAGAGGTACAGCAAGGAAACTGGCCCTTCAGCCCACCGATCAGCTATCCCCACACACTAACACTATCCTACACGCTAGGGACAATTTACAATTCTATCAGGCCAATTAACCTACAAACCCTGTACGTCTTTGGATTGGATTCTCCGGAGCACCCGGAGAAAATCCACGCGGGTCATTGGGAGAACGCATAAACGTACAGACAGCACCCGTTGTCAGGATTGAACCTGGGTCTCTGGCATTGTGAGGCAGCAACTCTACCACTGCGCCACCGTGCTGCCCTACAGTGTTTCAGTGTCCCTTTAAGATGCTCCTTTAAGACTCGGTGGTCAATGCTGGTTGAGTGCCCCTTTAAGATTAATTTGCCAAAATTGATTGGGTGCCCCTTTAAGACTGGGTGGAGCACACTGGTTATGTGCCCCTTTATAACGAGTGACTGAACACATTGCCTGAGGCTTCCCCACCCGTTAACTCTGAACTTGAACTGTCCCACCCCTGCCCTTGGTCCCCCATCTTGCCTGGTGCACTTCCTCCCACACCAACTGGAAGACAGTGGAATGGGGATGAACCACAAATCCAGCATGATGTGTAACGAGGCTAGGGTTGCCAACTTTCTCAATCCCAATATAAGGGACAAAAGGTGACGTCACCGCCTTGCGCCCCACGTGACCTCACCAGGCCAGCGGCCACATGCTCCCGCTCCACCAATGGCGGCCGCCTGGGCCGGGAGGCGGGTAGCTACGCAACCTCTGTTAGGCCGAGCTCAGGCCTCCTGGCCTACACTGTCCGGGCCTACATTGTCCGGGCCTACAATGTCCGGGCCTAGAGCCACCCCCGGGCCTACAGTGCCCCCCCCCCCCCCCCCGGGCCTAATATGGGACTAGGGCGGTCCCGTATGGGACAAACCAATTTAGCCCAATATACGGGATGTCCCAGCTTATACGGGACTGTTGGCAACCCTAAACGAGGCCCATCTAAAAGCCTCTTAAATACCACTTAAGGTCTGAAGAAGGGTCCCCACCTGAAACATCATCGATCTACATTCTCCAGAGCTGCCCGACCCACTGATTTACTGCAGCATTTAGTGTCCAATTTGCAAAAATAATAATGCCAGTATTTTTGCAGTAGCAATCAGAGATATTCTTCTGCCTACAGAACTCTTACGTTTTGTTTACCAGCAAAATAGGCGTGTGTTGAGTCATCATAAGCTGGAATATACATAGACGTGCTGATTATCACAAGAATGACCATATAAATATCCTAATGAAACTCAATCAAGAATTTCCTTCCTGAAATCACAGATAGGTCAGGGAATCAGGTGGTGCAATGGAATAGAAACTGACCCTTAATACAGCTAAAATATTATGGTGTAGGAATGAACTGCAAATGCTGATTTAAATTGAAGATAGACACAAAATGCTGGAGTAACTCAGCAGGTCAGGCAGCATCTCTGGAGAGAAGGAATGGGTGACGTTTCGGGTCTAGACCCTCCTTCAGACTGAAAATATTATGGTGTTGGATTTTGGGATATCAAACCGGGGCAGGACTTTCACAATGTGGTGGCACGGTGGCGCAGTGATAGGGTTGCTGCCTTATAGCACCAGAGACCCAGGTTCGATCCTGACTACGGTGCTGTCTGTATCGAGTTTGTACGTTCTCCCTGTGACCTGCGTAGGTTTTCTCCAAGATCTTCGGTTTCTTCCCACACTCCAAAGACATACAGGTTTGTAGGCTAATTGGCTTGGTATAAATGTGAATTGTCCTAGGTATCTGGAGGATACGTTAATGTGCCGGGATCGCTGGTCGGCATGGACTCGGTGGGCCGAAGGGCCTGTTTCCGCGCTGTATCTCTAAACTAAACTAAACTAAACTAAACTAATGAATGGTAGGGCCCTGGGGAATGTCGGAGAGCAGAGGGATCTAAGAGTTCAGGCACATAGTTTTCAGAAGGTGCCATCACAGGCAGCTGGGGTGGTGAAGAAGGCTTTTGGTACATTGGTATTCATTGGTCAGGGTATTACGTATAGAAGTTGGGATATCACATTACAGTTATCCAAAATGTTTGGATAACTGGAAAGAGTGCAGAGAACATTTACAAGGGTTGCCAGGATTCGAGGGCCCGTGTTATAGAGAGAAGTTGGGCAGGCTAGGACTTGATTCTTTGGAGAGCAAGATAATAAGGGATGATAAGGATGAGGTGTATCGAGTTATGAGGGGAATAGACAGGGTAAATGCAGAGTTTCTTACACCAGGAATCAAGAACCAAAGGACATAGGTTAAAGGTTAAAGATGAGAGGAGAAAGATTTAATAGAACCCTGAGGGACAACCTTTTTCACACAGAGGAGTGGTGGGTATTTGGAACAAGCAATTGAGGCTGGAACGATAATAACATTTAAAATACGCTTGCACATGTACATGGATAGGAAATGTTTAGAATATGTGTGAATTGCTGGCAAATGGGACTATCTTAGATGGGGGATTTTGGTTGGCATGGACGAGTTGGGCTGAAGGGCATGTTTCCTGTGCTGTCTGACTCTCTGACTGTGCCTCCAACTATGCAGGACTCCCTCTGCCATCTCAGACCAGATTATAATGCAACACCTCTGAGGCAGATAGTTATGGATTCACATTTACTGCAAAGGCTGGTGTGTCTCACTGACTCTGACCTTTCAGGCAAGGAATGACCAGACACCCACCCAATAATTTTGAAAAAGGTTTCTTAAAATTGTATCTGTTCTTCAGCCGCATCTCCTGAATAATTGAGAAGGTTCGGACCAGGTGAAGAACAGATATCGTTTTAAACAGAATCGGCAAGTCACGCTGATTTGACATCAACAGAGGGTGATTAGAACTCAATGCCTTCAGGTTTGAGAGATGCAGCGTGGAAACAGGCCCTTCGGCCCATCAAACCCGCGCCGACCAGCGATCACCCTTTCACCAGCATTATCCTACACACGAGGGGCAATTTTACAACTTTCTGAAGCCAATTAACCTGCAAACCTCTACGACTTTGGAATATGGGAGGAAATCGGAGCACCCGGAGAAAACCCACGCGGTCACAGGGAGAATTTGTCTCCAACAAACGTTACAATCCCACCTCCAAAATATATCCCTCATTTCAGTCTGGACCATCACACAAACCAACCTCCCTTCCATTGACTCCATTTACACCTCACGCTGCCTCGGCAAGGCCAGCAGCATAATCAAGGACGAGTCACAACCCGGTCACTCCCTCTTCCCCCCCTCTCCCTCTCCCATCAAGTAAAAGGTATATCATATCATATCATATCATATATATACAGCCGGAAACAGGCCTTTTCGGCCCACCAAGTCCGTGCCGCCCAGCGATCCCCGTACATTAACATTATCCTACACCCACTAGGGACAATTTTTACATTTTACCCAGTCAATTAACCTACATACCTTTGTACGTCTTTGAAGTGTGAAAACCCAGATTCAGGGACAGTTTCTTCCAAGCTGTGATCAGACAACTGAACCAACCTACCAACAACCAGGGAGCAGTCCTGAGCTACAATCTACTGCAGTAGAGACCCTCGGACTATCTTTGATCGGACTTTACTGGACTTTATCTTGCACCAAATGTTAATCACGTTATTCCCTTTATCACGTATCTGTACACTGTGGATGGCTGGATTGGAATCATGCATTGTCTTTCCGCTGACTGGTTAGCACGCAACAAACGCTGTTCACTGTACCTCGGTACACGTGACAATAATCTAAACTCAAACACAAGCCAGCACAGTATCTTTACTCTTCTCCAACCCACACTGCCCCCCTCCCTGCAGCACCAGAAGGCGAGGTCAGTTTTACTTTAGTTTAGTTTAGTTCTCCCCGTGACCTGCGTGGGTTTTCTCCGAGATCTTCGGTTTCCTCCCACACGCCAAAGACGTGCAGGTTTGTATACGCTTGGTATAAATGGAAATTGTCCCTAGTGTGTGTAGGATAACGTTAACGTGCGGGGATCACTGGTCGTTGCGGACTTGGTGGGCCGAAGGGCCTGTTTCCTTGCTGCATCTCTAAACTAAAGTCTTTCACTAGGTTAGTGAATGTAAAAAATAAATCTGAACCAAATCTTTGCAAAAAAGCTCGTGTGAAATGCATGACTTGTGTGCAGAAATCTTTCCTCGTGAGGTTTCAGTTCCTGTTAAGTAACTTCTGAACACAGATTGTCTGTATCGTGCTGTTCTGAAAGGAGTCTCTGTTCTTCAATGAAACAATAAAAAGATTCCAGGACACGTTGACACAAAATGTCAAGGAACTACCACCATCCTCGCTAACTTTCAAGAGTTAAGAGTGTCTAATTGTCATAAGTACTAACAGAACAATGACATTCGTACTTGCAGCAGCATAACAGGCCTTTAAATGTAATAGACACAGATTACATATGATAAACAAAACAAAATCAATAACTTAATAACCAAAAAACCTGAAGTCCTTCGTGAACCTGCATTCACCCTTTTCTTTCGTTTAGTTTAGAAATACTGCATGGAAGCAGGCCCTTCAGCCCACAGAGTCCCAGATACTGGTTCTATCCTGCACACTGGGGACAATTTACAAAAGCGATCCACCTACAAACCTGCACGTCTTTAGTGTGGGAGTAAACTGGAACACCCGGAGAAAACCCACGCGGTCACAGGGAGAACGTGCAGACAGCACCTGTAGTCAGGAGAGAACCCGGGTCTCTGGCTCTGTAAGGCAACAGGACTACCTCTGCGCCACCTCTGTCTCCTCTGTTGATTTGCGTCATTTTAGGTGTCAGCCGGGGTGATGTTCTGAAGTCCTGGCAGGTCTTTGCAGGTACTATCACAACATTTAAGCAGGTACTCTCGTCATGTTTAAGAAATATTTAGGCAGGTACATGGACAGGCTAGGTTTAGAGGGATAAATAGGTCAAGCGCAGGCAGGTGGGACTGGTGTAGATGGGGCATGTTGGTCAGTGTGGGCAAGTTGGGCCGAAGGGCCTATTTCCACGCTCTATGACACAAAGGTGAACGTGAGCCTCACCCCTATCATACACACACTGGCTCGGCGACTGACTTGAGTTGTGCTTGATTGCAGGCCGTTCTCTACAACGACCGCTCGGTGCTGGAGAACCATCACGCCGCCTCAGCCTGGAACCTGTTCATGTCGCAGCAAGAGTACAACTTCCTGGTCAACTTGGATCATGTGGAATTCAAGAGATTCCGATTTCTTGTCATTGAGGCCATATTGGCCACGGATCTTAAGAAACACTTTGACTTTCTCGCAGAGTTCAATGCCAAGGTAACCTGCTGCGTCTGAATTAGTTACGTCACAGTTCATTCGAAGGATTCTGGTAGCCTTTAGCGATCTGCATTCGGTCGGTAATAAAATCATGGATCGGGTAGGCGCACAGAATCTATTTTGCCCAGTGTAGGTGAATCGAGAACCAGGGGACATAGGTTTAAGGTGAGGGTGGGAAAGATTCGAAACATATAAAATTATTATAACATATAACATATAACATATAACAACTACAGCATGGAAACAGGCCTGTCCGGCCCTACCAGTCCACGCCGACCATTCTCCCTGTCCTAGTCTCATCTACCTGCACTCAGACCATAACCCTCCAATCCCCTCCTATCCATATACCTATCCAATTTACTCTTAAATAATAAAATCGAGCCAGCCTCCACCACTTCCACCGGAAGCCCATTCCATACAGCCACAACCCTCTGAGTAAAGAAGTTCCCCCTCATGTTACCCCTAAACCTTTGTCCCTCAATTCTGAAGCTATGTCCCCTTGTTGGAATCTTCCCCACTCTCAAAGGGAAAAGCCTACCCACGTCAACTCTGTCCGTCCCTCTCAAAATTTTAAAAACCTCTATCAAGTCCCCCCTCAACCTTCTACGCTCCAAAGAATAAAGACCCAACCTGTTCAACCTCTCTCTGTAGCCTAAGTGCTGAAACCCAGGCAACATTCTAGTAAATCTCCTCTGTACCCTCTCCATTTTGTCGACATCCTTCCTATAATTTGGCGACCAGAACTGCACACCATACTCCAGATTCGGCCTCACCAATGCCCTGTACAATTTCAACATTACATCCCAACTTCTATACTCGATGCTCTGATTTATAAAGGCAAGCATACCAAACGCCTTCTTCACCACCCTATCCACATGAGATTCCACCTTCAGGGAACAATGCACAGTTATTCCCAGATCCCTCTGTTCCACTGCATTCCTCAATTCCCTACCATTTACCCTGTACGTCCTATTTTGATTTGTCCTACCAAAATGCAGCACCTCACACTTATCAGCATTAAACTCCATCTGCCATATTGTCGAAACATACAAGATTATTAAGGGGTTGGACACGTTGGAGGCAGGAAACATGTTCCCAATGTTGGGGGAGTCCAGAACCAGGGGACACAGTTTAAGAATAAGGGGTAGGCCATTTAGAACGGAGATGAAGAAAAACTTTTTCAGTCAGAGAGTTGTAAATCTGTGGAATTCTCTGCCTCAGAAGGCAGTGGAGGCCAATTCTCTGAATGCATTCAAGAGAGAGCTAGATAGAGCTCTTAAGGATAGCGGAGTCAGGGGGTATGGGGAGAAGGCAGGAACGGGGTACTGATTGAGAATGATCAGCCATGTTCACATTGAATGGTGGTGCAGGCTCGAAGGGCCGAATGGCCTACTCCTGCACCTATTGTCTATTGTCTATTTAATATGAATCCAAGCGGTAACCTTTTCGCACAAAGGGTAGTGGGTGTATGGGACGAGCTGCCAGAGGAGGTGGTTGAGGCTGGGACTATTGCAACGTTTAAGAAACAATTAGACAGGTACATGGATAGGACAGGTCTGAAGTGACATGGGCCAAACGCGGTCAGGTGGGAGTAGTGTAGATGGGACACGTTGGTCGGTGTGGGCAAGTTGGGACCCAAGGACCTGTTTCCACTGTGACTCCATGATTCTAAGTCAATGATTCAATAATTCGAAGCTGCTTCAGTATATCGAGCGCATGGACCGGACTTTGGACTTTTTGTAAATGGTGCCAAAAGATGGCGACCCTTGCATGTGTGACCTTTGCAAAAATAATTTCACGGTGCAGTGCATGTGTGGCAATAAAGCACCATTGAAGAATTGGGACTTTATTATTAAAAGGGCACAAAGTGTTGTAGTAGCTCAGCAGATTAGGCAGCATCTCTGGAGACATTTCAAGTCGGGACCTTTCTTCAGACTTTCAGCTCTGTGTCAATAGCGGCATTTAAGAGGCTTATAGATAGCCACATGGTCTGCACCCGACTCGAAACTTCACCTGTCCGTGTCCGTGAGAAGAAACCTTTTCACCCAGAGAGTTGTGAATTTGTGGAATTCTCTGCCACAGAAGGCAGTGGAGGCCAATTCACTGGATGAATTTAAAAGAGAGTTAGATGGAGCTCTGGGGCCTAGTGGAATCAAGGGATATGGGGAGAAGGCAGGCACGGGTTACTGATTGTAGATAATCAGCCATGATCACAATGAATGGCTCGAAGGGCCAAATGGCCTCCTGCTGCACCTATTTTCTATGTTTCCAGAGATGCTATCTGACATTCTGAGTTACTCCAGCACCGTGTCATTTTGTGTAATAACTAGCACCTGCAGTTCTTTGTTTCTATAATCTGTACTTTATTGTTACATATACTTAGGTACAGTGAAATTCATTTTCTGCATACAGTCCAGTGAAAATCTGTTGTCTTAAATGCTCTGAAAGGGTTAGAAAATGTGCCCACAGATCTCTCCACTGACAAACTGTTGAATGGAATAGTCAACAAATTCACTATTCTATCTCACCAACTTCTACAGATGTGCTGTTGAAAGCATTTTATCAGGATGCATCACAACATGGTTTGGGAACAACTCCATCCAAGACTGCAAGAAATTGCACAGACTTGTAGCCCAGACCATCACACAAACCAACAACCTCCCTTCCATTTTGTCCATCCACACTTCACGTTGCCTCAGCAAGGTCACCGACATAATAAAGGGCCAGTCTCACCCCGGACACTCCCTTGTCTCTCCTCTCCCATCAGGCAAGAGGTACAGAAATGTGATAACGCACACCTCCAGATTCAAGGGGCAGTTTCTTCCCAGCTTATCGTTATCAGGCAACTGAACCATCTTCTCACCTGCTAGGGTGCAGTCCTGACCTCCTACCTACGTCATAGGAGACCTTTGAACTATCTTTGCAAAAAGTCTATCCCCTACTCCCAATTCCTCCGTCTACGCCGCATCTGCGCCCGGGATGAGGTGTTTCAGACTAGGGCTTCCGAGATGTCCTCGTTTTTCAGAAAACGGGGCTTCCCCTCCTCCATTATAGATGAGGCTCTCACTAGGGTCTCTTCTACATCCCACAGCTCCGCTCTTGCTCCCCCTCCCCCCACTCGCAACAAGGACAGGATCCCCCTCGTTCTCACCTTCCACCCCACCAGCCAGCGGATCCAACATATCATCCACCAACATTTCCGTCACCTACAACAGGACCCCACCACTGGCCATATCTTCTCATCCCCTCCCCTCTCTGCGTTCCGCAGAGACCGTTCCCTCCGCAACTCCCTGGTCCACTCGTCCCTTCCTACCCAAACCACCCTAACCCCGGGCACTTTCCCTTGCAACCGCACGAGATGCAACACCTGTCCCTTTACCTCCCCCCTCAACTCCATCAAAGGACCCAAACAGTCTTTCCAGGTGAGACAGAGGTTCACCTGCACCTCCTCCAACCTCATCTATTGCATCCGCTGCTCTAGATGTCAACTTATTTATATCGGCGAAACCAAGCGCAGGCTCGGCGATCGCTTCGCTGAACACCTGCGCTCGGTCCGCATTAACGCAACTGATCTCCCGGTGGCCCAGCACTTTAACTCCCCCTCCCATTCCCAGTCTGACCTCTCTGTCATGGGCCTCCTCCAGTGCCATAGTGAGGCCCGCCGGAAATTGGAGGAGCAGCACCTCATATTTCGCCTGGGCAGTTTGCGGCCCGGTGGTATGAACGTCGACTTCTCCAACTTCAGATAGCTCCTCTGTCCCTCCCTTCCCCTCCTCCTTCCCAGATCTCCCTCTATCTTCCTGTCTCCACCTATATCCTTCCTTTGTCCCACCCCCGACATCAGTCTGAAGAAGGGACTCGACCCGAAACGTCACCCATTCCTTCTCTCCCGAGATGCTGCCTGACCTGCTGAGTTACTCCAGCATTTTGTGAATAAATCGATTTGAACTATCTTTAATCAGACTTTATTGGACTTAATGTTGTACCCTTTATCCTCTATCTGTACACTGTGGACGGTTTGATAGTAATCGTGTGTAGTCTTTTCTTTGACTGTTTAGCAGTCAAACATAAGCTTGACAACAATAGACTAAACTAAATTAAAGGTCGTCAGTGGAATCATCAGTCTTTGTATAGGCACATTTTCAAATACTTTAATGTTTCCTAAATACTTTAAAGTAATTTCAATATATAACTGCATTAGACCACCCCTCATGGATGAAGAATCCAGTCGTTCAAATGCACACTTGGTTTAGTGTAGTTTAGTTTAGTTTAATTATACAGCATGGAAACAGGCCCTTCAGCCCGCCGAGTCCACGCCTTCTCTGTCCACAACTCTGCAATTTCTTGTTTCATAATATGAGGGGGATTGTGCAGGCAAATGTAGTTGGAGCAGACTTTTAGTTTTACCCAATGAAGAGGGATGCAATCTGGGAGAATTCCTCTGGACAATGAAAATGATTCTTGTACGTTTTAATATGTGCAGCAATTAACTTACCAGTGTTAGATGCCAACAAATGTCCGTGGCTGTGATACTGGAAGTGAAAAAATACTATTTGTTCCATGTCTGCACAGAACATGGTGTTTATGCACTTAACAATGATGAACTCCATATATCAATACACAGCAATAAATATTAGTGCAGAGTTTATATCAATAATGCACAGGACTACCTGCCAATGTCAACTCTATGCTGTTAACTTACGTTATCTGCTAATGTAATGCACAGGTAGATTGATTGGAACAAGGAACTGCATATACTGTTGTAAAATTGCCCCTAGAGTGTAGGGAATGGATGAAAAAGTGGGATAACCCAAAAGTAGTGTGAATAGAAGATCGATGATCGGCATGGACTTGGTGGGCCGCAGGGCCTGTTTCCATACTGTATCTCTAAACTAAACTGAACTAAACCAAACCAAACTGAATTAAACTAAACTAAACTAATCTGAACAAAACTAATATAAACTAAACTAACAGCAGATCAGGCAGCATCTCTGGAGAACACGAACAGGTTACGTTTTGGGAGTCTGAAGATGCGTCCCTATGAAACATTGCCGATCCATGTTCTCCAGAGTTGCTGCCTGACCTGCTGAATTACTGCAGCACTTTGTGAATTAATTGACACCAGTTCTGAATATACTGCAGACAACATTGTAGGGCGGCACGGTGGCGCAGCGGTGGAGTTGCTGCCTTACAGCGCCAGAGACCTGGTTTCGATCCTGACCTCGGGTGCTGTCTAAACAAACTTTGCCCATTGAGTTCCTCCCACGGTTTTTTTTTTCTTCTCAACATACTGTTCATATTTTAACACAAAGTACATTATTAATGTGTGTGTTATTTTGCATTGTAAGTGTGCAGTAGAATGTGCTGATAAAATGTGTTGGCAATCATAACACAAGTTGATAAATATTTTCCAGTGAAGCTTCACATGGTTTCAGAGTCATGCATGTTAGCTGACAATGGGTTGCTTCACTGAGATGCTGCCTGACCCACTGCATTACTCCAGCATTTTGTGTCTTATTTGAAAATCAGCACCTGCAGTTCTTCATGCCAAAAGAAGGGTCCCAACCCGAAACGTCACCTATCCACGTTCTCCAGAGATGCTGCCTGACCCGCTGAGTTACTCCAGCACTATGTGCCCTTTTGTGTATTAACCAGCATCTGCAGTTCTTTGTAACTACATTCACAGTTGCTATGTGGCCCTGAGATTGTGAAGGGATGAAAAATAACATTTCTTTATTTGCTACTTGACATCCAAGAATAGACACAAAGTGCTGGCGTAACTCAGCCGGTCAGGCAGCATCTCTGGAGAACATGGATGGGTGGCCATTTGGGTTGGAACCGTTCGTGTGATGTTTCGGGTCAGGATCCTTCTTTGGGAGCCTAAAGAAGGAAACATTGCCTTTCCATGTTCGCCGGAGATGCTGCCTGACCCACTGAGTTACTCCAGCACTCTGTGCCAACCTTTGGTATAAACCAGCATCTGCAGTTCTTTGTCATCACATTTGGGCTGTTTCACAGTTCATTCCACAGATCCTTTTAACGTGCGCCATTTAAACTCCTTTGCTTGGAGAGAAAGTTTTCTTAACTGTTTTCAGGACCTTTTTGTGTATCACTGATAACCCTACATTTTGAATGCTTTTGCACATTGACTCAGTAATGTGTTTCCTTGCATTACCACAGGTGAACGAGGAGGTGGGGCCGGGCATTGACTGGGCAAATGAAAACGATCGCTTGTTGGTTTGTCAGATGTGTATTAAACTCGCTGACATCAATGGGCCTGCCAAATGCAAGGAGCTTCATTTGAAATGGACGGAAGGCATCGTCAATGAGTTTTACGAGCAGGTTAGTAATATGCCTTAAATTGACATATTGCTCTTATCTGGGTACCACCTATTTTGACCCCCGTGGGAAGGTTGGGGGGGTTCAATTTGACACATATATTGATGGAGCTGCTGCCTCACAGTTCTGAACTCTGGCACTCTCTGCGTGGAGCTTGCACGTTCTCCTTGAGGATTTCCTTCGGGTGCTCCGGTTTCCTCCCACATCCCAAAGCCATGTGGGTTTGTAGGTTTATTGACCTCTGTAAATTGTCTCTAGTGTGCAGGGAGTGGATGAAAAAGTGGGAGAACATAGAACTAGTGTTCATGGGTGATCGATGGTCAGCGTGGCCTCACCGAATGGCTGAATATTGTGATATTTGAATGGCCTGTTTCCTTTGATCATCCTTGATTTTGGTTTGATTGTATCCATGTAATTATCTGATTTGTTTGGATAGAGTGCAAAGCAATGCTTTTTACCGTACCTCAGTACACTTGAGTGAATAAAACCTAAATCTGAACCTAATGCAGCCTAACCAAGTTCATATAAAGCTGCACCGTGACTTCCTGAGTCTTAGTTTAGTTTAGTTTAGAGATACAGCGCGCAAACAGGCCCTTCGGTCCACCGAATCTGCGCCGACCAACAAACCCCGCACACTAACACTATCCTCCAAACCAGGGACAATCCTAACGCGATGGACAATTTACAGTTTTTACCGACGCCAATTAACCTACAAACCCGCACATCTCTGGACTGTGGGAGAACCTGGAGAAAACCCATATCAACTCCGTACAGATAGGTACCCATAGTCAGGATCGATCCCGGATCTCTGGCGCTGTAAGGCAGCAACTCTACCGTTGCGCCAGTGTGCCGCCCCTAAGTCTTATACCAAATGTCCCAACCAATGAAGGCAAGCACATCATACACCCTCTTAACCACCGATTAATTATCCATGATGGAATTGAGATGTACATCCAGGTCTAAATAAAGGGGAACGTGAGGAGGTGCCGTTTCCATGCTTTAGCTTCCGGAAGGTTCTGGTTTTGGGTGGTCCTGGCTTTGATGAGCTTTGTATTGCACTGATGATGAGCATCTCAGGCACGTTCAGATATGTTGTTACTGTAACAACATATATAATACAATGAGAGGAATAGATTGGGTGAATGCAGAGTCTTTTGCCCAGAGTAGGAGAATCAAGAACCAGAAGACATGGGTTTAAGGTGAGAGGGAAAAGATTTAATAAGAACCTGAGGGGCATTTTTTTCACACAGAAGGTGGTGGATGTATGGAGTGAGCTGCCAGAGGAGGTAGTTGAGGCAGATACTATATATAACAATATTTAAAAGACGAAATGTGTAGGAAGGAACTTCAGATGCTGGAAAGAGAAGGAAGTAATCCCGGCATTCCCTCTCTCTCCATCCCTCCGCCACCCAAGTCACACCAGCTTCTCGTATTCACCCAACAAACTGCTAACAAAGGCCCGTTTCCTTTATCATCGTCACTTTTTTGCATATCTTTCATTCATTGTTCTTTATCTCCGTACGTCATTGTCTATATCTCTCTTTTCCCTTTCCCCTGACTAGTCTGAAGAAGGGTCTCGACCCGAAACGTCACCCATTCCTTCTCTCCAGAGATGCTGCCTGACCCGCTGAGTTACTCCAACTTTTTGTGTCTAATATTTAAAAGACATTTTAAATTAGGTCAGGTACTTGGGTAGGACAGCTTCAGAGGGGTGTGGACCAAACTCAGGCAGGTGAGAGTAGTATAGATGGGACATTTTTGGTCGGCATGGGAAAGTTACGATGAAGGGGCTGTTGATGTGCGGCATGACCCTATGAATCTAAATTGGCTGAATGATCGAGAGTCAAGAGTGACTAATTGTCCCAAAATGGAACTATGAGATTTTTATTTGTAGCAGCACAAACATAGTACTCAGTGGACACCATAATAAACAACAAAAAGAAGTTCAATAAATTTTAATAAAATAATAATAATAATAATAATAATAATAATAATAATAATAATAATAATAATAATAATAATAATAATAATAATAATAATAATAATAATAATAATAATAATAATAATAATAAAATAAAATAAATGTTATTTGTCATATGTAGGTTGGCACAGGGTCAACGGTACAATGAAATGTATTTGACAAGACAACGGGTCACCTCAGCAGTAATATTCCAAGGATAAATAAAATAAAAAATGACATTAATAAGGTAAAAAGATAATATTAAAAATAGTTAAAAAGACAATATTAAAAATAATCAAGATATACGATTTGAAAAGTGTTTATGAGTTCAGAAGCCTGATGGCCTAATGGTAGAAACTGTTCTTAAAACGATATCATGCAAAAAGAAAAACCAAGTCCCAAGTCCCCAGTGCAACAATGGTGGCATTTTGTATGGAGTTTAGTTGGAGTTCGTAGTGTGCACTAGCCTGATGGGTCTTGGGAAGAAGCTGTTCCTGAACCTGGACGTTACAGTTTTCAGACTCTTATACCTTCTCCCCGATGGTAGGAGTGAAATGAGAGCGTGGCCAGGGTGTTGTGGGTCCTTGGTGGTATTGGCTGCCTTTTTGAGGCAGGGCCTCCTACAGATGGCTTCGATGGTGGGGAGGTCAGTACTTGTGAT
Organism: Rhinoraja longicauda; assembly: GCF_053455715.1. Classification (NCBI taxonomy): domain Eukaryota; kingdom Metazoa; phylum Chordata; class Chondrichthyes; order Rajiformes; family Arhynchobatidae; genus Rhinoraja; species Rhinoraja longicauda. The sequence continues at coordinate 30,451,697 of NC_135975.1, forward strand.
GATGGACCAGTGTTCATCACTTTTTACACGGCTTTCAGACTCCTGCTTCAGACTTCCTCGTTAATGCCTCTTGCAACCAGGAAGGGAGTGAGCAGGAGAAGATCTGAAGGCATGGACATGGCAACGGACCGGACCTAACGGGCTCTCACTTTGATGCGCAGGGTGACGAGGAGTCCAGCCTTGGGCTCCCCATCAGTCCGTTCATGGACCGCTCCGCACCGCAGCTGGCCAAGCTGCAGGAGTCCTTCATCACCCACATTGTGGGGCCTTTGTGCAACTCCTACAACTCGGCAGGGTTGATACCGGGCCGGTGGGTGGAGGAGACCGACGGCGAGGAGGAAGATGAAGAGGAAGCAGAGACGACAGAGGAGGAAGGAGCACTGGAAACAACCACAAGTAGGTTCATTTGGCTCATCCCTTCCACTCCTTTTGTGCACTTTCTCACAATCCCTGATCTTAATTGCTCGTGAGATGGTGACGTTGACCCATCGACCGGAACCACTGCAGTCTGAGTTTAGTTTATTGTCACGTGTGCGGAGGTAGAGTGCAAACCTTTTGTCGCGTGCCGTGAGTGGCTCGATTGCAATCATGTATTGACTTTCCACCGGCCAGTACATACATGATTGCAGTCGAGCCGCACACAGTGTACAGAAGCATGATAAGGGAATACAGTGCAAGGTAAAGCCAGTAAAGTCCAATCAAAGATAGCCCGAGGATACTCAATATAGAACAGAATGGTACAGCGTAGAAAGAGACCCTTTAGCCCGCAATGTCTGTGACAAACATTACACCAAGACCGACCCACAATTCCACTCCCTTTCTTCACTCGGACAGCCATAATCTATTCCCTGGTCTTCATTGCCCTTGAAATGTTGATGTTGGCCCATCTACAATAACTGCAGTTGTTAGTATTTGAACAGCACAGCGCAGAACAGGCCCCTTTGACCCACAATGTCGCTCCCGAACACAATGCCAAGTTAAACTAATCTCTGTCTGCACGGGCTCCACATCCCTCCACACCCTGCATATTCGTGTGCCCGTCTAAAAGCATCTTAAACACCAGGGAGTACAGTGGCACAGCTGGTAGAGCTGCTGCCTCACAGCGCCAGAGATCCGGGTTCAATCCTGAACACGGGTGCTGTCTGTGCGGAGTTTGTGCGTTCCTCCCGAGACTGCCGGGGGTTTCCTCCGGGTGCTCCGGTTTCCTCCCACATCCCAAAGACGTGCGGGTTTGTGGGTCAATTGGCCCTCTGTAAAATTGTGTAGGGAGTGGATGAGAAAGTGGGATAACACAGAGCTAGTGTAAACAGGTGACCGATGGTCGGTGTGGACTCAATGGGCCGAAGGGCCTGTTTTTCCATGCTGTATTTTTCAATCAAAAACCGGTTATCGTATCTACCTCCACCATCACACCTCGGCTGTTCCAGGCACCCACCTCCATTTATGAAAAGGTACCCTCTCTGTGCTATTAGGTAGTCACAAGGAACTGCAGATACTGGTTTACAAAATAAAAACACAAAGTGCCGGAGTAACTCAGGCAGCATCTCTGGATGACATGGATAGGTGTCGTTTTGGGTCAGGACCTTTCTTCGGGCTGATTGGAGTAGAGAGGAGAAAGCTGGAAGAGAGGTGGGGGCGGGACAAAGCCTGGCGATTGATAGGTGGATACAGGTGAGGGAGGGAGGGGTGTTTAATTGACAGATGGGTGGACAAAGGCCAGAGATGAAAAGGAATTAAGAGGGTGTGAGATGAGAAGTGAAGAGGAGTGAAATATGAAGCCAGGAGGAGGGATGTGCGTGTAAGGGCATGAGGGGAGTTTGTCGCTGGAGTTTTAACTGGAGTGAGAAGCTTTAGAGAGTTTAGAGATACAGCATGGAAACAGGCCATTCAGCCCACCAAATGCACCATCTATGTCCTATGTTATCCCACTTTCCTATCCACTCCTGACCTACTGGGGGCAATTTACAGAGGGTCAGTTATCCTACAGACATCCCACGTCTTTAGGATGTGGGAGGAAACCGGAGTACCCGGAGGAAGCCCATGTGGTCACAGAAACACACACACACACACACACACACACACACACACACACACACACACACACACACACACACACACACACACACACACACACACACACACACACACACACACACACACACACACACACACACACACACACAGAAACACACACACACACACACACACACACACACACTCTGACATACATACACACACACACACTCTCACATACTCTCACACACATACACACACACACACACACAAATACTCTCACATACATACACACACACACACACACACACACAAATACACATACATACATACACACACACACACACACGCACACACACACACACACAAATACTCTCACATACATATACACACACACACACACAAATACTCACATACATACATACACACACACACACACACACACACACACACACACACACACACACACACACACACACACACACACACACACACACACACACATACACACACAGCACCCGAGGTCAGGATTGAACCAGGGTTTTCAGGCACTGTGAATCAGCAGCACCACCAGCTATGCCACCTTATTTGCGCGATTACTGGTTTATTAACGTATTGCGACCACCTCAGGCTGATCTGAGCTGCAGCTTCGAGCCTGCAAGTGATTTGCCTAATGGCCACAAATCTTTGGCACAGACTCCTATGGAGGCCGTCAATGGATATTTTTAAGGTGGAGATTGATAGATTCTTGATTAGTGCGGGTATCAGAGGGGGTTATGGGGAGAAGGCAGGAAAATAGGGTTGAGAGCGAGAGAGATAGAACAGCCACGATTGAACGGCGGAGTGGACTTGATGGGCCGAATGGCCTAATTTATGACCTCATGAAATTGTGCCGTAGCCAGGAGCGCACCTGGTGACTTTAGTGTGACCCATGGGAGTTCCAGTGATTGATCCTTGGCAAGGGACAGCCAGCCCAACACAGGTGCAGGTCCTAGCTCTGCATAGTTAATCTCCTCCCGGCTTGGTTGGCACAAAGCCGGCGCTGAAGGCCCCGAGAATGTGCAGCAGCAGAACGGCAGCGGGTCAGACGGTGAGTCACGCGATGCCTTGTTTCTCACGGGACTCCGCCTTGTCTACCCCGATGAATACCCCGACCGTTTGGGGCAATCCACACATTAAACAGTATGACGTGAAGAGAGGATTTGTTTGTATAAGAAAATAACTGCAGATGCTGGTACAAATCGAAGGTATTTATTCACAAAATGCTGGAGTAACTCAGCAGGTCAGGCAGCATCTCGGGAGAGAAGGAATGGGTGACGTTTCGGGCCGAGACCCTTCTTCAGACTGAGCTCAGACTTGTTTGTAGCTCATTCCGTCTCCATGCATAGTAAATTACAACGCTTTCTTTCATGCATGCACTAAATAACATCAATGTTACAGAACTGATGTGAACAGGTCCTATTTACCCCCGTCTGGCCCATATCCCTCTAAACCTTTCTTATCCATGTACCTGTCTAAATATCTATTACATGGTGTTATAGTGCCTGCCTCACGGCCTCCTCTGGTAGCTTGTTCCATAGACCAACCAATCTCTGTGTGGAAAACGTTGCTCCTCAAGTTCCTATTAAAACCCCCATCCTTTTCCCCCCCCAACCCCCCACATCAATCCTACCATTTACTCCCTCCACGCTCGGGGCAATTTACAGAGGCAAATTAACCTGCACGTCTTTGGGATGTGGGAGGAAACCAGAGCACCCGGAGGAAACCCGTGCGATCACAGGGAGAACGTGCAAACTCCACACAACAGACAGCACCCGAGGTCAGGATCGAACCTGGAATTCTGCTGTCGTGAGGCAGCAGTGCAGATTTCTGCATCACACGGGGATTGATCTCTGCTGGGTAAAACAACACAAAACAGCCTTTGTATTAACACAGCATCCATGGCCTTACGCAGTCTGAAGAAGGATCCCAACCCAAAGAGACAGCCATTGTCCATTCCCTCCACAGGTGCTGCCTGACCCGCTGAGTTCCTCCAGCACTTTGGTGTTTTAGACCGAGAAAGCAAGTTAGTTGTATGTTGTAGGGAGGGTGGATGGATGGGGTAAAGGGAATATCTCTGCTGGTGTGAAGCCACAGTTGTCAAGGCGATTAGCCCATTCACAAGGCTGATTAATGAGGGCCGTTCGAGAGAGGGAGTAAATTAAGGGATGTGTTAAAAAGCTGTGAAATACGGATCAGAGCTTTGCAGAGATTTGAAATCAGAATGGCGGCACGGTGACGCAGCGGTAGAGTTGCTGCCTTACAGTGCCAGAGACCCGGGTTCAATCCTGACCACAGGTGCTGTCTGTGCGGAGTTTATCCCTTCTCCCCCTGTGGGTTTTCTCCGGGTGCCCTGGTTTCCTCCCACACTCCAAAAGACTTATGGATTTGTAGGTCAATTGGCTTCGGTAAAAATTGTAAATTGTCCTTAGTGTGTAGGATAGGGCAAATGCACAGGGATCACTGGTCGACACGGACTGGGTGGGCCGAAGGGCCTGCTTCCACGCTATGTCTCTAAGCTAAACTAAACTAAAGAAGGGCAGTGCTGGGAACACTGTAGTACTAGGCAGCATCTCTGGGGAACATGGAAAGGTAATGTTTCCGGTCGGAACCCTTCTTCAGACTGAAGAGTTGTTCGAACAGATCCTCCAGCACTTTGTGCTTTTTGCGCAAGATTCCAGCATCTGCAGTTCCTTGTGTCTGCTGGGAACACTGATACCGAATGCTGTTTGTCTTACCATGGGCATAGCCTGAACTGCTGAGTATTTCCAGCATGTTACATTTCCAGGATCTGCAGTTTTGTTTTGATGAACATAATGACCAGAATATGAAGGCAGAGATTCCAAAGACATTCCAAAGAACAGGTTCCTGTTCCTGTGTCATAGAGTCATCGAGTCACACAGCATGGAAAGAAACCCTTCGGTCCAACTTGCCAATGCCGACCAGGATGCCCCATCTACACTAGTCCCACCTGCCCACGTTTGGCCCATGTCCCTCTAAACCTTCCCTATCCAATGTCCAGGTTCAAATGTCTTTTAAATGTTGTTATACTACCTGCCTCAACTACCTCCTCTGGCAGCTCGTTCCATACACCCACCACCCTCTGTGTGGAAAAGTTGCACCTCAGTTTCCTATTAAATCTTTCCCCTCTCACTTTAAGCCTGTGTCCACTTGTTCTTGATTCCCCTACCCTGGGTCAAAGGGTGCCCACATTAGATATCCCATGCACGTAGTTTAGTTTAGTTTAGAGATGTTCTGCTCATCTACCCAATCTGTTTCCCTCTGCACTATGTTCTATGTTCTGTTTCATTCTGTGACCCTACACACCACTATTATTGATGCTATCACAATGTCATAAACTTCTTATCCCAATGCATCTATTCACCCAACAGGATTTATTAATAAAGATCACAAACTGACATCGTTAATAAATTTCACATATATATCGTATGATCTAACATATCATTGTCAGGTGAATGTAAAGTAGTTACAATCAACAGACTTGTTTATTGCAAAGTTACAAGTCCATAGCTATCCTTTCATCAATATTTCAGTGTTAAATTGCCTAATGCTCCAATTTTGCACACTCTGCTGGCTCATGAGTTCCTTCCGGGATTTTATTGGGCCGGGTCAAGTTTGGTCCATAAGGTCATATCCCACGCTATTCCCACAACACTCACCACTTGATGGCCTCTCAAATCTGAGCAATTTCAGTAGTTGACAATCCATGAGCCAAAACGAACTATAAATGGAGACGAGCTCTCTGGTACGAGATGCCAAGGCCTGGATAAACTTATGGTAACACTCCAACAATAAATTGAGATAATTTAAAATATGTTTTCTTAATGGAAATTACGGAATGCTGTCTGGATTACAGGGTTTCAGCTACAAGGAAAGGTTGGATAAACTTGGATTGTTTTCCCTGGAACGTCAGAAGTTGAGGGGAGACTTGATAGAAGAATATAAAATTATGTGGCACAGATAAGGTAGACAGTCAGAATCTTTTTCCGCAGGGTGGAAATGTATAAAACTAGAGCACATAGCTATAAGGTGAGAGGGGGGAAATCTGATGGAAATATGTGAGGCATGTTTTTACACAGAGAGTGGTGGGGGCCTGGAACGCACTGCCAGAGGTGGTGGTGGAGGCAGATACGATAGTGGCGATTAAGAGGCTTTTAGATAGGCACCTGGATATGCAGGAAATAGATGGGTATGCATCATGTGCAGGCAGATGAAATCAGTTTAACTTGGTATGATAAATGTAAGAAAATAACTGCAGATGCTGGTACAAATCGAAGGTATTTATTTCACAAAATGCTGGAGTAACACAGCAGGTCAGGCAGCATCTCAGGAGAGAAGGAATAGGTGACATTTCGGGTCGAGACCCTTCTTCAGACTGAAGAAGGGTCGAGACCCGAAACGTCACCCATTCCTTCTCTCCTGAGATGCTGCCTGACCTGCTGAGTTACTCCAGCATTTTGTGAAATAAATACCTTAACTTGGTATGATGTTCGGCACAAACATTGTGGGCCGAAGGGCCCGTTCCTGTGCTGTACTGTTCTATGTTTTATGTGCTATGTACATTTGATGCAACAATAGTATTACTTAAGAAATAGACAAATGGCCTTAGTTTCACTTACAGTCATAGAACTACTGTATGTGGCACAGAAACAGGCCCTTCGGCCCAGCATGTCCACGCCCACCAAGTTGGCATGCTGGGCTAGCCCCATTTGCTTGCTGTTATCCCATAGCCCACGTACCTTCCCATCCATGCACCTGTCCAAATATCTTTTAAAAGTTAGAATTGTATCTGCACCTATAGTTTCCTCTGGCCGTTCATTCCAGATCTAGACTGCCCTCTGAGTGAAAAAGTTGCCCCTGAAGTCCCTCTTAAATTTCTTCCCTTTGTTCTAGAATCTTCTATGCTGGGTAAAAGACTGAGTGTGAGACTTACCTTTATCATGCACATTAGATATCTCATGCATGTAGTTTAGTTTAGAGATCCAGCATGGAAACAGACTCTTCGGCCTGCCGAGTCCACGTCGGCCATCGATCCCCCGTTCGCACTAGTTCTGCGTTATCCCACTTTCTCATCCACTTCCTATGCACTAGGGAACAATTTACAGAGGGTTAATTAACCTACAAACCCACACGTCTCTGGGATATAGGAGGAAACCGGAGCACCCGGAGTAAACCCACGTAGTCACGGGGACGTGTGCAGACTCCACACAGACAGCACCCGAGGTCGGCATTGAACCCGGGTCTCTGGCGCCTTGAGGCAGCGGCTCTACCCGCTGCATCACTGTTCCTCCAGCACTTTGTGTTTTGCTCAAAATTCCAGCATCTCTAGTTTCGTGTGTCTCCATCTAGCTTCCACTGTTGAATATGATTTGCCTCAGCCTTTAATTCTCTTCTACACCAGCTCCATGTAGAATTGAATTCCCCGATCTTTCAAATATATATTGGCCTCATCTTTAAACATCTGATCCAGTGATCTTGCCTCCACCAAACTTCAGGGTAGAGAATATCACAGCTTCTCCAGCCTCTGCAAGCCAAAATGTGTACACAATTCTGTTTTAAGATGGAGGCATAAGGAACTGCAGGTGTTGGTTTACAAAAGAAAACACAAAGTACTGCAGGAACACAGTGGGTCAGGTAGCATCTCTAAAAGTCATGGATAGGCAACATTTTTTTGCTTAGGATTCTTCTTCAGACTGACTGTAGTAAGGGGGAGAAAGCTGGAAGGGTGTTGAGACCGGGATAGGTGTTGAGGCAAGTGATAGGTGGGTACAGGTGAGGGGGAGAATTTTGATGATGGTTGGACAAAGGCCAGGAATGAAAAGACAAGGGCTACACAGGGGTGCAGCGGTAGAGTTGCTGCCTTACAGGGCCTAGAGACCTGGCTTCAACCCTGACTATGGGTGCTGTCTGTACGGAGTTTGTACGTTCTCCCTGTGGGCTTACTCTGGGTTTCCCGGTTTCTTCCCACAGGAGGTTTGTAGGTAAATTGATTTCTGTAAATTGTCCCTGGTGTGTAGGGTAAAACTTGTGCATGGGCAATTGTTGGTTGGCATGGTCTCGGTGGCTCAAGGGCCTGTTTCCACGCTGTATCTCTAAAACTAGCACTAAAACGCCAAACAAGAGGTAGTGAGATAAGGATAAAAGGAGAGAGGAGACATCAAATGTGAAGCCAGAGGAAAGAATGTAGTTGGAAGGGGATGGGTTAAAAGAGAATGGGAGAGCATCTCTAAAGTCTAAAGATGCTGCATGACAGCTTTTCTTCCAGGACTTGTATACATTTTCCTGAAATTAGAAGATGTTAATTGGATTGCCTGGAATAGACAGCAATAGAATCCCTTTCACTGACACACAAGTTATTGATGCATTTATACCATTTAGGAAAAAAACACAAAGCGTTGGAAGAACTCAGCAGGTCAGGCAGCATCTGTGGAGGGAGTGGACGGATGACATTTCTGGTCGGGACCCTTCTTCAGATTGATTGTAGTAGGGGGGAGGGAAGCTTGAAAAGAGAGAAAAGGGCAGGGACAAGGCCTGGCAAGTAACTCAGCGGGTCAGGCAGCATCTCTGGAGAAAAGGAATAGGTGACGTTTCGGGTCGGAAGCCATAGACCATCATCCGCAGCTCCTTCCAACACAAGTGATAGGTGAGGGTGGTGAATGCCAGATGGGTGGGTAGATGAGGTTTTCTCCCGCTTCCTACTACAATCAGTTCTGAGCAAGGGTCTTGACACAAAAGGTCGCCCATCCATGTCCTTCAGAGATGCTGCCCGACCCGCTGGGTTCCTCCAGCGCTTTGCGTGTCTATTCTTTTGTAAACCGGCATCTGTGGTTCCTTCTGTCCATGAGTCGGGTCTAATGTTGCGGATGAAACCAATCTCTCTTTGTGCTTCACCCTTTGCCAAAGGAGCAGGCCGGGAGCGGTGCGGGAAGCAGGGGAAGGTCTTGTGCCAGATCATGCAGCACCTGATGGAGAACCACGAGATGTGGAAGAAGGTCATTGAGGCGGAGCAGGAGGAGCGGAGGAAAGTGGAGCTGGAGAGCCCGGACCAGTCCTCGTTGCTGCAGAGCTCAGAGACAATCCAAGCCATCACTGAGGAGGAGGAGGAGCATAAGGAAGACAAGAGCAGTGAAGGATCGCAAGGGAAGTCTGTGCCACTCAGTTCGGTCACAACCCTAACCCAGGACACTTTAGAAGACGATAAAAATGACTGAACTGCGGCCCGACTTTGACTTTATTTTGTTCCCAGCACACTTTGACACAATACTGTAGATGTATAGGACAAGGTGCCTACAGCTGTGATGACATTATACAGAGCTGCAGCCAAGACTAAATGAACACTCTGACGGAGGAAGTCTCTGTAATGCATCACCCGCTGATTTAGACTGTAAACACACAATTGCTATCAGTACGATTACGGTGCACTTTTTCATTGACCTGTCTTGTTTAATATTGCTTGATACACACTTACGTAACAAAACAAACACGCAACAACTGTGAGTATCAAATGAATGAAGACTTACTTGTGAAGCGTAGGCTTTGCAAAAACATCGCTGTGGTGTTACATCCGCAACCTTTGCTCTAGTTTTGAGTGAAAGTTGATAGCTTTATCAGTATTCTGATACAGCCTGACGATATATATTTTTTTGTGTATATAACCTTATAGCTCACTAGCTTTGTATAGGCAAACTCTCGAAGCTATGCTGAAGTACTTGTACATTGCCAAAACCACCTTGAACAAATGTTTTAGAAAAAGTCTGGCGGCCACACGATGGGCCATTCACTTTATAAAGAGTATCTACTACACGTCAAACTCCTAGTCAAGAATTTATATCCATTTTGAATATTTTTACTGTTTATTTACATTCAATAATAATTATTTGAAGAAGACAACAGTTTATTGTAGATACAAAGAATGTTTTCTAATGGCTTTTGTAAATAGCGAGCTCTTAAACCAGTTTTTTTTGTTGTGATTTTGTAAAGATGACTATGAAAACCTCCCACTTAAAAAGACATTCTTGTGATACTGTCAAAGCTTAGTACCTTCTTATGCCACACAGTTTGTTGCCACAGATTGTGGCAGGTTGCCGGAGTTGGTTGATTTCTTTCAAAATGATGACTATTTGGATTATTTTCGCAGCAAAGTTAATTCTGAAGAAACTGTTTACCACTGAGAAGGAGAGATGATTTTGAGAAGGGAATTGGAAGATATTACCTCAGATTTAGGGAGGCCAGTTATCTGCACATTTTAGACTCTGTGTGGGTTTGTGGTGGTAAGGATTGCAGTGCATATTTCCTCATGCAGTTTAACTCGATACATGATTGATATATTAAATAGTCTACCGGATATCGTCAATCTAACTGCACCTTCATAAGGTCATCAGTTCTAGGAATAGAATTAGGCCATTCGGCCCATCAAGTCTACACCATTCAATCATGGTTGATCTATCTTTCCCTCTCAACCCCATTCTCCTGCCTTCTCCCCATCACCCCTGATATCCTAATTAATCAAGATTCTGTCAATCTCCGCCCGAAAAATATCCATTGACGGCCTCCACAACCGTCTGTGGCAATGAATTCCACAGGTTCACCACCCTCTGACGAAAGAAATTCCTCCCCTTCTCCGATCTCATGGTACGTCCTTTTATTCTGAGGCTGTGGCCTCTGGTCCGAGACTCTCCCACTGGTGGAAACATCCTCTCCTCATTCACTCTATCCAGATCTCTCACTATTCGACCTTGGGTCAGTGGATAGGTGAGAACAGTGTTTAATTCCAAACAACAGCAGCGCAGAACCCTAAGAAATAGATCGCTAGACCTGAATTTGAATCTCATCATAAGGGATTAAGGGAGAAATTCAGTCAATTAAATAGCTTCGAAATGAGATGTTAATATCGGTAATGGGGGCAGTAGATTTTCCCATTCCTTAATTTATTTTTAAGAAGGAAATCTGCCGTCCTTTTATGACCTGGCTACTTCCAACTCTAAATTGTAACATAGATTTGGGTGTATTATGGTCACGTGTGGCTCAGCGGTAGAGTTGCTGCCTTACAGCGCTTGCAGCGCCAGAGACTGAGGTTTGATCCCGACCACGGGTGCTGACTGTACCAAGTCTGTACGTTCTCCCCGTGACCGCGTGGGTTTTCTCCGAGATCTTAATTTTCCTCCCACACTCCAAAGATGTACAGATTTGTAGGTTATTTGGCTTGGAATAAGTGTAAATTGTCCCTAGTATGTGTAGGATAGTGTTAATTTGTGGGGATTGCTGGTCGGCACAGACTCGGTGGGCCGAAGGGCCTGTTTCAACGCTATACTAAACTAAACGTGTACCGAGGTACAGAGAAAAGCTTTGATTTGCCTGCTATCTACACAGATCAGATATACCACATGTGTAGGAAGGAACTGCAGATGCTGGCTTACACTGTAGATAGACACAAAATGCTGGAGTAACTCAGCAGGTCAGGCAGCATCTCTGGAGAGAAGGAATGGGTGACGTTTCGGGTCGAGACTCTTCCTCAGACCATGCATAGATACAACCAGTACAAACTCAAATACAATAGTTAGAGCATAGGGGAGGTTTTATATAAACCACAGTTCTCAGCATTGTAACACATCGGTTCATTAGCACATTATGGGGTTGGACTATGTGGAGTACCCCAGCAAGCAGTCAGAAATGAGTTTTTGTTAAAAGCCTCTCTTAAAAAAAAAAACATTAATTGATGATTTTTTTTTTGTTTTAATTTGGGGTCAAAAATATTTTAAATGTGAAGGGTGAATGGATCTAAAGTGAACCTTATCTTCTCCACCTGCCCTCACCTTGACCAAACTGAAAAGGGTTGAGGTCAATTGCAATGGAAGATTGAATAGAAGTATGGATTAGCCGAGATCCACTTTAATGATAGGAAAGGTTCAAGGGACTAAATGATCTCCTAATCCTTCGTAGCTGAGCCACAATATATTATATTCTGAGATAATCTTGTGGGGATTCAAGTTTATAAGTAAAGTTAGCAATGATTCTCATTTCATGTCACAATGCATCCACTTCGGATTCTGGTACAATTTTATCAGCGTTCTCCACTCAAGTCATAGAGTCACAAAGTCATACAACACGGAAACAGGCCCTTCAGCCCAACAGGCCCATGCTGACCCCTATGCCTCATCTACGCTTGTCCCACCTGCTCGTGTATGGCCCATGTCCCTCCAAACCTTTCCTATACATGTACCTGCACAAATGCCTTTTAAATGCTGTTATGATATCTGCATGATTAAAACGTGTGAATTGGTTTTCCATATAGATTCCAGGACACTTTCATGCTGGTAACTCCAGAGTGGAAACACGCAGAAGGTACAAGGAAATTGCACCTATAATGTTCCGTGTTTTACAAGCAGCAGTGGTGCAGCGGGTAGAGCTGCTGCCTCACAGCGCCAGAGCCCCAGCTGATCTCGGCTGCTATCTGTGTGTGACGTTTGCATGTTCTCCCTGTGACTGCGTGAGTTCCCTCCGGGTGCTCCATTTCCTCCCACATTCTAAAGACGTGTGGGTTTGTAGGTTAATTGGCTTTGGTAAATTGTCCCTGGTGTGTAGGATGGAGACAGTGAATGGGTGATTGTTGGTCGGCGTGGATTCGGTGGGCCAAGGGGCCTGTTTCCATGCTGCGTCTGTAAACTAAACTAAAAAAATGAACAAGGGGAAATTCTTCTTGACTTGCTTGATGGCCCAACTTTGCCCAGGATGATAAAAGGGAAGTAAATTTCTACAGTCAATCGCATTATAGCTGATATGCTATGCACGGTACCTGTCTACTCCAAAGGCCAGTAGGGGACAAACTTGGAATGCAGGTTAAACCACTACACTCCCAGTTTCCTGACCCTCCTGACAAGATTATTAAGGGGTTGGACACGTTAGAGGCAGGAAACATGTTCCCAATGTTGGGGGAGTCCAGAACAAGGGGCCACAGTTTAAGAATAAGGGGTAGGCCATTTAGAACTGAGATGAGGAAAAACTTTTTCAGTCAGAGAGTTGTGAATCTGTGGAATTCTCTGCCTCAGAAGGCAGTGGAGGCCAATTCTCTGAATGCATTCAAGAGAGAGCTAGATAGAGCTCTTAAGGATAGCGGAGTCAGGGGGTATGGGGAGAAGGCAGGAACGGGGTACTGATTGAGAATGATCAGCCATGATCACATTGAAGGGCCAAATGGCCTCCTCCTGCACCTATTGTCTATTGTCACTCCATTACAAATGGCTGCTGCTTGCCGTATCTTATACAACTCCTTCAAATCATCGCATTCTGAATAATTCGGGCAGCACAGTGGCACTGGGGGTGGAGCCGCTGCCTCATAGCACCGGAGACTCGGGTTCGATCCTGACCTCAGGTGCTGTCTGTGTGAGGGGTTTGCACGTTCTCCCTGTGATCGTGTGGGTTTCCTTCAGGTGCTCCAGTTTCCTCCCACATCCCAAAGACATGCGGGCTTACAAATTATTTGGCCTTCTGTAAATTGCCCCGAGTGTGTAGTAAGTGGATGAGAAAGAGGGATAACATAGAACTAGTGTGAACGGGTGATTGATGGTCGGCATGGGCTCGGTGGGCCGAAGGGCCTCTTTCATTGCTGTATCTATGAACTAAAATGAAACTAATTTCTAATGTGGGCACTTCAGGTTAGCTCAGTTTTTCTGTCATATCACTCAGTCAAGTTTCACACATTTTATTTTGTTATTGTGCGGTTAAAAAAGAGAAATAGGAGACAATAATCAATGAGCACAGGATCCATGTTCATTTAAAGACACAAAGTGCTGGAGTCACACAGTGGGTCAGGCAGCAGCATCTCTGGAGAACATGGATAGGCGACCTTTCAGGTCGGCCGCTTCTTCGATCTGAAGAAGGATCCCAACCAGAAACATCATCTGTCCATGTTCCCCAGAGATGATGCCTGACCCACTGAGTTACTCCAGCACTTTGTGTCTGTTTTAAACCAGCATCTGCAGTTCCTTGTGGTCTCCCCGACCTTCATGGACTGCAGAAAGATTGAAGATAGAACATTCTTCTATGATTGTAGGTCATAGACGATCTTTAGAACAGGCCCCTTGGATGACAGTGTCTGTGATGAACTGATGCTAAGTTAAACTAATCTTCTCCGCCTGCGTGTGATCCATATCCCTCCATTCCCTGCAAATCCACGCGTCTATCTAAAAGCTTCTTAAATGTCCATATTGTACCTGCCTCCACCACCACCCCTGGCAACACCTTCCAGGAACCCACCACTCTGCCCTGTACATCTGCATCAAACCTTGTCCCTCTCATCTTGAAGCAGTGCCTTCTAGTCCTTGACATGCCCACCCTGGCAAAAAGGTTCTGACTGTCTACCCTATCGATGCCTCTCATTATTTTATACTCATCAGGATTAACAATTGATTAACATGTAGAATTAAAACTTAAAGTTTATTTGGTTGCAACCCCTCGCTAATAATACTTCACTCTCACTTAACTTCTAATGTTTTATTTACCAAACAAAACTATAAAATAAACGACAATGTTTTGCATCAGCTCGGATTTCTTTCGATGCATTTAGACAGCGATTTGACAATAGCTCATATCACTTAGATGCTCATAGCCAATGCCCTGACCCGTGAAGACAAGCATACCATACGCCTTCTTAACCACTCTATCTATTTGTGTTGCCACTTTCTGGGAGCTCTGGACTTGGACCCCAAGATCCCTCTGCACGCCAATGCTGTCAACGGTCTTGCCATTAATTGTATATTTTCTCCTTATGTTCAAACTTCCAAAGTGCAACACCTCACACTTTCATTAAGAGGAGGAAGCAAAAAACAAGTTATTTGTAGTTGCAGAGAAAGTGGGGGAAGATGTAACCAGGGTCAAAGGGAATATCTCTTATATGGTGGTTTGATTGAAGGAAGCCGTGTGAAAACAGGCCATTCGGCCCACCAAGTCCAACCAGCCATCGACCAACTGTTCACACTAGTTCATCCACTCCCCACACTCTTGGGACAAAGTACCGAAGGCGATTAAAGCCACAAACCCGCACGTCTTTGGGATGTGGGAGGAAACCGGAGCACCCTGAGGAAACCCACGCGGTCGCAGGGAGAACACCCGTGCAAACTCCACACAGACAGACAGCACCCAAGGCCAGGATTGAACCCGGTTCTCTGACACTGTGAGGCAGCAGGTCTACCCGCTGCGCTACAGTGGTGCCACCTTGCTCGAACGAATTAGAAATGATAATCTTTCTTTGTCAATGTTAGGCATTAATGATGTCAAGGCCCTGGGATATGTCCAGCAAGTAAGGAAGGAGGGAAACTCAGCCCGTACTACAGATGAATGAGTTACAGCGGAAACAAACAGGGAGAGCAAGTTACCTCACGATGCAAAATGCAATATTGAGTCCTAAAAAGGCTGCATCATAACTTTCGTAACATCCACAACAAACAAGATAACAATACCCAACTTTAATTACAGGCAGGCTGGAGTTATAAAAGTGAATATCATTTTCTTAATCAGAGGCTGTTGGTGTTGTCAGATGGATACCTATTCTGCATGAAAACAAAATGTAAAAAGAATTCAGATTATCAACACTACTCAGGGCAAAGAAAGGGACAAATTATTTAACAATCAAAATGTATTATATAAACCTTTAAAAAAAAAGATCGTTTTATTGACCTGTTTTCCAATGTAAATTAACACTCTTGATAAAATTACTTAATTTTATTCACGCGGCGTCTCATCGTGATTAGTTTTTTAAAATCCGCCTTTTGGGATTCATATTTTTTATCTCAGTGAGTATAATTTGTGTTTATCTCTTTAAGGCAGGCACTGGTGAGTACCGGCCAATTGTAAATGGCCTGCTTTCAAAAGTGCCCGTAACTTTGTTGCAAAACTGAGCAAAACAAGTGAATTGGAATTGTGGGGGACTGTGTTACAATGCGATCGATAGGATATGCTCTCTGGGAGAATCGGGCGACCGGTGAGTCAGTTTTGAGTTGCGTTTTGGACGGTGTTTCGAGCAAAGAGGCGCGCAAGCAGTAACACGATGGTCAAATCCTCCCACGTTTCCACAAGCTGGAGCTTCACGTGCAGTGAACCAATGCAAAAGTATTTTTTGTTACGCCGATGAAACACAGCACAAGACAATATAACTGAAGTGCACCTAACTCTATTAGCTGAAGGTCAGAGTATTTCAAAGCCCAGATGGAATGAACAACTGGCATAGTTTTATATCGCCACGGTGCCAGGCCATCTTGCAGTCAACTGACCAGCGGAACTGTGACTAGCACTTTAAGGGTTGAAAAGGTTCACCTTACAAGGAGTAACCAACTACCTATCAGGTGAAAAGACACTGGAACGAACCGCAGAGTATATTTTAACTATATAATAAGATGTTTTAAGGACAATAGTGTTCCGTACATTCCAGTCCTTTTTAAAAAAGATGATTTCAATGTAAAAAGATTCACTCCAAGATATAATGCACAGTATTTATATTCACTAAGGCTTTCTACTTTATATAAACTGTTTGTTAGAGGATTCAAGTACGACAAACGTAGGTAAGTTATAATTGGCTGTAGATGTACATTTATTAGGGGCATTAAACTAATTAGCAGCACATTCGACCATCAGTTGGTCATTCTGTTTCCTTCACATGTGTTTGAGATGTTGTGATTTTTTTTTAAAGAAAAACTTTGCACCATCCCATCAATATGTAAATTCAACTTTGTTCTTTTGTACAATGTAGTTTCCGTGATGGTACCGTCGTTAAGATTGAAAATGCTACTGTATTTACACATCAGTTTTGTTAATTTTGAAGAGCACTAGAATGGAATCCCAAGTATAAATTAAACAACACATCAAACTCTGCCTGATAATCTTTACATATTTGAAATTTTGTGCCTTGGTAACTTTGGGTATGTTCAATGTTATAATTTGGTTGGAAAATTCATCAACTTGTATTTGTCCTTTTAATTAGTTGATTTACCAGATATCTTTTCTATAAAAAGGTCATAGGTCATAAGTGGCAGGAGCAGAAAGAGGCCATTCGGCCCATCAAGTCTACTCCGCCATTCAATCGTGGCTGATTTATCTCTCCCTGCTAACCCCATTCTCCCACCTTCTCTCCTTAACCCCTAACACCCGTCCTAATCAAGGGACATCAAAGCTTTGAGGAATGTATAATGTCACTTCCCCTTGCCCATCAATGTAAATGCAATTAAAGATTTGTCTTAGGGGTGATGTTACTGAAAGGTAACCACAAGCAGACTTGTTTTTTTATTGACAATAACCTAGTGGGCAAATGTTTTAATGGAGGATCACGCCTGTCACTGTTCTGGGCCTCTGTAGTATTGAGCTCTTCACAGAAAGGTGAGGCATCAATTGAGAGAGCCTGCTCAATATTGTTTAGTTAGGGCGGCACAGTGGTGCAGCTGGTAGAGTTACTGCCGCACGGCGCCAGAGACCCAGGTTCAATCATGACCCCGGGTGCTGTCAATGTCTGTGTGTGGAGTTTGCACATTCTCCCTGTGACCACGTGGGTTTCCTAAGGGTGCTCCGGTTTCCTTCCACATCCCAAAGACGTGCGGGTTTGTAGGATGAGTGGCCTTCTGTATATTTGCCAGGAGAGCGTAGAAATTTGGTCCAACTTGGAGCTAGTTTGAACAGGTGATCGATGGTCCATGTGGGCTCGGTGGGCCGAAGGGCCCTGTGTCTTTCAATCGATTCAATCAAAAGCTATATGAAACAAAGTGTGGCGTATAAAGAGAGGGAGAGTTGAATTCACATGTTGTTGACGTTGCTTGAAATAATAACGTCATCTTTAAGATAACACCAAGAACAAGTTAAATTTCAATAGTACCTCATAGTTACTGCCTCACAGCGCTAGAGTCCCGGCTTCGACCCTGACCTCGGGTGCTGTCTGCTCGTGGAGTTTACACATTCCCCCTGTGACTGCGTGGGTTTCCTCCGGGTGCTCCGGTTTCCTCCCACTTCCCAAAGACGTGCAGGTTTGTAGGTTAATCTGCCCTCTGTAAATTGCCCCTCGTGTGTAGATGAGAAGGTGGGACAACATAGAACTAGTGTGAATGGGTAACTGTTGGTCGGTGTGGACTCGTTGGGGCAAAGGGCCGGTTTCTGTGCTGTATCTATAAACTAAGCAATCAGCTCTCTCCACATTATTGCTGATCACAGTTACATCCTATCTCAAGAGTGCACAAAACAATGCCTAATGTTTCATTCCTTATCTTTGCCAAGGATTCAATTTTTCTGACTAAATTTCCTATTTTGTACAGTAGTTTATGTACAGAATAATCATTTCAGCTAAGTGATATATTTTTTTCTGTTTTGTAAGTTAAACATTAAACTGTATCTCTAATGGTTAGATTTACTGAAAAGTGTCTCGGTAATATTTAGTGTAGTTTAGTTTCGGTTTAGTTTAGTTTGGTTCAGATAATTGTCACGTGTACCGAGGTGCAGTGAAAAGCATTTTTTTTGCATGCTATCCAGTCTGCGGAAAGACTGTACATGATTACAATCAAACTGTCCACAGTGTACAGATACAGGATAAAGGGAATAACGTTTAGTGCAAGATAATGTCCAGTAAAGTCCCATTAAACATAGTTCCAGGGTCTCCAATACAATACAATACAATACATCTTTATTGTCATTGTACAGGGGTACAACGAGATTGGGAATGCTCCTCCCATACGATGCAATAAATTAATTAGCTAGTCAGTATTAATTTAAACAACTCAATGAAACAAATTAGAACAGTTTTAAAAGAGAATAAAGTGCAAATAGATCTGTGCCGGTTCACTGTGCGATGTGACCATCCGGCTCAGCAGGACCGGTTCATAGCAGCTATGGCCCTGGGGATGAAGCTGTTCCTGAGTCTGGAGGTGCGGGCGTAGAAGGCCTTGTATCGTCTGCCCGATGGTAGAAGTTCGAACAGACTGTTGCAGGGGTGTGAAGAGTCTTTGTGGATGCTGGTGGCTTTTCTGAGGCATTGTGTGTTGTAGATGCCCTCCAAGTCTGGTAGCTGTGTTCCGATGGCCCTCTGAGCTCTATGGACTACCCGCTGTAGAGCTTTCCATTCTGCCTCCGTGCAGCTGAGGTACCACACAGGGATGCCATGCGTTAGGATGTTCTCTATGGTGCAGCGGTAGAAGGTCGTCAGCAGCTGTTGGGGTAGACCAGACTTCTTCAGTGTTCTTAGGTGGAACAGTGGTTGCTGTGCCTTCTTAACCAGCGCAACAGTGTTATTGGACCATGTTAGGTCCTCCGAAATGAGAGTGCCCAGAAACTGGAAGCTGGGCACTCTCTCCACACTGTCCCCGTTGATAAAGATCGGGGCGTATTCCCCGTTGTGTGACCTACGGAAGTTGATGATCAGCTCCTTGGTCTTGGTGGTATTTAGGGACAGGTTGTTATCAGAGCACCAGTCCGCCAGGTTCTGCACCTCCGCTCTGTACTTTGTTTCATCACCTTTAGGTAGATGGTAGGTCAGGACCACTCTCTAGTTGGTGATAGGATGATTTAAGTTGCCTGATAACAGCTGGAAAGAAACTGTCCCTGAATCTGGAGATGTGCATTTTCACACTTCTGTACCTCTGCTAAAATGTTTAGTTTAGTATATAAAAAACATTCAATATATCAGAAACATCTGTTGGCAACTGGAAATTTGCAGATGTTTTGCCGTGAAGACAGCTGTACAACATAAATTTAATTCTGTCGTGTTGTCAGTTCGTCAACATATGCAATATTTGGCATGGAGTCATCTTTCTGTGTTTCCCACTTTCCCAATCTTCATTTACCAGTATCTGTAACATTGGTTCAGTGTAGATACAAGGAACTGCAGATGCCGGTTTACAAAAAAAATCACAAAGTGCTGGAGTAACTCAGCGAGGCATGCAGGTCTCAGTTGTTAACCATTTTAACTCCCCTTCCCATTCCCACACTGACCTTTCTGCCCTGGGCCTCCTCCATCGCCAGTGAGGCCGCGTGCAAACTGAAGGAACAGCACCTCATATTCCGCTTGGGCAGCTTAACCACGGAACAGTCCAGTTTACAGCACGGTGGAGTGGCGCAGCAGGTAGAACCGCTGCCTCACAGCGCAAGAGGCCTGGATTCAATCCTGACCTCAGGTGGTGTGCGCGTGCGTGCGTGCGAGCAGTTTGCACGTTCTCCCTGTGACCGCGTGGGTTTCCTCCGGGTGCTCCGGTTTCCTCCCACATTCCAAACATGTGCGTGTTTGTAGGTTAATTGGCCCTCTGTAAATTGCCCCTAATGTGCAGGGTGTGGATGTGAAAGTGGGATAACATAGAACTAGTGTGAATGGGTGATCGATGGGCGGCGTGGACTCGGTGGGCTGAAGGGCCATTATGTCTAAACTAGATTAAGTGGTTAAGGTGACTTGGTGAATGCACAAATGGGACTAGCTTAGATGAGGCATCTTGGTCAGTATGGACGAGATGGGTTGAAGGGCCTGTTTCAGCGCTGCATGTCTCCATGACTCTATGACAAGCCATGGAGTCCATATTCACTGGAATTTAGAAGGATGAAAGGGGATCTTATAGAAACATATAAAATTCTTAAGGGATTGGACAGGCTAGATGCAGGAAAAATGTTCCCGATACTGGGGGAATCTAGAACCAGGGATCACAGTGTAAGAATAAGGGGTGGGCCACTTAGGACTGAGATGAGGAAAACCTTTTTCACCCAGAGAGTTGTGAACCTGTGGAATTCTCTGCCACGGAAGGCAGCGGAGGCCAATTCATTGGACGTATTCAAGAGAGAGTTAGATAGAGCTCTTGGGGCTAACGGAATCAAGGGATATGGGGAGAAAGCAGGAACGGGGTACTGATTCTGGATGATCAGCCATGATTATATGGAATGGCAGTGCTGGTTCGAAGGGCCTGAGCCTATTTTCGATGTTTCTATGGTTGAATAACTCATTGCGTCTGCAAGTTGTGACCTTGCACTTCAGTGAGTCAGGGTGTGGAGGAGGAGGTGAAGCTTGGGCCAAGCTCAGGATGGGAAGGGTTGGTGGGTGATTGATGGGAGTATGTTGAGTGGTATGTTGAGCGGAGTGTGAGGTTAGTGATGCATTTGCAATGAGGTGGCTTCAAAGGATGCATTTCCTGACATTTGCTTTGGGTTGTGAAACCTGCAAAGCATTTTGTTAGTCAGCGTGGGTAGCCTACAACTCAACAGTATGAACATTGATTACTCGAACTTCAAGTAACCCTCTCTCCCCCCACTCCCTCCCCCATCCTACTCATCCTACAAGTTCCACTGGTCGAATCCCCGGTATCCTTTCTTTATCAAAATGTGTAGGCAGGTACTGCAGATGCTAGTTTGTACCGAAGATGGACACAAAATGCTGGAGCACAATTATAAGCAAGCCAATTAACCTACAAACCTGTACGCCTTTGAATGTGGGAGGAAACCGGAGCACCCCGGAGAAAACCCATGCAGGTCACGGGGATCACAAGCACCTGGAGTCAGGATCGAACCCGGGTCTCTGACCTCTGTAAGGCAGCAACTCTACCGCTGCGCCACCCACAGTGTTGTCCACCCCCTTCACAATGGGGGCAATTTACAGCGGGCCAATTAACCCACAAACCCGCACGTCTTAGGGATGTGGGAGTAAAACCTGGAACAGCCCAGAGGAAACCCACGCAGTCACAGGGAGAGCGTGCAAACTCCGCACACAGACAGTGCCCAAGGTTGGACCCAGGTCTCAGGCGCTGAGATGCAGCAGCTCTACCAGCTGGGTCGCCCTAACTGGACATTAAAATCAACAGGGGGTGTGAGACAAAGCCAGTATCCTGCCTGTTTTCCAAGCAACAAGCGGACATTCATTATACATCATGATGCCTGTGTCTATTTGGTTGTCTTTCGAATTTCGACCCCACCTCTACATCACAATGCTTAATTATCAGCAGAAGTTGAGGGCACGAGGCATCTTATCTGCTAAGTAAAGATTCAGGAAGGACTCCAAAGTGGGGAGAGGAATGGAGGCACAAGGAACTGCAGAAGATGGAATCTTGAGCATAACACAAAGTGCTGGAGGAACTCAGCGGGCCAGGCAGCATCTGTGGAGGGGATGGACAGATGATGTTTCTGCTTAGGAACCTTCAAGAGAGGGACACCATCCCAATCTGAATGCCAATGGAGGAGGGGATAGAATAATCCAACCAGATTGTTCGTTGTTCGTTGTTAACTAACCAGCTGGGCTATTTCAGCAAGTGGAGCAGCTGCCTCTCAACACGAGAGATCTGGGTTTGATCCTGACCTCGGGTGCTGTCAGTGTGGAGTTTGCATGTTCTCCCTGTGACGAGGTGGCTTTCCAGTCTTTGTCTACCAATTCCCTCTTGTACTCGGGAGTTCATTTTCTGGAGGCACATTGAACAGCAGATGATAGAAACGTAAGTAAAATGCAAATTGCTGGAAGAACTCAGCAGGTCAGGCAGCATCTGTGGAGGGGATGGACAGACAATTTATCAGGTCGGGACCCTTCTTCCGACTGATTGTACCGCCGATTTTCTGCCACTCTTGGTTCCAGAACCTTGCTGGGTTATCTGTTTTGCTGGACAGCAGAGTCGGCCACGGAAGTCTAAGCTGCAGGGGGCAGATTTGACCGCTGATTGGCGGCAGAAGTCCCGATGAGGTCGAGATCGATCGCCGCATCCCCTGCTTAGGCGCCACATTTTCTGTGGGACCTCTGGGGGGGGGAGGGGGGGGAGGGGATTTCAAGTACAGTCTCGTAAATTTGTCCGGATTAAAGGAGGCGCCGGACTACCGGTTGCTGGAAAATCTGTGGTGTTCTCCTTCGTGAGTGGGAGAACTGCAATCACCCCACCACAACCAATCTGCAGCAGGGTCCCAGCCTGAAACGTCGCCAGTCCATTCCATCCACAGATGCTGCCGGACCCGCTGGGTTCCTCCAACATTTTGTCAGATCCATGTAGAACACAGAACGGTACAACACAGGAACAGGCCCTTTGGCCCACAATGTCAATGATTTGACGATACTTTATGTGTAGGAAAATAACTGCAGATGCTGGTACAAATCGAAGATATCACAAAATGCTGGAGTAACTCAGCGGGTCAGGCAACATCTGGGAGAGAAGGAATGGGTGACGTTTCGGGTCGGGACCCTTCTTCAGACTGAAGAAGGGTCTCGACCCGAAACGTCACCCATTCCTTCTCTCCTAGATGCTGCCTGACCCACTGAGTTCCTCCAGCGTTTTGTGATACCTTCGACAATACTTTATTGTCACGTGTACCAGGTACAGTGACATGCTTTGTTTTGCCTACAACCCGGTAAAATCATGTAGCAGACCTCACCTAGGCAGCACACACGTGCCGCCACGCTTTGGTGCCGACAAAGCGACAAAAGTTACCCTCTTTAGTCAGAGGGTGGTGAATCTGTGGGATTCATTGCCACATAAGGCTCTTGAGGCCAAGTCAATGGATATTTTTTAAGGCAGAGATAGATAGATTCTTGATGAGTACAGGTGTCAGGGGTTATGGGGAGAAGGCAGGAGAATGGGGTTAGGAGGGAGAGATAGATCAGCCATGATTGAATGATAGAGCAGACTTGATGGAACGAATGGCCTAATTCTGCTCCTATCACTTACGACCTTGTGACAAAAGTTTTAAAATGAAACATATAAGATTATTAAGGGGTTGGACACGTTAGAGGCACGAAACATGTTCCCAATGTTGGGGGAGTCCAGAACCAGGGGCCACAATTTAAGAATAAGGGGTAGGCCATTTAGAACGGAGATGAGGAAAAACTTTTTCAGTCAGAGAGTTGTAAATCTGTGGAATTCACTGCCTCAGGAGGCAGTGGAGGCCAATTCTCTGAATGCATTCAAGAGAGAGCTAGATAGAGCTCTTAAGGATAGCGGAGTCAGGGGGTATGGGGAGAAGGCAGGAACGGGGTACTTATTGAGAATGATCAGCCATGATCACATTGAATGGCGGTGCTGGCTCGAAGGGCCGAATGGCCTACTCCTGCACCTATTGTCTATTGTCTATTATCTATGTCTGAGCCGAAAATCTGTAACCACTTTCCATTTTTTTCTTTATATTACTGCAGCCACAGCAAATATTGAGTAGATTTAGATGAGTAAGAATGGCAATGGATTGGAGTGGAGTGTCGGCATAGAGTGTAGGGATGAATGTCCTACTTCTGAAGTGTATATAGTCTACGTAATTGCTCATATTGGTGGCTTGCCTTTCAGTTCCTGATCCAGGCTCTCCCCCTAGTGGCCTCTGTCAGAACTGAAGAAGGCTTTCTTGTCAAATAGTGCTGGAGGAACTCAGCAGGACAGATGAGGTCTGCATCTGTGGAGGGAATGAACAGTGAACGCTTTGGGTCAGGACCCTTCCTCGGACTGATTATGGTAGAGGGGAGAAAGCTTATCGTACACTTTTTATCTTTGTCACTTTATCCACACATCTGCCAATCAACTACTCCCCCCTCCCTCACCTGTATCCACCTATCACTCGCCAGACTTTGTCCTGCCCCCCCCATCTTTCTTTTCCAGCTTTCTTCCCCGTACTACAATCGATCTGAAGAAGGGCCCGACCCGAAATGTTGCCCGTCCATGTTCTCCAGAGATGCCGCCTGACCCGCTGAGTTACTCCAGCATTTTGTGTTCTGCGCAAGATTCCAGCATCTGCAGTTTCTTGTGTCTCCATCCTAATGCCCCCATGTCCCTGGTGTCCAGAGACGTTAGGGACCCACAGGTTTTATTGTACAAATATTAAATTCTCCAACTTCAAGTAATATAAGGTCATAAGTGATAGGAGTAGAATTGGGCCGTTCGGCCCGTCAAGTCCACTCTGCCATTCAATCATGGCTGATCTATCTCGCCCTCCTAACCCCATTCTCCTGCCTTCTCCCCATAACCTCTGACACCAGTTATAATCAACCCCATACCCGCTCCTCCATTCCCGCCTACTCCGCCCCAGTCGCCCCTATATCCCCATCACCTCCATAAAACAATCCCCCCTCCCCCGGGTTCTTTACCCTCCTTTGGGACTCATCTCCCATCCCCGAATCCCCCATTCCCCTTTCATCTTCCTCTTTCCCCTCCCCCCTGCCCACCTCCTCCCACATCCCTCCCTCCGCCTTCACATTTCACTCCCCTCCTTATCTGACATCCTTTTGTCTCCTTGATAAAATGTGTCGGAAGGAACTGCAGATGCTGGTTTAAACCAAAGATAGACACAAAATGCTGGAGTAACTCAGCAGGACAGGCAGCATCTCTGGAGAGAAGGAGTGGGTGACGTTTCGGGTCGACATCCTTCTTCAAACTGCAGGTCGAATCAGCAATGCAGGGGTTGCTTGAAATGAGAGAAATCCCCGTTCATACTGTCCATTCCCACCACAGATGCTGCCCAACACAACTGGTTACTCCAGCACTTTGTGTTCCAGCTACTGCAGTTCCTTGTGCCTCCATTTTACTGCTCCGCTGCAAAATCTCCTCAAGGTATGCCTGCTTTGAAGAAGTTTACCCTCTCTCTCCAACGGGAGTTCTGGTGAGATCCTCTCTCGATGCTCCCCCCCTCTGTGTGATTCCAGAGTCTGAAGAAAGGGTCCTAACCTGAAACTTGGCCATTGCATTCCGTCCACAGATGCTGCCTGAACCACTGAGTTCCTCCGGCACTTTGTGTTTTGCTCAAGATTCCTGCATCTGCAATCTGCATCTCCTCTGTACCTTTAGTTATATTGGAGTAGATTCATCAATTATTTAATAAATTGAAAGAAAAAGCATTCAGAAGGCACGCAAACCATGACTGTTAGTCCCTTTGTTCTAAAAGACCTGGTTCAATAGTTCAAACACCCTCGGCAGGTCGACAAATGAGTGCAATTAATGGGTGATTAATTTATCCTGGAGAGTGTGGGTCAGTTGTTTGGAAGGGGGGGGGGGGGGGGGGGGGGGTGGAGAATGTTCCAGAGCAATGATTTTTAAAGGGGCAATGGATTAGGGAAACTCTAGTTGTGATCACTCTAGTTTATAGTTTTAGATTATATATAGCGTGGAAACAGGCCCTTCGGCCCACCAAGTCCGTGCCGACCAGCGATCCCCGCACACTAGCATATCCTACACGCACTAGGGAGAATTTACAATTTTACCGAAGCCAATTAACCTACAAATTTGTACGTATTTGGAGCATGGGAGGAAACCGGAGATCCCAGAGAAAACCCACCTGGTCACGGGGAGAACGCACAAACTTCGTGCAGACAGCACCCGTAGTCGGCTTTGAACCCGGGTCTCTGGCGCTGTAAGGCAGCAACTCAACCATGACTCTCTACTGAGCCTTTTAATGGCCCTGATATTGATGGAGAATTCCTGCTTCAGGAAATTTTGCTTCAAGTTCAGTGTGAATGAATGGAAATCTAAAGGCACAATCTACCTATCACGGAGACACGGGAGACCGCAGTGGTTGGAGTCTTCAGGCCGAATTGAATGATTCAGCGATACTTTATTGTCACGTGTGCCTAGTAGGCACAGTGGAATTCTTTGGTTTTGCATACAATCTGGTAACATATTTCCAATAGACTTCACCCAGGCAGGACACAGAGTGTTTCTGATGCCGACAAAGTTTAATCCGTTCTTAGTACAGCCTTATCTTCTCACGGTGGTGACTCATGCCTTCTGCTGTACGTAGGTGCAGGCAAATGGCCGGGTCCTTCTTTGTTCTCGGTGCCCCCCCTCCCCACGCTGGGTTGCCCTGGGCAGCACACAGGTCGTTCGGCACCATGGCACATCCCAGGAATAAAGATCCTGGTCAGGAACGCTGCCTGTCTATTTTCCCTCCACAGATGGAGACACAAGGAACTACACAGACCATTGAGCAGCACAGCACAGGAACAGGCCCCTTGGATCACAATGTCCGTGCCCAACATGATGCTAAGACCACTCTTACCTGGGAAAGACACAAAAGTGCTGAAGTAACTCAACAGGTCAGGCAGCATCCCTGGTGAAAGTGGATAGGTGATGGACACTTCGGGTCTGGACCCTTCCGCCTGCAGTGATACATATCGGGCGAGCAGCGTACGTTCACTAGGTTAATTCCCGGAATGGCGGGACTGTCATATGTTGAAAGACTGGAGCGACTAGGCTTGTATACACTGGAATTTAGAAGGATGAGAGGTGACCTTATCGAAACGTATAAGATTATTAAGGGGTTGGACACGTTAGAGGCAGGAAACATGTTCCCAATGTTGGGGGAGTCCAGAACAAGGGGCCACAGTTTAAGAATAAGGGGTAGGCCATTTAGAACTGAGATGAGGAAAAACTTTTTCAGTCAGAGAGTTGTGAATCTGTGGAATTCTCTGCCTCAGAAGGCAGTGGAGGCCAATTCTCTGAATGCCTTCACGAGAGAGCTGGATAGAGCTCTTAAGGATAGCGGAAAGGATAGTGGAGTCAGGGGGTATGGGGAGAAGGCAGGAACGGGGTACTGATTGAGAATGATCAGCCATGATCACATTGAATGGCGGTGCTGGCTCGAAGGGCCGAATGGCCTCCTCCTGCACCTATTGTCTATTGTCTATTGCCTATATCCCTCCATTTCCTGTATATGCATATGCCCATCCAGAGGGCTCTTAAATCCCACATTCGCATCTGCCTCCACCACCTGTGTAAAAAACAAATGCTGGAACTTTGAGCAAAACACAAAGTGCTGGAGGAACTCAGCAGGTCAGGCAGCATCTGTGGAGGGAATGGGCAATAGAAGTTTCAGGTTGGGACCCTTCTTTAGACTCAGGAGCAGGGCTGGAAGAAGGGTTGAAATGTCGTTTGTCCATTTCCCTCCACGGATGCTGCCTGACCCGCTGAGTTCCTCCTGCACTTTGCTTTATTCACTCGAGCTATTCATCACATTGACACCAGGGGTCAAGTATAAAAATGCGACATTGACTTTGCGAGTTTTTTGATGCATTGATCTGGAGAGGAAATGAAATGACCATCAGATTGTATGTCCATCAAACACAATGTGAAGTTAAAAGAGTGTTTGAATATATTCAGATATTGACTTCTGAAGTAATTCTACTGAAGAACTGAATTAACCAAATTACTTTTGGTAAATATTTTGCCGAAACGTCACCCATCCCTTTTCTCCAGAGATGCTGCCTGACCCGCTGAGTTACTCCAGCACTTTGTGTCTATCTTGGGTGTCAACCAGCATCTGCAGTTCCTTCCTGCACATACTCAATTGCAGGCACCTCACTTTTTACATGGGGTGGGGAGGGTGGATGTAGGGAGGGGCTGTTATGGACTGGAAAAGCGGCGCCTAATTCAAAAACGTGGAAATTAAACATATGCCCGACTGCACTATCAGCAGTGAATTTGAGCGGGTTATTCCGAAAATACCAGCACGTAAATCAGGCTTCGTGGTAAATAAACAAGCGCATTATTTTAAAAATGCATAAATCAAACACATGAATAATATGAGCTGCCTGGATTTTGCCATCTACTGGTGACTATACAAATGAGACAAGTTAAAGTTGGTAAAATACGTCAATTTTTACATCCATGGTTTTCCTTCAGGAAACCTGTAAGCAGAAAAATTAATTGTATAATTTTTTGTTCACTTATGTCACTCAAGCAGTGCTGAATACCTCCAGTTTGATTCTCGGGAGTGGATTTATCCTTTGCTGTTTGTAATTGTTCTTTCTTCATAATGCAGTAAAGGCTCGTTATTACGGACCTCTTTATAACGGATTTTGGTTATAGCGGACCTTCACCGCTAGGCCGGTCGGCCGATACCACCCCCAGCTCGCACTGCCTCTCCGGCCACTTCCAGGCCGTGCCTGCCCCAGACACCGCCGACCCTCACCTGTACTCCAGCCACCTGCGGGCCACGACCATCCTCTCCGCCGATCCTCACCTCTCCCCCGGCCCCCAGCAGCCCAGGGCTGTTAACTCACCTGGATCCCAAGCACAGTTCCAGACCCAGAGTCTGAAGAAGGGTCTCGACCCGAAACGTCACCCATTCCATCTCTCCTGAGATGCTGCCTGACCGGCTGAGTTACTCCAGCATTTTGTATCTACCCTCTATTGCTCAGTAATCCCATACTAGGTTAGAGAGGACAATCGCCAATAATGAACATGTCCCCCAACTATGGTTCATTATTATAACTGTTAACTGCATACTGTTACAACAAACGTTAAGCGTGTTTAATTGTCATATGCACTGCAATGGGGACGAAGATTGCTGACTTTTCTCTACATCTCTGGGACATGGCTTTGTCCATGGTAGGTTATGTCTTACTGACTTGAATGAGTTTTCTGAGGAGGTTACAAAAGTGATCAATGAGCGTGGGTCGGTGGATATTGTCCACGTGGATCTTGGTAAAGCATTTTGATAAAGTCCTTCATGGTAGATTGATCCAGAACATTACGATGCATGGGATCCATGGTGACTTTGTCGTTTGGATTCAGAACTGACTTACTCATAGTAGTCAGAGGCTTGTGACTTCTAATAATACCCATTGACTTGGCCTCCACAGCCATCTGCGGCAATGAATTCTACAGATTCGCGACACTCTGACTAAAGAAATTCCTCATCATCTCTTTTCTAAAGGTACGACCTTTTATTCCTTTTATAAATGCGAGGTTATCCACTTTGGCGGCAAGAACAGGAAAGCAGAGTATTACCTGAATGGTGACCGATTGGGAGAAGGGGAGATGCAACGTGACCTGGGTGTCATGGTGCACCAGTCATTGAAAGCAAGCATGCAGGTGCAGCAGGCAGTGAAGAAAGCGAATGATATGTTGGCATTCATAGCAAGAGGATTTGAGTTTAGGAGCAGGGAGGTTCTGCTGCAGTTGTACAGGGCCTTGGTGAGACCGCACCTGGAGTA
This sequence comes from Rhinoraja longicauda, assembly GCF_053455715.1. NCBI lineage: Eukaryota > Metazoa > Chordata > Chondrichthyes > Rajiformes > Arhynchobatidae > Rhinoraja > Rhinoraja longicauda. The sequence goes on from NC_135975.1 coordinate 30,481,650, forward strand.
TTGTGTTCAGTTTTGGTCTCATAACCTGAGGAAAGACGTTCTTGCCTTAGAGGGAGTACAGAGAAGGTTCACCAGATTGATCCCTGGGATGGCGGGACTTTCATATGAGGAAAGACTGGATAGACTGGGCTTGTACTCGCTGGAATTTAGAAGACTGAGGGGGGGATCTTATAGAAACATATAAAATTCTTAAGCGGTTGGAAAGGCTAGATGCGGGAAGATTGTTCCCGATGTTGGGGGAGTCCAGAACCAGGGGTCACAGCTTAAGGATAAGGGGGAAGTCTTTTAGGACCGAGATGAGAAAACATTTCTTCCAACAGAGAGTGGTGAGTCTGTGGAATTCTCTGCCACAGAAGGTAGTTGAGGCCAGTTCATTGGCTATATTTAAGAGGGAGTTAGATGTGGCCCTTTTTGCTAAAGGGATCAGGGGGTATGGAGAGAAGGCAGGTACAGGTTACTGAGCTGAATGATCAGCCATGATCATATTGAATGGCGGTGCAGGCTCGAAGGGCCGAATGGCCTACTCCTGCAACTATTTTCTATGTTTCTATGTTTCTATTCTGAGGCTGTGGCCTCTGGTCCTATACTCCCACGAGTGTAAACATCCTCTCCACACCTACTCTATCCAGGCCTTTCACGGTTCGGTAAGTTTCAATGAGATCCCCCCTCATCCTTCTAAACTCCAGCGAGTGGAGGCCCAGTGCCGTCAAACGGTCATCATACGTTAACACAGTCATCGCTGAGATCATTCTCGTAAACCTCTTGTAATCTCTCCAGCGTCAGCACATCCTTCCTCAGATATGGGATCCAAAATCGCACAAAATACTCCAAATGTGGTCTGTCCAGTGCCTCATAAAACCTCAGCATTACATCCCTGTTTTTATATTGTAATCTTCTCGAAATGAATGCTAACGTTGCATTTGCCTTCCTTACTACCGATTCAACCTGCAGATTAATCTTTTCGGAATCCTGCACCAGCATTCCCATGTCCCTTTGCATCTCTGATTTCTGAATCCTCTCCCCATTTGGAAAATAGTCCACGCCTTTGTTCCTTCTCCCAAAACGTATGACTGCACACCTTGCTACAGGATATTCCATCAGCAACTTCTTTGTCCACTCTCCCAACCTGTCCAAGTGCTTCTGCAGAGTCCCTGCTTTCTCTACACTACCTATCCCTCCCTCTCTTTGTATCATCTGCAAACTTGTCTACGTAGCCTTCAATCCCCTCATCTAAATCATTAATATACAACGTGAAGAGTGGTGACACCAACAGCGACCCCTACAGAACTCCGCTAGTCACTGGCAGCCAACCGGAAAAAGCCCCCTTTATTGCCACTCTTTGGCTTCTGCCATCTAGCACGCCTGCTATCCATTGCTAATGTCTGCCCTTTGATACGTGGCCTCACATCTTCCTTAGCAGCCTCATGTGTAGCACCTTATCAAAGGCTTTCTGAAAATCTAGGCAAACAACCTCCTTTGTCTTTCCTACTATTAACTTCCTCAAATAATTTCCTCCGGGTGCTCCGGTTTCCTGCCACAATCAAAAGACGTGCGGGTTTGTAGGTTAATTGGCCCGCTGTAAATTGCCCCTTGTTCGTAGGGAGTGGATGAGAAAGTAGGATAACGTTGAACTATGTTAACGGGTGATCGATGGTTGACATGGGCTCGATGGGCTGAAGGGCCTGTTTCAATGTGGTCTGTCCAGTGACTCTCAACCAAACTAAATTTGTAGGAAGGAACTGCTGATGTTGGTTTAAATTGAAGATAGACACGTAATGCTGGAGTAACTCAGCAGGACAAGCAGCATCGCTGGAGAGAAGGTATGGGTGACGTTTCGGGTCGGTCTGAAGAAGGGTCCCGACCCGAAACGTCACCCATTCCTTCTGTCCAGAGATGTTGCTTGTCCTCCTGAGTTACTCCAGCATTTTGCATCTAACCAAAGTAAAATTGGCAGATTCACACCAATTTTATCCCATTTTGGCATTAAGTGCATTGGATGTGATTCATGCAAAAGGCAATATAAGTCAGTTATGACTGCATTTGTACAAATGTCGTTGGAAACTCTGTACTGAAAACATGTTATTGTTTTAATCTGTTCATCCGTGGAGATCCTATTGTTTCTCCAGTTAGAAGAGCAAACAATGCCTCAGTAAGACATTAAGTTTATTCAGTAAGCTTGTTATTCGGTTCTCAGGCAAAGTTAATCATACTGCAATTTAAAACGATAATCAAGTAAGCAATTCAAAGGAATCTAATCAGTGATGCAAAGGCTCTTCACGTGATTCAATCATCAGGGGGTTGTAGATTATTCAGTCACAATACTACATTTATTTTAATAGGGTGACACAGTGGTGCAGCTGTAGAGTTGCTGCCTTACAGCGCCAGAGACTTGGGTTCAATCCTGACTACGGGTGCTGTTTGTCCGCAGTTTGTACGTTCTCCAAGTTACAGCATGGGTTTTCTCTGGCTGGTTCGGTTTCCTCCCACAGTCCAAACACGTACAGATTTGTAAGTTAATTGGCTTCTGCAAATGTCAAGTCAAGTCAAGTCAAGTCAATTTTATTTGTATAGCACATTTAAAAACAACCCACGTTGACCAAAGTGCTGTACATCTGAATAGGTACTAAGGAAAAAATGAAACATACAGTAGCACGCAAACATAACAGCACATACAAAACAGTTCACAGCGCCTCCTCAATGAGCCTCAAACGCTAGGGAGTAGAAATAGGTTTTGAGCCTGGACTTAAAGGAGTCGATGGAGGGGGCAGTTCTCATATCATATCATATCATATATATACAGCCGGAAACAGGCCTTTTCGGCCCTCCAAGTCCGTGCCGCCCAGCGATCCCCGTACATTAACACTATCCTACACCCACTAGGGACAATTTTTACATTTTACCCAGCCAATTAACCTACATACCTGTACGTCTTTGGAGTGTGGGAGGAAACCGAAGATCTCGGAGAAAACCCACGCAGGTCACGGGGAGAACGTACAAACTCCTTACAGTGCAGCACCCGTAGTCAGGATCGAACCTGAGTGTCCGGCGCTGCATTCGCTGTAAAGCAGCAACTCTACCGCTGCGCTACCGTGCCGCCTGATGGGGAGAGGGATGCTGTTCCACAGTCTAGGAGCTGCAACCGCAAAAGCGCGGTCACCCCTGAGCTTAAGCCTAGACCGTGGGATAGTGAGTAGCCCCACGTCGGCCGACCTGAGGGACCTGGAGTTAGAGAGGTGGGTTAGAAGATTTTTGATGTAGGGGGGGAATGTCCATTTAGGGCTTTATATGTGAATAGGAGGAGCTTGAAGTTGATTCTGTACCGTACAGGGAGCCAGTGGAGAGAGGCCAGAATCGGCGTGATGTGATCCCTTTTACGGGTACCCGTCAGGAGTCTCGCTGCGGCGTTTTGGACCAGTTGCAGGCGGGACAGGGAAGATTGGCTGATCCCAGTGTATAGGGTGTTGCAGTAGTCTAGGCGGGAGGAAATGAAAGCGTGAATGATTTTTTCAGTGTCGTCGAATTGGAGGAAAGGTTTGATTTTAGCTATGGTACGAAGTTGGAAGAAGCTGGCTTTTACCACAGCGTTGACTTGCTTGTCAAATTTTAATGCAGAGTCAAATATCACGCCGAGGTTTTTGACATGAGGTTTGACTAGGCAGGATAGGCTTCCAAGACTGCCTGTTATCGATTTGATGGAGTCGGGGGGGGCGAATAGGATGACCTCAGACTTGCTCTCGTTTAATTGGAGGAAGTTCTGTGCCATCCAACATTTTATGTCCTCAAGGCAGTGTAAGAGGCTGTTTAAATTTGACTGGTAGTTGGGTTTCAGGGGGAGGTAAAGCTGAGTGTCATCGGCATAGCAGTGGAAAGAAATGCCGTGCCTTTGAATGATTTGGCCAAGGGGGAGCATGTATAGAGAGAAGAGAATGGGGCCTAGGATGGAGCCTTGTGGAACTCCGCAGGAGAGGCTAGCTGGAGCAGAGGAATAACTGCCTGTGTTGATGGCGAAACTCCTATCTTTGAGGTAGGAAACGAACCAGCTCAGGGCAGTGCCATCAATGCCAACCGCGTACCGGAGACGGTCAATAAGGATTGTGTGGTCCACTGTATCGAAAGCTGCGCTGAGGTCGAGAAGGAGCAGGATTGCACAGTCGCCGGTGTCGATGGCGAGAAGCAGGTCGTTGTGTACCTTCAACAAGGCAGACTCTGTGCTGTGGTGGGCTCTGAAACAATAGACAATAGACAATAGACAATAGGTGCAGGAGTAGGCCATTCAGCCCTTCGAGCCAGCACCGCCATTCAATGCGATCATGGCTGATCACTCTCAATCAGTACCCCGTTCCTGCCTTCTCCCCATACCCCCTCACTCTGCTATCCTTAAGAGCTCTATCCAGCTCTCTCTTGAAAGCATCCAACGAACTGGCCTCCACTGCCTTCTGAGGCAGAGAATTCCACACCTTCACCACTCTCTGACTGAAAAAGTTCTTCCTCATCTCCGTTCTAAATGGCCTACCCCTTATTCTTAAACTGTGGCCCCTTGTTCTGGACTCCCCCAACATTGGGAACATGTTTCCTGCCTCTAATGTGTCCAATCCCCTAATTATCTTATACGTTTCAATAAGATCCCCCCTGATGGGACTGAAGGCTGATAAATCCCCAGGGCCTGATGGTCTGCATCCCAGAGTACTTAAGGAGGTGGCTCTAGAAATAGTGGAAGCATTGGAGATCATTTTTCAATGTTCTATAGATTCAGGATCAGTTCCTGTGGATTGGAGGATAGCAAATGTTATCCCACTTTTTAAGAAAGGAGGGAGAGAGAAAACGGGGAATTATAGACCAGTTAGTCTGACATCAGTGGTGGGGAAGATGCTGGAGTCAATTATAAAAGACGAAATTGCTGAGCATTTGGATAGCAGTAACGGGATCATTCCGAGTCAGCATGGATTTACGAAGGGGAAATCATGCTTGACAAATCTACTGGAATTTTTTGAGGATGTAACTAGGAAAATTGACAAGGGAGAGTCAGTGGATGTGGTGTACCTCGACTTTCAGAAAGCCTTCGACAAGGTCCCACATAGGAGATTAGTGGGCAAAATTAGGGCACATGGTATTGGGGGTAGGGTACTGACATGGATAGAAAATTGGTTGACAGACAGAAAGCAAAGAGTGGGGATAAATGGGTCCCTTTCGGAATGGCAGGCAGTGACCAGTGGGGTACCGCAAGATTCGGTGCTGGGACCCCAGCTATTTACGATATACATTAATGACTTAGACGAAGGGATTAAAAGTACCATTAGCAAATTTGCAGATGATACTAAGTTGGGGGGTAGTGTGAATTGTGAGGAAGATGCAATAAGGCTGCAGGGTGACTTGGACAGGTTGTGTGAGTGGGCGGATACATGGCAGATGCAGTTTAATGTAGATAAGTGTGAGGTTATTCACTTTGGAAGTAAGAATAGAAAGGCAGATTATTATCTGAATGGTGTCAAGTTAGGAGGAGGGGGAGTTCAACGAGATCTGGGTGTCCTAGTGCATCAGTCAATGAAAAGAAGCATGCAGGTACAGCAGGCAGTGAAGAAAGCCAATGGAATGTTGGCCTTCGTAACAAGAGGAGTTGAGTATAGGAGCAAAGAGGTCCTTCTACAGTTGTACCGGGCCCTGGTGAGACCGCACCTGGAGTACTGTGTGCAGTTTTGGTCTCCAAATTTGAGGAAGGATATTCTTGCTATGGAGGGCGTGCAGCGTAGGTTCACTAGGTTAATTCCCGGAATGGCGGGACTGTCGTATGTTGAAAGGCTGGAGCGATTGGGCTTGTATACACTGGAATTTAGAAGGATGAGGGGGGATCTTATTGAAACATATAAGATAATTAGGGGATTGGACACATTAGAGGCAGATAACATGTTCCCAATGTTAGGGGAGTCCAGAACAAGGGGCCACAGTTTGAGAATAAGGGGTAGGCCATTTAGAACGGAGATGAGGAAGAACCTTTTCAGTCAGAGGGTGGTGAAGGTGTGGAATTCTCTGCCTCAGAAGGCAGTGGAGGCCAGTTCGTTGGATGCTTTCAAGAGAGAGCTGGATAGAGCTCTTGAGGATAGCGGAGTGAGGGGGTATGGGGAGAAGGCAGGAACGGGGTACTGATTGAGTGATCAGCCATGATCGCATTGAATGGCGGTGCTGGCTCGAAGGGCTGAATGGCCTACTCCTGCACCTATTGTCTATTGTCTATTGTCTATTGTCATCCTTCTAAATTCCAGTGTATACAAGCCTAATTGCTCCAGCCTTTCAACATACAACAGTCCCGCCATTCCGGGAATCAACCTAGTGAACCTACGCTGCACGCCCTCAATAGCAAGAATATCCTTCCTCAAATTTGGAGACCAAAACTGCACACAGTACTCCAGGTGCGGTCTCACCAGGGCCCGGTACAACTGTAGAAGGACCTCTTTGCTCCTATACTCAACTCCTCTTATTACGAAGGCCAACATTCCATTGGCTTTCTTCACTGCCTGCTGTACCTGCATGCTTCCTTTCAGTGACTGATGCACTAGGACACCCAGATCTCGTTGAACATCCCCTCTTCCTAACTTGACACCATTCAGATAATAATCTGCCTTTCTATTCTTACTTCCAAAGTGAATAACCTCACACTTATCTACATTAAACTGCATCTGCCATGTATCCGCCCACTCACACAACCTGTCCAAGTCACCCTGCAGCCTTATTGCATCTTCCTCACAATTCACACTACCCCCCAGCTTAGTATCATCTGCAAATTTGCTAATGGTACTTTTAATCCCTTCATCTAAGTCATTAATGTATATCGTAAATAGCTGGGGTCCCAGCACCGAACCTTGCGGTACCCCACTGGACACTGCCTGCCATTCCGAAAGGGACCCATTTATCCCCACTCTTTGCTTTCTGTCTGTCAACCAATTTTCTATCCATGTCAGTACCCTACCCCCAATACCATGTGCTCTAATTTTGCTCACTAATCTCCTATGTGGGACCTTGTCGAAGGCTTTCTGAAAGTCGAGGTACACCACATCCACTGACTCTCCCCTGTCAATTTTCCTACTGGAAATGTGAATTCTCCCTCGTGACTATTCCCTCGTGCTAGTGCACGACGTGGTCGCTAGTCGGCACTGACTCGGTCAGCTGAAGGGCCTGTTTCCGTGCTGTATCTCTAAAGTCTATTAATAAGATTAATCGATTAATTAAATAATAAAACAATATTAATGATATTTTTATGGTGGACACAAAATGCAGCAGTAACTCAGCGGGACAGGCAGCATCTGTGGGAGACGTTTCCGGTCGAGACCCTTCTTCAGACTGATGTCAGGGGAGTGGGCGGGGCAGAGATGGAGACAGTGAGACTGGTGGGAGAACTGGGAAGGGGGAGGGGATGGAGAGAGAGGGGAAGCAAGGGCTATTTGAAGTTAGAGAAGTCAATGTTCATCCCGCTGGGGTGTGAGCTGCCCAAGCGAAATATGAGGTGCTGTTCCTCCAATTTGTGCTGGGCCTCACTCTGACAATGGCGGAGGCCCAGGCCAGAAAGGCCAGATTGGGAATGGGAGAGGGAGTTAAAGTGCTGAGCCACCGGGACATCAGGTTGGTTAAGGCGGACTGAGCAGAGGTGTTCAGCAAATGATCGCCGAGCCTCCTGCTTGGTCTCGCCGATGTAGAGACGCCTGGAACAGCAGATACAATAGATGGGATTGCAGGAAGTGCAGGTAAATCTCTGCCTCACCTGAAAAGACTGTCGGGTCCTTGGATGGAGTCGAGGGGGGAGGTAAAGGGACAGGTGTTGTTGCATCTCGTGCGGTTGCAGGGGAAAGTACCTGGGGAGGGGGTGGTTCGGAGGGAACGGTCTCTGCAGAAAGCAGAAAGGGGTGGAGATGGGAAGATGTGGCCAGTGGTGGGATCCCGTTGGAGGTGGCGAAAGTGTTGGAGGATTATATGTTGCATGCGACGGCTGATGGGGTGGACGGTGAGGACAAGGGGGACTCTGTCCTTGGCGCGAAGGGGGGGAGGGGGAGCAAGAACGGAGCTGCGGGATATCGAGGAGACCCTAGTGAGAGCCTCATCTACAATGGAAGAGGGGAACCCCGTTTCCTAAAGAATGAGGACATCTCCGATGATTTAGTATAGACAACCTCATCCTGGGCGCAGATGCAGCGTAGACGGAGGAATTGGGAGTAGGGGATAGTCTTTTTTCAGTGGTCCGGGCCTGGGATATGGGATAATTATATTTCTATAGAATTGTTTTATTTAAATCATAGATTTGTCTAATTAATTTATTCAATTAAATTATTCATCTAGATATTAATTATTTGATAATACAATTAATTATTTTATTATTAATAACATATTATTTTATTTAATAATATGAAAGCAGAAACATTTATTTTCCAATCAAGTTTTCAAAAGAGTTCAATTAACACTTAGAAATAGTCTAAAGGAGGCTCTCAACCTGAAATGCCACCCATTCCTTCTCTCCCTGGGATGCTGCCTGCCCCGCTGAGTTACCCAAGCACTTTGTGTCGATCTTCGGCTGATACCAGCATCTGCAGTTCCTTCCTGCACACTGATAGAAACTTGATTGGAAAATCAGTTTTCAGGCAAGTATAGTCACAGAGAATTATTGAGTCAAACGGAACAGAAACCAGGACCTTCAACTCGACTTGACCATGTCAACCAAGATTCCCCATCAACACGTGTCCTCCCTGCTGGCGTTTGGCCCATATCTCTCTCAACCTTTCCAATCTGTGTACCATTCTAAATGTCTTTGAAGGATGAGAGGAGATCTTATCGAAACGTATAGGATTATTAAGGGGTTGGACACGTTAGAGGCAGGAAACATGTTCCCAATGTTGGGGGAGTCCAGAACAAGGGGGCCACAGTTTAAGAATAAGGGGTAGGCCATTTAGAACTGAGATGAGGAAAAACTTTTTCAGTTAGAGAGTTGTGAATCTGTGGAATTCTCTGCATCAGAAGGCAGTGGAGGCCAGTTCTCTGAATGCATTCAAGAGAGAGCTAGATAGAGCTCTTAAGGAAGGCAGAGTCAGGGGGTATGGGGAGAAGGCAGGCATGGGGTACTGATTGAGAATGATCAGCCATGATCACATTGAATGGCGGCGCTGGCTCCAAGGGCCGAATGGCCTCCTCCTGCACCTATTGTCTATTGTCTATTGTCTAAATGGTGTTGTAGTATCCACCTCAACTAGCAGCTCATTCCATATACCCTCCACCTTCTCTGTGAAAAACTGCCACTCAGGTTCCTATTAAATCTTTCCCCTCTCACCTTAAACCTATGTCCTCTGGTTCTTGAATGCCCTGCTCTAGGTAAAAAAACTATGGGCGGCCACCCTATTTATTCCCCTCAAGATCTTGTACACCTCAAAAAGATCATCTCCCAGCCTCCTGCCATCCAAGGAATGAAGTCCTAGCCTGCCCAACCTCTCCCTATAGTTCAGGCTCTCAAGTCCAGGCAACATCCTCATTTAATCCTTGTATCTGATGCAAACAGATTGGATTTTCTGATTTTATTACTACATTTTCATTCCTTTGCTTAAAAAGAAGGCCTGGATGTTTTGCAGAAAGCATACATTTCTCCGTAGACGAAGTGTCAGGGGTGGGATTTAGAAGCTTATAAGTCATAGGATTAGTAGGCCATTCATCCCATCTTATCTACTCTGCCATTTAATCATGGCAGATCTATCATTCTCTCTCAACCCCATTCTCCTGCCTTCTCCCCATAACCCCATGACACCCATACTAATCATGAATCTGTCAATTTCTGCCTTAAAAATACCCAATGGCTTGTCCTCCACAGCTTTCTGTGGCAATGAATTGCACAGAATCACCACCCTCTCACTAAAGAAGTTCCTCCTCATCTCCTTTGTAAAGGTACATCCTTTTATTCTGATCTATGCCTTCTAGTTCTGGGTCTCTCACCAGTGGAAACATCCTCTCCACATTCACTCGATCCAGGCCTTTTAATATTTGGTAAGTTTCAATGAGGTCCCCCATCATCCTTCTAAACGTCAGCGAGTATAGGCCCAGTGCCGTCAAATGCCCGTCGTATGTCAACCCAGTCATCCCCAGGATCATTCTCGTAAACCTCTTCTGGACCGTCACCAATGACATTCACATGAAGGTCTGTAGTTTCTCCTCTTTTGCTTCACTCCCTTCTTGAACAGCGGAGTAACATTTGCAATATTCCAGTCATCTGGAACCACTCCCGACTCGAGTGATTCTTGGAAGATCACCCCGAATGCTCTTTTGCTATCTTTTGCTCTCCTCTTTTATATTATTAGCTAGCTTACCTTCATATTTCATCTTTTTTCCCCAAATTGCTTTTTTGGCTACGTTGCGTTGGTTTTTAAAAGCTTCCCAATCCTCCAGCTTCTGACTAATCTTTGCAATATTATATACCTTCTCTATTAGTTTTATGTTGTCCTTGACTTCTCTTGTCAGCCTCGGTCGCCTCATTCTCCCCCTAGAATCTCTCTTCCTCTTTGGAATGAAAAGATCCTGCTTCTTCCGAATTATTCCCAGAAACTCCTGCCATTGCTGTTCTACCATGATTCCTGCTAGGGTCCCTTTCCAATCAACTTTAGCCAGCTCCTCCCTCATGCCTCCGTAGTCACATTTACTCAACAGTAATGCCAATACATCTGATTTAACCTTCTCCCTCTCAAAGTGCAGGTTGGATTTGATCATATTATGGTCACTACATCCTAGGGTCTCCTTTACCTTAAGCTCCCTAATAAAATCCGGTTCATCATACGATACCAACTCCAGAATTGTCTTTCCCTAATGGGCTTGACTACAATTGCTGTCAGAAGCCATCTCGTGGGCACTCTATAAATTCCCTCTCTTGGATCCAGTACCAACCTGATTTTCCCGGTCTACCTGCGTGTTGAAATCCTCCATGGCCACTGTAATACTGCCTTTCTTACATCCCGATTGTATCTCCTGATGTAATTTGTTCCCTACATTGGGTGTATATAACTCACATCTACCCTTGCAGCTTCTTAGCTCTACCCACAAGGATTCTACATCTACTGCTCCCATGTCATCCCTTGCTAAGGACTGAATTTCATTCCTGAAAGCTACAGAGCTACCCCACCCCCTCTGCCCACCTGTCTGCCTTTGCAATAGGACATCATTTAACCTTGGGTATTCAGCTCCCAGGTCCGACCCTTTCTCAGCCACCATCTCCGTGATGCCCACAACATCGCACCTACCAATTTCTAACTGTGCTATAAGCTCATCCACTTTGTTCCGTATATTGTGTGCATTCAAATATAACACTTTGAATTCCATAATTCACCATCCCTCTTCTCACATGGGTCCTGATTTTAACTGAACTTTGATTTTTATCCCTTCTTAAACTTTCTGTCCTATTACCTCTGGAGACTTCTCCTGCCCTTTAACTTCATTCATACACATTTCCGGTTTGTTGACCCCCACCCTCACCCACTATGTAGTTTAAAGCACTATCTACGGCCCTAGTTATGCAGTTTGCCAGGACCTTGCTCCCAGCCAGGTTCAAGTGGAGTCCGTTCCATCAGAACAGCGCAATATACAGAGGCCAACTAACTTACAAACCACGACTGTCAACTCCAAAGGTGAACAATATGCCACTGACATTTATAAACACATTTTTTTAAATGCAGCAGGAAACATGCTCTTGAAACATGTGTAGGAAGGAACTGCAGATGTAGGTTTAAACCGAAGATAGACACAAAATGCTGGAGTAACTCAGCAGGACAGGCAGCATCTCTGGAGAGAAGGAATAGGTGACATTTCAGACTCAGAGTCAGTGGAGGGGGAGATACAGAGATAAGGAAGTGTAAGAACGAGACATCAAAGAGGGTGGAGATCAAGGAAAATGTAGAATAGATCATTGTTAGCGAGGAGAAGGTAACAACAAAGGAAACAGAGATAAAATGTAATCAGGGACAGTCAGACTGGTCGGGGAACCGGGAAGTGGGAGGAATGGAGAGATAGAGAAAGCAAAGGTTACTTGAAATTAGAGAAGTCAATATTCATACCGCTGGGGTGTAAGCTACCCAAGCGAAATATGAGGTGCTGTTCCTCCAATTTGCACTGGGCCTCACTCTGACAATGGAGGAGGCCCAGGACAGAAAGGTCCGTGTGGGAATGGGAGGGGGAGTTAAAGTGTTTAGCAACGGGGAGATCAAGTAGGTTTAGGCGGACTGAGCGGAGGTGTTCAGCGAAACAATCGCTGAGCCTGCTCTTGGTCTCACTGAGATGCAGGATTCCACAGCTGGAACAGCGGATCCAGTAGATGAGGTTGGAGGAGGTGCAAGTGAACCTCTGCCTCACCCCAACATTCCTTTCACTACTAGAGGACTTTGCTTTAAGGCGAGCGAGGCAATGTTTAATGGAGATGCGTGGGGGCAAGTATTTTTGTTTACATGTTGAGTGCTGGGTGCCTGGAATACCCTGTCAGGGGTGGAGGCAGATACCGATAATAGTGTTTAAGAGGCTTTTATATAGGCGGATAGATATGCAGGAACTGGAGGGATATGGATCACATGGCATTATGTTCGGTATGGGCATTGCGGGTTGAAGGGCCTGTTCCTGTGCTGTACTGTTCCATGTTTTATGTTCTGTAGTCTTCCATCCCTGTTGTACACTCATCAGAATGCGAATCTTAGTACACAAAGTCCACGAGGTGCTTCCACAAACCAGGGTACTGTCAGATTCATCACTACCCCATTGTTTTGTTTAGTTTAGTTTGTTTTGTTTTGTTTATTGTCACCTGTACCGAGATACAGTCAAAAGCTATTGTTGCGTTCTATCCAATCAGCGAAAATACATGATTACAATTGAGCTATCCACAGTGTACGGATCCAGGATAAAAGGGAACAACATGTAGTAGTGCAAGATAAAGTCCAATAAATTCAGATTAAAGACAGTCCGAGGGTCTTCAATGAGGTAGATGGGAGGTCAGCATTGCTCTCTAGCTGTGGTAGGATAACTCAGTTGCCTGATAACAGCTGGGACGAAACCGTCCCTGAATCTGGAGGTGTGCGTTTTCACACTTCTAAAACTTCGTGCCTGATGGGAGAGGGGACAAGAGGGAGTGACCGGGGTGAGCCTCGTCCTTGATGATGCTGCTGCTGGCCTTGCCGAGGCAGCATGAGGTGTGGATGGAGTCAGTGGAAGGAAGGTTCGTTTATGTGATGGTCTGGGCTGCGTCCACAATTCTCTGCAATTTCTTGCTGTTTTGGATGGAGCTGTTGCAAACCATGCTGTGATGCATCTCGATAAAATGCTTGCCACGGCGCATCTGTGAAGGTTGGCGAGAGTTGGTGGGGACGGTGCTAAAAGTCCTAAATCTTCTGAGGAGGTAGAGGCGCTGTGGACATTGGACTGAGTCTCTGGAACCGTTGAGCTACAATGCTGAGAACTCTAATCTGCACTCTATGTCTTCACCTTTGCTCCACCTCTTGTACATGGGTTATATATGATTGCATTTTTTTGCATAGTATTATCTAATTTGATTGGATTGAGCATGCTTGACAAAGCTTTTCACTGCCCCTCAGTACACATGACAATTCTGGGAATAATACAGAAGGTGCAGGATCAGTTCATTCCAAAGAGGAAGAAAGATTCTAAGGGGAGTAAGAGGCGACCGTGGCAGACAAGGGAAGTCAAGGACAGTATAAAAATAAAAGAGAAAAAGTATAACATAGCAAAGATGAGCGGGAAGCCAGAGGATTGGGACTCTTTTAAAGAGCAACAGAAGATGACAAAAAAAGGCAATATGGGGAAAAAAGATGAGGTACGAAGGTAAGCTAGCCAAGAATATAAAGGAGGGTAGTAAAAGCTTCTTTAGGTACATGAAGAGGAAAATAATAGTCAAGGCAAATGTGGGTCTCTTGAAGACAGAAACAGGTGAATTTATTATGGGGAACAAGGAAATGGCAGACGAGTTGAACAGGTACTTTGGATCTGTCTTCACTAAGGAAGACACCAACAATCTCCCAGATGTACTAGTGGACAGAGGTCCTAGGGTGACGGAGGAACTGAAGGAAATCCACATTAGGCAGGAAATGGTGTTGGGTAGACTGATGGGACTGAAGGCTGATAAATCCCCAGGGCCTGATGGTCTGCATCCCAGGGTACTTAAGGAAGTGGCTTTAGAAATCGTGGACACATTGGTGATCATTTTCCAATGTTCTATACATTCAGGATCAGTTCCTGTGGATTGGAGGGTAGCTAATGTTATCCCACTTTTTAAGAAAGGAGGGAGAGAGAAAACGGGAAATTATAGACCAGTTAGTCTGACATCAGTGGTGGGGAAGATGCTGGAGTCAATTCTAAAAGAAGAAATTGCGGAACATTTGGATAGCAGTAACAGGATCATTCTGAGTCAGCATGGATTTACGAAGGGGAAATCATGCTTGACTAATCTTCTGGAATTTTTTGAGGATGTAACTGGGAAAATGGTCAATGGAGAGCCAGTGGATGTAGTATACCTGGACTTTCAGAAAGCTTTTGATAAGGTCGGACATAGGAGATTAGTGGGCAAAATTAGAGCATATGATATTGGGGGTAGGGTACTGACATGGATAGAAAATTGGTTGGCAGACAAGAAACAAATAGTAGGGATTAACGGGTCCCTTTCAGAATGGCAGTCAGTGACTAGTGGGGTACCGCAAGGCTCGATGCTGGGATTGCAGATATTTACAATATACATTAATGACGTAGATGAAGGGATTAAAAGTAACATTAGCAAATTTGCAGATGACACAAAGCTGGGTGGCAGTGTGAACTGTGAGGAGGATGCTATGAGAATGCAGGGTGACTTGGACAGGTTGTGTGAGTGGGCGGATGCATGGCAGATGCAGTTTAATGTGGATAAGTGTGAGGTTATCCACTTTGGTGGTAAGAACAGGAAGGCAGATTATTATCTGAATGGTGTCAAGTTAGGAAAAGGAGACGTACAAAGAGATCACAATCACAATCACAATAAAACTTTATTCACCAAGTATGTTTTGCAACATATGAGGAACTTCATTTGCCATACAGTTATACCAATAAAAAGCAACAGGACACACAGAATACATTTTAACATGAACATCCACCACAGTGACCCCTCCATATTCCTCACTGTGATAGATGGTGAAAAAAAAAGTTCAATCTCTCCCTTCTTTGTCCTCCAGCGGTCGGGGGCTCTAACCTTCCATTGACGGGATGATCTTGACTCCCGTAACCGGTGGCGAGCCTTCCTCGTCGGGGCGATCAAGCTCCTTCATCGGGGAGGGGGGGGGGGGGGGGGGGATCACGGCTCCCCTGCGCCGGGCGATCTACCCCGGGTCGGGACCAGTCGAACCTGATGCAGCTTTTGGAGCTCCCGACCGGCCTCAACCCGAGACTGCGAGCTCCTGATGTTAAAGTCTGCAGGCTACATTGGAGTGTTGATCCCAGGCAATGGATCGCAGACTCAGATGATAAGTCCACGCCCCCGCGGGGACTCAAGGTCAGTCCCAGGCAAGACCTCCAGCTCCGTGATGTTAGGTCGCAGAGTGACCAGAGATACGATCCGGAAAACAATCGCATCTCCGGCAAGGTAAGAGATTGAAAAAAAGTTTCCCCGACCCCCTCCCCCCTTCCCCACCCCCCACATAAAACAAACCAGAGAACATTTACACAAACTTTTAAAACCTACCAAAAATAACAAAAAGAGTTTGAAAAGGACAGACAGACTGTAGGCGAGGCAGCCGTCATGCGGCGCCCCCTGGTGTCCTTGTTCATCAGTCACTGAAAGTAAGCATGCAGGTACAGCAGGCAGTGAAGAAAGCTAATGGCATGTTGACCTTCATGGCAAGAGGAGTTGAGTATAGGAGCAAAGAGGTCCGTCTGCAGTTGTACAGGGCCCTAGTGAGACCGCACCTGGAGTATTGTGAGCAGTTTCGGTCTCCAAATTTGAGGAATTTGCTATTGAGGGGGTGCAGTATAGGTTCACTAGGTTAATTCCCGGAATGGTGGGACTGTCGTATGTTAAAAGACTGGAGCGGCTAGGCTTGTATACACTGGAATTTAGAAGGATGAGAGGGGATCTTATTGAAACATATAAGATTATTAAGGGATTGGACACACTAGAGGCAGGAAACATGTTCCCAATGTTGGAGGAGTTCAGAACCAGGGGCCACAGTTTCAGAATATGGGGTAGGCCATTTAGAACGGAGATGAGGAAACACTTTTTTACTCAAAGGGTTGTAAATCTGTGGAATTCTCTGCCTCAGAAGGCAGTGGAGGCCAATTCTCTGAATGCTTCCAAGAGACAGCTAGATAGAGCTCTTAAGGATAGCGGAGTCAGGGGGTATGGGGAGAAGGCAGGAACGGGGTACTGATTGTGGATTATCAGCCATGATCACATTGAATGGCGGTGCTGGCTTGAAGGGCCGAATGGCCTACTCCTGCACCTATTGTTTATTGTCTATTATCAATTGTCTATTGTCTTTTGTCTTTTGTCTATTGCCTGTTGTCTATTGTCTATTGTCTGTTGTCTAAACCTAATCATAAACTTAAAACCGATTTGTTATTGCAAGCCTAAAAGTCTTTAGTCCCTAACCCCCTTTCTCCATTGACGTAATTACCTTTAACAATGCAATTTGCTATCGCACAAGATTTCTTGTGAATACAACAATCACATTGCATTGCTAGAGCCTTACTTTTGAAAAGTTGGGAAGGCTTACATGTAATAAAACTCTGTAAAGATTGACCTGTGATAATTGAAAAAATAATGGCTGCTGAGTCTGGGCAAAGCACAGCTAGACTTATCAAAATAAGGTTTAAAGCGCTGTGAACTCTTTTGTAGTTGCTATTCCTTTGTCTGGGCGAGTAAAGAAACATTTCCACGTTGCGCAACATTATCGTAGCTTGTCCCTGCGCCGTTCACAAGCTTTGGTTTTTAGATTATTCAAAGGACCCATTATACAAAGTGATTTTGAAAGCTTTTGTGTGCTTTGGCGAAATCATTAATGAGGGATTATCTGCATGTTTCATTGCGGCCCCATCAAATCTGACAGCAATATACATTTTTGCCCACATGCTGGTGTTGTTGCCAGCTGCATGAATTATTCCTCGGCTTGAGAGTAACAGACAAATATTCTTCCTATGTTTCCCTCGCACTATGTATCCAAATGCTCTGCAGTAAATGGAGGCAAAACCAGAATGAAAAATTAAGGTCTTTAAGGAGCAAAATTAGGCCCATTCAATTATGGCTCTTGGCTAGTGCGGCCTTCAAGAGGGCTTCAAGAAGCCACCTATTGTTGGAGAGTGGTCCCAGTGGTGCATGTTTAATTTTAGGGATACAGCATGGAAGCAGGCCCTTCGGCCCACTGTGTCCATACCAACCATCGATCACCCATTCACACTAGTTCTATGTTAACCCACTTTCTCCTCCGCTCCCTATGCACTAGTGGCAATTAACCAACAAACGTGCACATCTTTGAGATGTGGGAGGAAACCGGAGCACCCGGAGAAAACCCATGCAGCTACAGGGAGAACATGCAAACTCCGTACGGACGGCACCCGTAGTCAGGATGGAACCCGGGTCTCTGGCGCTGTGAGGTAGCGACTCTACCGCTGCACCACAGTGTTGGAGGGAATGCAGTGCAATTTTCAACAGCAAAGTTTGAATGGATTGTCTGCCGGGCCAAGGAGGGAGCAGCAGTGATACTGAGGGACCACGATAATAACCACATCCCCATTCCTTCCAGCAACACTATGGACAGCACGGTGGCGCAGCCGGTAGAGTTGCCGCCTTACTGCGCCAGAGACCCAAGTTCGACCTTGACCACTGGTGTTCTCTGTACAGATTTTGTTCATTCTCCCTGTGACCTCATGGGTTTCCTCCAGGTGATCCAGTTTCCTCCCACATTCCAAAGATGTGCGGGCTTTTCCGGTTATTTGGCTTGTGTCAATTGTCCCGAGTGGGCAGGATAGAACTAGTGTGTGAGGATTATTGGTTGGTTGGCACGGGCAGGGTGGGCCGAATGACCTGTTTCCATGCTATATCACTAAACTGAACTAAACTACAAGATGGACCTACAAACACAATTCTACCACCATTGGTAAATACGATAAGGATTTGAGCACAGGCCAAGTTAATGGAGATTTTGTGCAGCGTGAGGAAAATGCAGTGCTATTGTGGAGAAGGTTGAAAGCACCCAACACCAGACTCGGGAACAGCTTCTTCCAGTTATGATCAGACTTCTGAACGGTCCGTCTATAAACTAGGGCACTGTCAGATTCGCCGCTACCCTATTGGACTTTGTTTATGGAATTGATGCACTACAATGCTGAGAACTATATTCTCCACGCTGTATCTTCCCCTTTGCTCTCCCTATTGTATGTGGGTTCAGCTTGATTGTATTTGCGTATGGTATTATCTGATCTGTTTGGGTAGCATGTAAAACAAAGCTCTTCACTGTATCTCAGTACGTGTGACAATAGTAAATCTAAACCTAATCGGGTGAAACCCAATTTCTACATTTTTGTGCCCTTCTCACAGGTTATTTCTCACTTAGAGAGACACGAGGAATGGCAGGTGTTGGAATCTCGAGCAAAACGCAAAGTGCTGGAGGAACTCAGTGGGTCAGGCAGCAGCTGTGGGGGAAATTTCGAGAGAACTAGAATATAAAAGCAGGAATTTAATGCTGATGCTTTATCAGGCCACATTTGGAGTATAGTGTGCAGTTTTGGGCTCCATATCTAGCTAGCATTGGAGAGGGTCCAGAGGACATTTGAGAGAATGATCCCAGGGATGATTGGGTTATGATATATGATAAGCGTTTGATGGCACTGGGCCTGTACTCGCTGGAGTTTGGAAGGATGAGGGGGGGACCTCAATGAAACTTACCAAATAGTAAAAGGCCAGGATAGAGTTGATGTGGAGAGGATGTTTCCGCTAGTGGGGGAGTCTAGAACCAGAGGGCACAGCCTCAGAAGACAAGGATGAAGAGGAATTCCTTTAGCCCGAGGGTGGTGAACCTATGGAATTCATTGCCACAGACGACTGTGGAGGCCAAGTCATCCGGTATTTTTAAAGTGGAGGTTGACAGGTTCTTGAATAGTAAGGATGTCAAAGGTTACTGGAAGAAGGCAAGAGAATGGGGTTGAGAGGGAAAGATAGATAGACAATAGACAATAGGTGCAGGAGGAGGCCATTCGGCCCTTCGAGCCAGCACCACCATTCAATGTGATCATGGCTGATCATTCTCAATCTGTACCCCGTTCCTGCCTTCTCCCCATACCCCCTGACTCCGCTATCCTTAAGAGCTCTATCTAGGTCTCTCTCTTGAATGCATTCAGGCTACCAGTGAATTGGCCTCCACTGCCTTCTGAGGCAGAGAATTCCACAGATTTACAACTCTCTGACTGAAAAAGTTTTTCCTCATCTCACTTCTAAATGGCCTACCCCTTAGTCTTAAACTGTGGCCCCCTTGTTCTGGACTCCCCCAACATTGGGAACATGTTTCCTGCCTCTAACGTGTCCAACCCCTTAATAATCTTATATGTTTCGATGAGATCTCCTCTCATCCTTCTAAATTCCAGTGTATACAAGCCTAGTCGATCCAGTCTTTCAACATACGACAGTCCCGCCATTCCGGGAATCAACCGAGTAAATCCACGCTGCACGCCCTCAATAGCAGGGATATCCTTCCTCAAATTTGGAGACCTAAACTGCACACACAGTACTCCAGGTGCGGTCTCACTAGGGACCTGTACAACCATGATTGGATGGCGGATTGGACTCGATGGGCATAATTCTGCTCCCATGTCTTCCTGGGTCCAGGACTTATGGGATGGACAAGAGACATTTCAGGTCGGGACCTTTGTTCAGAATAGATGTGGTCAGAATAGTGAATCTGAGAAAGTCATCTTTTTTACTTTGAAATCGCAAAGGCGACTTTTACGCAACTTGAGAGTGGTGTGAATTGAATGGGGCTCCTTTTCCAAAACTCCCATCTCGCTCTCTCACCCTCTTCGAGCCTGAGGCTCTGCGCCAGGCTGGCTATTTAGATGAAGATGTGCTCACAAAAGGCAGCGAGTCGACTCTCTCTCACTGCGCGTTGCACTTGCAATTTTAATTGCACTGCTAACAAGCGGCAGTGGGCACTTGAAGGACTGGCTGCTGACGGGTGCAGAAAGAAATCGCAAGGTTCAGGACGGCAAGTACAAAACTTTAATTTAGTTCTCCCGCAGAATGGACAAGAAGACTTGGTGTGGCTTCCTTGGATAATTATCCTTGCGTTGGACAAGTGGCAAAGTTCACATCGATTTACAACTGAATGCATCGCCACCCGACACTCCTCACAGTTAATGATCTTCATGTGGTGACATTATTTGGTAACTTCGTCTTATTTTATGTCTGTTAATTCCATTGATTCCCTTCAACGCGCTAAATGGATTTAGGTCATTCGTGTTTGGCATTTAAACTCTTTGAAGACGTATTCAGTGCAAAGTTCGACTGGGCGAGATACCAGCGAGGGAGACGTGTTGCTATCTCCTGGTACATGATACACCCGGCCTTCTTTCAACTCTTTAGCCTGAAGAAGGGTCCCGACCCATTCCCTCCACAGATGCTACCCGACCCGCTGGGTTCCTCCAGCACTTTGTGCTTTGCAACCCCTGCACTTCCTCGCGTCTCCCTTTAAACTTTTCTCCTGCTCTCGCGTGAGAACTTTCAAAGAAAGAGAGAAAAGCAATCTGTCCTCTTTATTGAATTAACGAATTGCGACTATTCTGCTGCCGGGAAGGGCGTCAGTAAAGTTGAATGAAACAAGCAGAAAGAGTCACGAATTGCTGGAGTAACTCAGCGGGTCAGGCAGCATCTCTGGAGATAGACACAAAAAGCTGGAGTAACTCAGCGGGTCAGGCAGCATCTCTGGAGGACATGGGTAGGTGACCATGTTCGTGACACGACACGTCCTCCACAGATGCTGCCTGACCCGCTGAGTTCCTCCGGCACTTTTGTGATTAGATCTATTTGTTTCATCCAACTTTACTGGACCTCCTGCACCCTGGTATTTAATACATCTTTTAAACGTCACCCTGAAGAAGGGTCCGGACATAATCCCTCCACGGATGCTGTGTAAAAATAAACTGTAGGTGCTGCTTTACATCAAAGATCGACACAAAATCTCAGCAGGTCAGACTGAGTTTCTCCAGAGATGCTGCCTGACCCGCTGAATCACTCCAACATTTTTGTGTCTATCCTCCCCAGGTGCTGCCTGACCCATTGAGTTCCTCCAACACTTTGCGTCTCACTCCAGATTCCAGCATCTGCAATTCCTTGTGTACTCAAGTAGAAATAATTCATGTAAATACTTGCAACGTTACGTTGTTTGAATTCACCCTCAATGAATTGGACTGAAAGGCAGAATTGTTATAAAGGAGATCACGTTCTGTAAATCCTAAACACGGGTCCGCATTATCGAGGGAGTTCACCGTTGTTCATTAGATTCCCCAGTGATCTTGTGAGGTTTCAAGATATCAAGAAGGTGTTTGGTCCTTAATGGTGAGAAAAACAAAAGACTCACTCTCCGCCAGTCTTGAGATCGCACATCTTGAAAATGATCCTCAATTAAAATTTGGGAGGTCGGGATGGGGGGTACAGTGGTTTTCTACCAGTTTGCGGCAAAGCAAAAAAAGGATTCAAGAGTTAAATGTAAGAGGGATCTATCTCACTGTGTTGATTATTAACGGAGGGTTGTCCGTGGAACCGAACCCTCGCCAGATCTATCCTCTCCTTTGAAGGGGACTTCTCCAAACCAGGTAAGTCCCCATTTGCTCCACGCTTCGCTGAATAATTCCTCGCGATTTTATACCTGAGTTGTTAAGTTTGCCAATGTTTTTTTGCCTTTTAATTGTGCAGGCCCCCCCGCTTCTCTGATTAGCCCTGGAGTCCTAAGACCGTCTCCCAAATCCTCGCTCATTCGTCCAAAGCTCCAAACGACACCATGGAAAACCCGCACAAGGAGAAGCTCGATTCAAGGACATGTCCCCCGCCTGCCAAAGTGAAATTTTCCCGTTTTAACAACTTGAAGGTATGGGACACATTGAGATGTGCGTTACAACCAAAACCTCGCTGCTTAATAAACGCGTCCATAAAGCCCAACCCCGGATAGAGAGGTTGCCACATTTAAGCAATTTATATTTTATAAAATATTACAAAAGTATATATCATTTTTGATTGCAGATAGCAGCAGGACTTGGACGGGAGGATTGTTTTGATGGATAAGATTAACGGGCATCATATTTAGTTTGCTCAGTGTTAAAGTTCAGTTCTTGCAATAACAGAATGTTTGCATTGAGAGCATTTTCTTTGCCAGAATAAATCTGACAGTGATATTCCAATATCCATGTGGTAATAGCAACTCAATGACTCAATAGCAACTCAATGTCCAGTTCTTCGAATGACCCTTGCCCATCATACTTGGAACCTGGTTTGAAATATTGGTCGGTTGTCCTAATTCTAGATCGGATGTCAATTCTGTTCGGATTAGGGTGGCACAGCTGGTAGAGCTGCTGCCTCACAGCGCCAGAGACCAGGGTTCAATACCAACTTCGGGTACACTCTGTGTGGAGTTTGCCTGTTCCCTTGAAATAATTTTCTCGGAAACACAGCGTGGAAACGGGCCCTTCGGCCCACCCCCTCCAGGCATGGATAGGTTAAAGATAGGACAAGTTTGGAGGGATATGGACCAAGCGCAGGCAAGTGAGACTAGTGCAGCTGGGACATGTTGTGGGCAAGTTGGGCCGAAGGGCCTGTTTCCACACTGTATCACTCGATGACTCTATGACTATGACTCTATGATCATCGATCATTCCTCACACTAGTTCTATGTCATCCCACTTTCTCATCACTTGGGCAATTTACAGAGGCCGCTTAACCTAAAAATCTGCATTTCTTTGGGGATGTGGGAAGAAACCGGAGCACCCGGAGGAAACCCATGTGGTCACAAGGAAAAATAAATCCATAATCAAATGGCAGATCAGGCTTGATGGGCCCAATGGCCTGATTCTGCTGCTCTGTCTTAAGATCATATTCAAATATGATTTGCCATTAACAAATCCTCTCCTTTATTGACGTAAAGGTCACCAATTATGATTAATTTGATCGTTGTTGGTAAAAGCTTCTCAACAACCAAGGTTAAACAGATTGGACTAGTGTTGCCTGGCATATCATTGCAAGACGTATTGAACTGAAACTTCTCCTGAAGCCTCTCCTGAAACTAGGAGCAAAATGAGAGCAGGGTGTTGTGGGTCTCTAATGACATTGGTATCGCCGGGTCCAGAGAGTGCATGGGGGGTAAATATGTAGGAAAGAAACTACAGATGCTGGTTTAAATCGAAGGTAGACACAAAATGCTGGAGTAACTCAGCGGATCAGGCAGCATCTCGGGAGAGAAGGAATGGGTGACGTTTAGGGTCGAGACCCTTTTTCAGACTCTTTCGGGTCGAGACCCTTCTTCAGACTCAAGACTGAAGTAGGGTCTCGGCCCGAAACGTCACCCATTCCTTCTCTCCCGAGATGCTGCCTGACCCGCTGAGTTACTCCAGCATTTTGCGTCTACCATGGCGGGCAAATACTCCAGTTGTCTGTGCCTCCCTTTATTTGGGAAATTTGAATAATCGTGGCTGGCCCTTTATCAGTCTCCACAGTCACCTCCCTGAGATTCTTCCTCATCTTTAGCAGATAACATATTTACCTGAGATTTACCTTATCTGGACTCGGTGATTTCAACATCATCCTGTGCTACCATCTACCTTTTTGGAGATCCTCGGCCTACCTTTGATCTGGACTGTACCTTGCACAGCACGTTATTCCCTTTATTATGTATCTTTATCAGGTACACTGAGCATGGCTCGATTGTAATCTTGTATTGTCTTTCCGCTGACTGGTTAATGGTACACACTCTGTACAGACAGCACCCATAGTCAGGATCGAACCTGTATTTATTCCAAAGGATGTGGAGTCACTGGGGGAATTTGGCACTGCGAGAAAAGGACAGTCATCATCTTATTGAAGGGCAGAAGAGGATCGAACCCGGGTCTCTGGCATTGTAAGGCAGCTACTCTAAGAATGGGTGGCCACTGGTCAACATGAACTCTTTGGGCCAAAGGGCCTGTTTCCAGGCTGTATCTCTAAGCTTAACTAAAAATTAAAACCATGCAATGAAAGTGATATTCTCCAAAGGCCTTTCATTGCAAGTTCCACAAAGCAGATCGCCATGCCAGGACACTAGATAGCAAGATCCCAAACAGAGAGAACCTGAGTAAATAACGAGAACATGTGAGCGAGAATCTCTGCAGGACGTTTGTGAATCTACTTTCACAATTCTCTTTAACATGGCAGGTTTACCTTTGTCTATTTGGTGCGTAGATGCCTTTGCATGCTCGACCACAACAGCCAGCACAGGAGTATGTGACATTGGAACAACTCATCGGGGCTTAGCATGAAAGAAAACTGTGGAATTCATCGCCACAGAAGGCTGTGGAAGCCTCAGTCAATGGATGTGTTTAAGGCAGAGATTGACAGATTCTTGATTAGTGCGGGTGTCAGAGATTATCGGGAGAAGGCAGGAGAATGGGATTAAGAGGGAAAGATAGATCAGCCATGATTGAATGCCAGAGTAGACTAGATGGGCCAAATGGCCTAATTCTGCTCCTTTAACCTATGAACTTATGAAAACAAAAAATGCTGGAGTAACCCGACAGGTCAGGCAGCATCTCTGGAGGAAGTGGAAGGGTGATGTTTTGGGTGGGACCCATTCTCACTCTGATTGTAGTAGGGGGAAGAAAGCTGGAAAAGAGGTGGGGGCGGGATACAGCTTGGCAAATGATAGGTGGATACAGGTTGTGGGGGGGCGGTTTGATTGGCAGATGGGTGCAGTAAGACTAGGCTTGTATACACTGGAATTTAGAAGGATGAGAGGAGATCTTATCGAAACGTATAAGATTATTAAGGGGTTGGACACTTTAGAGGCAAGAAACATGTTCCCAATGTTGGGGGAGTCCAGAACAAGGGGCCACAGTTTAAGAATAAGGGGTAGGCCATTTAGAACTGAGATGAGGAAAAACTTTTTCAGTCAGAGAGTTGTGAATCTGTGGAATTCTCTGCCTCAGAAGGCAGTGGAGGCCAATTCTCTGAATGCATTCAAGAGAGAGCTAGATAGAGCTCTTAAGGATAGCGGAGTCAGGGGGTATGGGGAGAAGGCAGGAACGGGGTATTGATTGAGAATGATCAGCCATGATCACATTGAATGGAGGTGCTGGCTCGAAGGGCCGAATGGCCTCCTCCTGCACCTATTGTCTATTGTCTATTGTAAGTGATAAAGGGTAGAGGTGAAAAGGGTGTCAGATGAGGAGAGAAGAGGAGAGGAATGTAAAGCCAGAGGGGAGGATATAGATGGAAGGGGATGGAAAGTGGAAAGGGAGGCAGGATAATGGGAGGCATAATATTAAATGCTAACAAGGGCCAGTTTAAAAGAAAAACTGAACGGATTCAATGGTTCAACTGTCCCTTATTGTCACGTGTACCAATTAAGGTAGAATGAATTTCAATTTACCACACAGTCATACCAGAAAAAAGCAACAAGACACCCAACTACATGAAAGTTAACATAAACATCCACCACAGCGGATTCCCCACATTCCTCACTGTGATGGAAGGCAATAAAGTCTAATCTTCCCGGGGCAGTCGAACCATCTGCAGTTAGAGCGATTGAAGCACCCATGTGATTAAATGGGATTATGTTCACTTTGTACACTGTGAACTAGTGAATGAAGTGAAAGCTTTATCCATCTGATATTGGAGTAAACTGGACTGAATCGAAAATGGGCTTTACTTTCTTTACGACTGGACTTGTGTTTCTCAAGAGTTGAGAGTGTTTAATTGTCAAATAACCAGCACAGTGGTGCTGCCTTACAGCGCCAGAGACCCGAGTTCGCTCCTGACCATGGGTGCTGTCTGTACGGAGTTTGTACGTTCTCCCCGTGACCTGCGTGGGTTTTCTCTGAGATCTTCGGTTTCCTCCCACACTCCAAAGACGTACAGGGTTATATGTTAATTGGCTTGGTACAAATGTGTCCACCGCTCTCTGTAATCCTCCAGACTACACCTTTTTTTAATCTTTGCTGAATATAGGTAGATTGGGTGGCCAAATAGGCTTTTGGCACATTGGCCTTCATCAGCTAGAGTATTGAGTATAGAATTTGGGAGGTCATGTTGCAGTTGTTTAAGGCGTTTGTGATGCCGCATTTAGAGTATTGTGTTCAGTTCTGGGCACCGTGTTTTATAGGAAAGATGTTATAAAGCTGGAAAGGGTACGGAGAAGATTTATGAGAATGTTGCCAGGACTCGAGGGTCTGAAATGTAGGCAGAGGTTGAGCAGATTGGGACTATATTCCTTGGAGCGCAGGAGGATGAGGGGGGGATCTTATAGAGTCTTATAGAGTCTTATAAAATCAAAGTAGGTGAATCGAGGACTAGAGGACATAAGTTTAAGGTGAAGGGGAAAAGATTTAATATGTATCTGAGGGGTAACTTTTTCACACAAAGGGTGGTGGGTGTATAGAATAAGCTGCCAGATGAGGTAGTTGAGGCTGGGACAAGCTTTTAAGAAACAGTTAGACAGGTACATAGATAGGACTGGTCTGGAGGGATCTGGACCAAATGCGGGCAGGTGGGACTAGTGTAGCTAGGACATGTTGGCCGGTGGGGGAAATTTGGGCAGAAGGACCTCTTTGCACGCTGTATCACTCTATGAATAATACTTGTGATGAACTGTTGGACAGTTCTATTGGCTTGGCAAAGAGAGATTCCAGCCGATTGCTTTTGAAACATCTACAGTGTACATATACATGAAAAAGGGAATAATGTTTAGTGCATGATATGTCCAGTAAAGCCCGTTTAAAGCTAATCTGAGGGTCTCAAAGAGGTAGATATTAGCTCTGGACTGCTCTCTAGTTATTGGTAGGATGATTCAGATGTTTGATAACAGGTAGTAGAGGCAGATACTACAAACACCTGTTAAAAATCACTTGGACAGGTACATGGATAGGAAAGGTTTGGTGGGGTGTGGGCCAAACGTGGGCAGGTGGGACTGGTGTAGATGGTGGACTGGTGTAGATGGGGCATGTTGGTCGGCATGGGCAGGATGAGCCGAAGAGCCTGTTTGCGTGCTGTGTGACTCTTCGACTCTAAATGTCTTTTATATTCCAAGCTATTTCTCGCAGCCTTGTCCTTCATGTACCTGGCAAAGACTCTGTCGGGGAGTTACATGAAGAGCACGATCACGCAAATGGAGAGGCGTTTCGACATACCCAGCTCTTTGGTCGGCGTTGTGGATGGAAGCTTTGAAATTGGTAAGCAAAGATCTCCCGCAAGGGTGTCGGGCGTTACGGGGAGAAGGCAGGAGAATGGGGTTGAGAGGGAATGATGGATCGGCCATGATTGAATGGCGGAGTAGACATGTTGGGCCTGATTCTGCTCCTAGAACTGATGAACTTATGTAATCACAAAATGCTGGAGTAACTCAGCGGGTCAGGCAGCAGCTCGACTCCATCCAAGGACCCAAACAGTCTTTCCAGGTGAGGCAGTGGTTCACCTGCACCTCCGCCAACCTCATCTATTGTAACCGCTGTTCCAGATGTCAACGTCTCTACATCGGCGAGACCAAACGTAGGCTCGGCGATCGTTTCGCTGAACACCTTGGCTCAGTCCGCCTCAACCAATCTGATCTCCCGGTGGCTCAGCACTTCAACTCCCACTCCCAGCCTGACCTTTCTGTCATGGGCCTCCTCCATTGTCATAGTGAGGCCCACTGCAAATTGGAGGAACAGCATCTCGTATTTCGCTTGGGCAGCTTGCACCCCAGCGGTATGAACATTGACTTCTCCAATTTCAGATAGTTCCTCTGTCCCTCTCTTTCCCCTCCCCTTCCCAGTTCTCCCACTGTCTTCCTGTCTCCTACTACATCCTTTCTTTGTCCCACCCCCTCCCCTGACATCAGTCTGAAGAAGGGTCTCGACCCAAAATGTCACCCATTGCTTCTCTCCTGAGTTGCTGCCTGACCCGCTGAGTTACTCCAGCATTTTGTGATACCTTCGATTTGTACCAGCATCTGCAGTTATGTTCCTACACAACTTATGTAATCAAATAAAAACCTAAACTATGAGTTATTAACTTGACTTTATTTTCCCCTCCCTCTTTTTGATTCAGGAAATTTGCTCGTGATCGCATTTGTGAGCTACTTTGGAGCCAAATTTCACAGGCCCAGGCTCATCGCAATCGGAAGTGTAATCATGAGCCTCGGAACTTATTCAATAGCTTTGCCTCATTTCTTGATGGGACCGTAAGTCTTTGCACATCATCACACTTTTTGGGAACATTCAGCAATAATTAAACCAGTTATTTGACATCTGTGGAGGTCAAGACATTAGGTACTTTAAGCCAGAGATTGACAGTTTTGTGATTAGGAAGGGCGTCAAAGATTATGGGGAGAAGGCAGGAGAATGGGGTTTAGAGGGAAAGATAGGTCAGCCATGAATGAATGGCGCAGCAGACTCGATGGGCCTAATGGCCTACTTCTGCTCCCATGCCTTATGGTCTTATGGACTTGAGCTCTGGTCTCTGAATTGGTAAGTAAAGGTCAGACTCTGAGGAAGGGTCCTGTCCCGAGATGTCTCCTATCCATGTTCTCAAGACATGCTGCCTGAGCCATTGAGTGACACCAGCACTTTATTTCTTTTCTTCTCTGGATTGAATTGAAAAGGGTCTAATTTTTGTTTGCACTTGACTTGAATTTGATGGTCAGACTTTAACAAACACAAAGTGCTGGAGTAATCGAGCAGGTCAGGCAGCATCTCTGGAGAGCATGGATAAGTGACGTTTCGGGTTGGGAACCTTGCTCTGTGTGAAGATGAGTCCCGACCCAAAATATCATCTAACCATGTTCTCCAGTGATGCTGAGTTACCCCAGCACTGGTTTCTATGTAAGAATTAAAGACTCAGACAGATACCTGGATAGGATAGGTTTGGAAGGATATGGGCCAAACGCGGTAGGTGGGACTAGTGTAGATGGGGCACCTTGGTTGGTAGGGGCAAACTGGGCCGAACTGCCTGTTTCTGTGCTGTATTTCCCTGTTTTAGAGAGTTAGATTTCGCTCTTGGGTCTAACGTAATCAAGGAATATGGGAAGGCAGCAGGAACGGAGTACTGATTTAGGGTGATCAGCCATGATCATATTGAATGCCGGTGCTGGCTCGAAGGGCCGAATGGCCTTCTCCTGCACCTATTTTCTAAGTTTCTATGTTTTGCTCAATATTGACCTCGCCAGTTCGTATGTGTTTACAAATGTCTTCCATTTTCCAAATCTTTCTCAGAAAATGTCCAGCAATGCATTCAGTGAATAATGAGTTTCCACGGTGATTCAACTGCCTCGGTTGGTTTTCTGTTTGCCTTATCTCCTTCCAATGTAAAACAACGTTTACACAGGCATTTGCCAGCTATTGAACTCTTAACTCGAAGCTACCTTTGGTCATTTACATTATCGTTCCTGATAACTACAACGCTTGCCCTAGAGGGGTTACCATTAAATCCTTGAGTCCCGGAATCCTAACGTCAATCCCCTCCCTTTTGGATCACTGATGCAGCATCCCCTGTTAATAAGCATTTAAGCTAGTATTTATTTCGAGAGGGCTTGTAAATAAAAACAGGGATGTAATACTGAGGCTCTGTAAGGCGCATTTGGAATATTGTGAGCAATTTTGGGCACCATATCTGAGGGAGGATGTGCTGGCTCTGGAGAGGGAGCAGAGGAGGTTTACAAGAATGATCCCAGGAATGAGTAGGTTAACCTATGATGAGCGTTTGTCGGCACTGGGCCTGTACTCGCTGGAGTTTAGAAGGATGAGGTGGGACCTCATTGAAATGTACAGAACAGTGAAAGGCTTGGATAGAGTGGATGTGGGACGCTGTTTCCACCAGTGGGAGAATCTAGGACTAGAGGTCATAGCCTCAGAATTAAAGGATGTTCTTTTAGGAAGGAAATGAGGAGGGATTTCTTGAGTCAGAGGGTGGTGAATCTGTGGAATTCTTTGCCACAGAAGGCTGTGGAGGCTGTCAGTGGATATATTTAAGGCAGATTCTTGATTAGTACAGGTGTCAGAGGTTATGGGGAGAAGGCGGGAGAATGGGGTGAGGAGGGAGAGATAGATCAGCCATGATTGAATGGCGGAGTAGGCTTGATGGGCCGAATGGCATGATTCTGCTCCGATCACTGATGATCTTATGAGCAATTGTTTTTGGTTCAGCTATACTTATGAAGCAGCAATTATGTTTTCTAGCAATTCAACAACAGTCATCTCCCAGTGATCAAAGCCCCTGACCCAGGTGAAAGTCCCAAGACCCTCTACGGTTTACTAGGATTGCCAGGATCTGCAGATGCTGGTTCACAAAAACAAAACACACAAAAGGCTGGATTATCTCAGTCCTCAGTCTCAGGCAGCATCTCTGGAGGACATGGCTAGGTGACGTTTCGGGCAGAACCCCTTCTTCAGGTCTTCGCTAGGCAGCACGGTGGCGCAGCAGTAGAGTTGCTGCCTTACAGCACCAGAGACCTGGTTCAATCCTGACCACCGTGGTGCTGCCTGTACGGAGTTTGTATGTTCTCCCCATGACTTGCGTGGGTTTCTTTCCAGGTGCTCTGGATTCCCCCCACACTCCAAAGACGAACAGGTTGTAAGGTTAATTGGCTTTGGTAAAAATTGTAAATTGTCCAGATGTACAGGGATCTCTGGTCGGCCCAGACTCGGTGGACCGAAGAGCCTGTCTCCACGCTGTATCTCGAAACTAAACTAAACTAAACTTCATGTGTAGGAAAGAACTGCAGATGCTGGTTTAAATCGAAGGTAGATGCAAAATGCTGGAGTAACTCAGCGGAACAGGCAGCATCTCTGGAGAGAAGGAATGGGTGACGTTTCGGGTCAAGACCCTTGTACGAGGAAGAAGGGTCTCGACCCGAAACGTCACCCATTCCTTCTCTCCAGTGATGCTACCTGTCCCGCTGAGTTACTCCAGCATTTTGTGCCTACCTGAAACTAAACTTCAGACTGATTGGTGGGGAGGGGAGAAATCTGGAAGACAAGTGGACAACTGAAAAGATGTTAACAATTGTTTTTGTTTCAGCTACAACTATGAAACAGCAATTAGATTTTCAAGCAATTCAACAACAGTCACCTCCCAGTGCTCAACTAACTCCAGTGGCACAGGACCTGACGAGATATCAAGTGTGCCACTTCCTGGTAAGATCCCTGATGATCGGGAAAGTCCTTGCCCTGAGGTAATGGGAGGGCACTTTGATCAGCATGGGCGAGCTGGGACGAAGGGCACATTTTGAATACTTGGTTGTCACATGTCACAAGTCACAGTGAAATTCGTTGCTTGCATTCCTTGGCAAGGTATGCAAATAGCCGCCCATAAAGGGTGCTTACGTTTACAAATCACCCCGCGTCAGTTCCGTTCCACCTTTGTTCTTCCCCCCTTCTCCCTTCCTTCACGCAGCCCTCCCCCCCCCCCCCCCGACGCTGGGTCCCCGTTGTCCATTGCTCATTGTTCTTCATAGTAGTCTCCCCACTCCGGGTCTCAGTTCTCTTCCCCGTCCCTCACGACGGTCCCCCCACGCCAGGTCCTCCTTTGTTCCGTCGCTCGGCAGTGGCGTCACCACTCCACGTGTCCGTCCTCGCCCGTCGGTGCGTCGGTGAGTTCCGTGATGATCGGGGAAGTCCTTGACCTAAAGTAATGGGAGGGCACTTTCATCAGCATGGGCAAGCTGGGACGAAGGGCATATTTTGAATACTTGGTTGTCACATCACAGTGAAATTCTTTGCTTGCATTCCTTGGCAAGGTATGCAAATAGTCGCCCATAAAGGGTCATTGACCAACGCACCGACCTCTCCGCTAACGCTGCCGGTCCCCTTTGGGCTCTGTTTCCGTGCTCTATGACACGATGACTATGACCGCACCGAATGTTTCACTCAGGTTGTGAAGAAGAGGGAGGTTCCCCGATGTGGGTGTACATATTGGTTGGTAATCTTCTGCGAGGAATTGGTGAAACGCCAACAGGTCCGTTGGGAGTATCCTACCTCGATGACCATGCCACAGAGGACAATGCATCTTTTTACATAGGTAACTCATCATTATTCTAAGTGCTGTTTCATAGTTCACAAGGGCAGCACAATGGCGCAGTGGTAGAGTTGCAGCCTTACAGTGCCAGAGATCCAGGTTCCACCCTGACTACGGGTGCTGTCTGCACAGAGTTTGTGCGTTCTCCCTGCGATCGCTTGGGTTTTCCCCGGTTTTCTCCAGATTCCTCCCACGCTCCAAAGATGTGCGGGTTTGTAGGTTAATTGGCTTCTGTAAATTATAAATTGTCCCTAGTGTGTAGGATAGTGCTAGTGTATGGGGTGATCGCTGGTCAGGGCGGACTCGGTGGGCCGAAGGGCCTGTTTCCATGCTATATTTAAAGTGTAGTCTAAAGTTATAGCTGAAAAAAAAACATTTGTCAACAGCTTATAAGAAATTATATAGACAGGGGGAGCAGAAATCTAAGAAAAGCAGCACGGTGGCGCAGCGGTAGAGTTGCTGCTTTACAGCGAATGCAGCGCCGGAGACTCGGGTTCGCTCCTGACTATGGGTGCTGTCTGTACGGAGTTTGTACGTTCTCCCCATGACCTGCTTGGGTTTTCTCCGAGATCTTCGGTTTCCTCCCACACTCCAAAGACGTACAGGTATGTAGGTTAATTGGCTGGGCAAATGTAAAAATTGTCCCTAGTGTGTGTAGGATAGTGTTAATGTGTGGGGATCGCTGGGCGGCGCGGACCAGGTGGGCCGAAGGGCCTGTTTCCGCGCTGTATCTCTAAATCTAAAAAAAAATCTTAAAGGGAGTTTATACATTTCTTATACCCTTTCTTATAAACTGGACAAGCAGCACCTCTTAATCCAAAGATAGACACAAAATGCTGGAGTAACTCAGTAACAAGCAGCATCTCTGGAGAGAAGGAATGGATGATATTTCAGGTCAACCTTTTGGTTTAATTTATTGTCACGTGTAAAGCTTTTGTTGCGTGTTATCCAGCCAGCAGAAAGACAATACAAGATTACAATCGTGCCATTTACAGTGTATAGATACATGATAAGGAAATAACGTCCAGTGCAAGGCAAAGCCAACAAAGTATGATGAAGGATAGTCCGAGGGTCATGAGACCCTTCTTCAGACTGAGAGTCAGGGGAGAGGCAAACGAGAGTTACTCCAGGATATTGTGTCTGTCTTTGTTGTAAACCACCATCTGCAGCCCCTTCACACAAAGCACTTCGTAATTCATGTGGATAGCCTACAGCTCAACAGCGTTAATATTGAATTCTCCGATTTTAAAGTAGATCAAAGTATTTGATTAAAACCACAATGTGAAGATTTGATCTTGAGATACCTTTTATTTTTGTGTTCTAGGAATCTTGCACACAGTTGCTCTCATCGGCCCATTGTTTGGGTATTTACTGGGTTCCTATTGTGCCAAACTTTTTGTTGACATAGGATTTGTTGATTTAGGTAAGGAGTGTTTTGTTTTCGTTACATCTTTTTCTAACTCTTGTGGCTGACTGCTGCTCAGTTTGATGGCTTTCATTGGCTTTTAATGTACGATGACATAATTTTTGCAGGGCCTCCTCTGTCACAGCTGGTAGAGCTGCCTCTCACAGCGGCAGAGACCTGTCCTCGGATGCTGTCTTTATGGAGTTTAGGTTAAAGTTAGGTTTATTATTGTCACGTGTACTGAGGTACAGTGAAAAGCTGTGCTTTACATGCTATCCTTACAGATCAGGTAAACCGTACATAAATACAATCAATCGGCACGGTGGCGCAGCGGTAGAGTTGCTGCCTTACAGCGAATGCAGCGCCGGAGACTCAGGTTCGATCCTGACTACGGGCGCCGTCTGTATGGAGTTTGTACGTTCTCCCCGTGACCTGTGTGGGTTTTCTCCGAGATCTTCGGTTTCCTCCCATACTCCAAAGACGTACAGGTATGTAGGTTAATTGGCTGGGCAAATGTAAAAAATGTCCCTAGTGTGTGTAGGATAGTGTTAATGTGCGGGGATCGCTGGGCGGCACGGACCCGGTGGGCCGAAGGGCCTGTTTCCGCGCTGTATCTCTAAATCTAAAAAAAATCTAAATAGGTAGAGCAAACGGGAGGCTAGAGTACAGAATATAGTTCTCAGCATTGTAGCGCATCAGTTCCAGAGATAAAGTCCAATGTCCACAATGGGGTAGAGGTGAATCGGACAGTGCCCTAGCTTATGGAAGGACATGTTCAGAAGCCTGATAACAGAGGGGAAGAAGCTGTTCCTGAGTCTGGTGGTGCGCGCTTTCAAGCTTCTGTACCTTCTGCAGGGAGAAGAAGGAATGACCAGGGTGGGACAAGTCTTTGATTATGTCTGCATGTTCCCCCTTTTGCTTCGGGTGCTCCAGTTTCCTCCCACTTCCTAAAGGCGTGTGGGTTTGTAGGCCACTGTAAATGGCCCCTAGTGTGTCGGGAGTGGATGAGAAAGTGGGATAACGTAGAACAAGTGCGAATGGTTCGGCATGGGCTCGGTGGGCCGAAGGGATTGTTTCCATGCTGTATCTCCAAACTAAATCCCAAGGTTCAACAGAGCTCAGAAGTACAGCTTGCTCAAAGACAGATCAAAGGAATTGGTCACTCAAAGATGATGGAGATTGCATATGATGGGAAAATGAGCGAATGTAAAAGTTGTTGGTTATTGTGGCCTCCAGCTGGGACACAGCTGGGAGGGGGAATGGTCATGGTGACTCACTGCTTATACACCAACAGTCAAAGGATGGAAGCAAAGGCATAGGACAACAAGACACATGATCAGTGTACAAACCTTGGCTGCTGGTATCTTTACAGCAGATATTGTAAGCCTTTCCTAAATGTTTCAGAGCATCTACTAGGAACTATCTTGGTGTGTTTATTTCTGTCCTGAGTAGAGCTGTACAGGTCCATCACCAATTTCCAACAATTTTCTGGCAACTGATGGTCTGGCACCTCCTTTAGGAGAGCGCACTTGAAATCCCCCCCCCCCCCAGGAAGTCCCCTTACCCTTCCTCCCGCACCCCCCCCCCCCCCACCCCCCCACCCCCGCCGTGATAATGTGGCACCCAGGGACTACCGTGACCAAGGGCTCTGGAACTGCGGCCCTGCCGGAGCCGGCAGATCCGTTCCACTAGCCGAAGTCTGATGCCCACTTTGCGTGCCGGTATCTCAGCCCCTCAGCGGCCCTGGCCAACCGTCCCAGTGCCCTTCGACTCGTCTCAGAGGCCGTGACCTCTGTTGGTCCGACAACACAGATAATCCAGCAAGGTTCTGGAGCCAAGGGTGCCAGGCTCACCCCAGCCCCTCCCTCCCTCTCCGCCCCTCACCCATCAGGCAGAAGGCACAGAAGTTTGAAAACGCACACCTCCAGATTCAGGGGCAGTTTCTTCCCAGCTGTTATCGTCCTCCCATCGGCTAGACAATAGACAATAGACAATAGGTGCAGGAGTAGGCCATTCAGCCCTTCGGGCCAGCACCGCCATTCAATGCGATCATGGCTGATCACTCTCAATCAGCACCCCGTTCCTGCCTTCTCCCCATACCCCCTCACTCCGCTATCCTTAAGAGCTCTATCCAGCTCTCTCTTGAAAGCATCCAACGAACTGGCCTCCACTGCTTTCTGAGGCAGAGAATTCCACACCTTCACCACTCTCTGACTGAAAAAGTTCTTCCTCATCTCCGTTCTAAATGGCCTACCCCTTATTCTTAAACTGTGGCCCCTTGTTCTGGACTCCCCCAACATTGGGAACATGTTTCCTGCCTCTACTGTGTCCAATCCCCTAATTATCTTATATGTTTCAATAAGATCCCCCCTCATCCTTCTAAATTCCAGTGTATACAAGCCTAATTGCTCCAGCCTTTCAACATACGACAATCCCGCCATTCCGGGAATTAACCTAGTGAACCTACGCTGCACGCCCTCAATAGCAAGAATATCCTTCCTCAAATTTGGAGACCAAAACTGCACACAGTACTCCAGGTGCGGTCTCACCAGGGCCCTGTACAACTGTAGAAGGACCTCTTTGCTCCTATACTCAACTCCTCTTGTTATGAAGGCCAACATTCCATTGGCTTTCTTCACTGCCTGCTGTACCTGCATGCTTCCTTTCAGTGACTGATGCACTAGGACACCCAGATCTCGTTGAACATCCCCTCTTCCTAACTTGACACCATTCAGATAATAATCTGCCTTTCTATTCTTACTTCCAAAGTGAATAACCTCACACTTATCTACAATAAACTGCATCTGCCATGTATCCGCCCACTCACACAACGTGTCCCAGTCACCCTGCAGCATTATTGCATCTTCCTCACAATTCACACTACCCCCCAGCTTAGTATCATCTGCAAATTTGCTAATGGTACTTTTAATCCCTTCATCTAAGTCATTAATGTATATCGTAAATAGCTGGGGTCCCAGCACCGAACCTTGCGGTACCCCACTGGTCACTGCCTGCCATTCCAAAAGGGACCCATTTATCCCCACTCTTTGCTTTCTGTCTGTCAACCAATTTTCTATCCATGTCAGTACCCTACCCCCAATACCATGTGCTCTAATTTTGCCCACTAATCTCCTATGTGGGACCTTGTCGAAGGCTTTCTGAAAGTCGAGATACACCACATCCACTGACTCTCCCCTGTCAATTTTCCTAGTTACATCCTCAAAAAATTCCAGTAGATTTGTCAAGCATGATTTCCACTTCGTAAATCCATGCTGACTCGGAATGATCCTGTTACCGCTATCCAAATGCTCAGCAATTTCGTCTTTTATAATTGACTCCAGCATCTTCCCCACCATTGATGTCAGACTAACTGGTCTATAATTACCCGTTTTCTCTCTCCCTCCTTTCTTAAAAAGTGGGATAACATTTGCTATCCTCCAATCCACAGGAACTGATCCTGAATCTATAGAACATTGAAAAATGATCTCCAATGCTTCCACTATTTCTAGAGCCACCTCCTTAAGTACCCTGGGATGCAGACCATCAGGCCCTGGGGATTTATCAGCCTTCAGTCCCATCAGTCTACCCAAAACCATTTCCTGCCTAATGTGGATTTCCTTCAGTTCCTCCATCACCCTAGGTTCTCCGGCCCCTAGAACATTTGGGAGATTGTGTGTATCTTCCTCAGTGAAGACAGATCCAAAGTAACGGTTTAACTCGTCTGCCATTTCTTTGTTCCCCATAATAAATTCCCCTGCTTCTGTCTTCAAGGGACCCACATTTGCCTTGAGTGCGGTCCTGGCCTCCCATCTACCTCACTGGAGATCTTTGTACTATCTTTAATCGGACTTTATTAAACCTCACTGTTATATCTTGCACTGAACGTTAAACCTTTTTATCATTTATTTGTGCATTGTGGACTGCTTGATTGTAATCAGGTATAATCTTTTCTCTGATTGGAGAGCACGAAACAAAAAGCTTTTCACTGTACCTCGGTACACATGACAGTAATAAACTAAACCAGGCCTCTTGATAAAGAATATCTGTCTGTTCAAATTAAAGATATCCTTTGGTGTAACTCAACATGCCAACTGCCAATCAACATGTCAGAAGATTCTGGTCGTGGGACACAGACTGATTTATGAATTGAAACATTGTCAGTATACATTCTTGAGGGAAATTATCTCGACAAATATTGTTATAGAGGACTCATTTAAATCCTTTGTGCAACTCAACGTGCCAACTCCATAAGTGCCTCGGTTGTATCGCTTGCTTTGGATGTTGTTAATGTGAACAAAATGTCCTCCACTTCATATTAGGACATATGGGCTTTAATCGGAGAATGTTATTTACTTTGTAATGTAGTCACTATCATTGTCTATTCCCTTGTGAAAGGATAGTATCTGTATTCGGTCTTATCCGTCAATCAGCTCGGTTTCCTCTCAATGTCCGTAGATCACATTTTTTGCTTGTGGTTCCACTTCTTTGTTTCATCTTACACAATTCCCTACTCTACTCCCTGTGCACCGACGACTGTGCGGACAAACTCGGCTCTAACCTCATCTCCAAGTTTGCAGATGACGCCACGGTGGTGGGCCCGATCACGAACAAAGACGGGACGATGAGCAGGAAGGAGATGGAGAACTTAGTGACATGGTGAAGATAGATGCAAAATGCTGGACGGGCAACTCAGCACTGGCTCGGGTAACATCTCTGGAGAAAAGCAATTGGTGACGTTTCGGGTCGAACCCTTTTTCAGACCCTGAAGTCTGAAGCCCGAAGAAGGGTTCCAACCCATTCTCCACCTTTGTTATGTCAGCTTATTTACATCGGCGAGACCAAACGCAGGCTTGACGATCGCTTCGCTCAACACCTGCGCTCGGTCCGCGTTGGCCAATCTGATCACCCAGTGGCCGAGCACTTCAACTCCCCCTCCCATTCCCAGTCTGACCTTTCTGTCATGGGCCTCCTCCAGTGCCATAGTGAGGCCCACCGGAAATATCAGGAACAGCACCTCATATTTCGCCTGGGCAGCTTGTAGCCCAGTGGTGTGAACATCGACTTCTCCAACTTTAGATAGTTCCTCTGTCCCTCTCTTCCCCTCCCTCTTCCCAGATCTCCCTCTATCTTCCTGTCTCCACCTATATCCTTCCTTTGTCCCGCCCCCCTGACATCAGTCTGAAGAAGGGTCTCGACCCGAAACGTCGCCCATTCCTTCTCTCCCGAGATGCTGCCTGACCTGCTGAGTTACTCCAGCATTTTGTGAATGGAAAACATACTGCACGCTTCCAGCTTCTGTACCTTCTGCCCGACGAGAGCAGGGAGAAGGTGGGATGACCGGGGTGGGACAGATCTTTGATTATGCTGTCTGCTTACCCGAAACAGCGTGAAATGTAGATGGAGTCAATGGTGGGAAGTCTGCTCTGTGTGACAGACTCGGCTATATTCAAAACTCCATCATTTTTAACGTCTCAGCAGACTATTCGCAAACCATGCTGTGATTCAATCTAAAAGCCTGAAAGCGCACACCACCAGACTCAAGGACAGCTTCTTCCCCTCTGTTACAATACAACACAATACAATACAATATATCTTTATTGTCATTGTACAGGGGTACAACGAGATTGGGAATGCGCCTCCCATACGATGCAATAATTTAATTAGCTAGTCAGTATCAATTTAAACAACCCAACGAAACAAATTGTAACAGTTTTAAAACAGAATAAAGTGCAAGTAGGTCTGTGCCGGTTCACTGTGCGATGTGACCATCCGGCTCAGCAGGACCGGTTCATAGCAGCTATGGCCCTGGGGATGAAGCTGTTCCTGAGTCTGGAGGTGCGGGCGTAGAAGGCCTTGTATCGTCTGCCCGATGGAAGGAGTTCGAACAGACTGTTGCAGGGGTGTGAAGAATCTTTGTGGATGCTGGTGGCTTTTCTGAGGCATCGTGTGTTGTAGATGCCCTCCAAGGCTGGTAGCTGTGTTCCGATGGTCCTCTGAGCTCTATGTACTAGCCGCTGAAGAGCTTTCCTCTCTGCCTCCGTGCAGCTGAGGTACCACACAGGGATGCCATGAGTTAGGATGCTCTCTATGGTGCTTCTGAATGTCCTACCATAAGCCAGGGTACTGTCCGGTTCACCTCTACCCCATTGCGGACATTGGACTTTGTCTCTGAAACTGATGCGCTACAATGCTGAGAACTATATTCTGCACTCTGCCATTTGCTCTATCTATGGTACATGAGTTTGACTTGATTACACTTATGTACAGTATTATCTGATCTGAAGCGTTTCACTGTATCTGTACACTGTGGGCAGCTTAATTGTAATCATGTATAGTCTTTTCGCTGAATAGATAGTAAAGAACAAAAAAACCTTTTCACTGTTTCTCGGTACATGTGATAATAATAAACTAAACAAGACTAACAGGGCGGCACAATGTAGAGGGTGGTGCAGTGGTAGAACCGCCGCCTCACAGCACCAGAGACCTCGGTTCGATCCTGACTACGGGTACTGTCTGCACGGAGTTTGTACGTTCTCCCTGTGACCGGGTGGGTTTTCTCCGGGTGCTCTTTTCCTCCCACACTCCAAATATGTACAGGTTTGCAGGGGTTAATTGGCTTCGGTAAAAGTGGTAAATTGTCCCGAGTGTATAGGATAGTGCTGGTGTGCGGGGATCGCGGGTCAGCGCAGACTTGGTGGGCCAAATGGCTTGTTTCTAAGCTGTATGCAGAACAGCGAGAATGAGAAGGAAAGAACGGCAGATGCTGGTTTAAAT
The DNA here is from genome assembly GCF_053455715.1 of Rhinoraja longicauda. NCBI lineage: Eukaryota > Metazoa > Chordata > Chondrichthyes > Rajiformes > Arhynchobatidae > Rhinoraja > Rhinoraja longicauda. Next base: position 30,522,071 of record NC_135975.1, read on the forward strand.
CAAAGGCAGACACAAGATGCTGGAGTAACTCAGCGGGACAGGCAGCATCTCTAGAGAGAAGGAATGGGTGACGTTTCGGGTCGAGACCCTTTAGGGCCATATCATTTGACATATCATTAATGTCCAATTTTAACTAATTCTAGTCACAAAGTAGACCTGTCATTACAGCAACCTTCCGTTGTAATTATTCACTGATTAGTTGAGTAATTATAGATTTGGTTTTCAGTTTAGTTTAGTTGTAGTTTTAGAGATACAGCATGCAAACGGGCCCTTCGGCCTACCAAGTCTGCACCAACCCGTGATCGCCTACACACTAGTCCTATCTTACACCCCAGGAACAATTTACAGAAGCGAATTAACCTACAAACCTGCACGTCTCTGGAGTGTGGGAGGAAACCAGAGCACCCAGAGCAAACACAGGGTGAACGTACAAACAAACTCCATACCGACAGCACCCACAGTCAGGATCAAACCCGGGTCTCTGGCGCTGTGAGGCAACAACCCTACCGCTGCGCCACCGTGCCGCCCCTCAACCTATGTATCACTTTAGTCGGAATCCATCTTAAATGCGACCCGCTCTTGGGAATATGTTTTACAGAGAAAGTGACGATATCTTCAAAGGACGCCAGATGGGTCGGTGCTTGGTGGCTTGGATTTTTAATTGCTGGAACTGTTTCCATTCTCGCTTCCATCCCGTTTTGGTTCTTTCCCAAATCCCTAACTAAGCAGTCAGACAAGAAAGAACCAAGCAAGGTTTGTGAAAAAATGGAATTTATCAAACAAGGTCAGAGCGAACTACCCAACACAATGATTTTGACGAAGAGCAAAGGTTAGTATGAGCACAACATCATTTTATGCCAAACTCCATTCATGACTAAATCTACACGTTGGATCTTTGCGATCAGTTTAATCTTTCCATTTGCGGCGGGCACATTGGGTAGAGCTGCTGTCTCGCAGCGTCAGACACCCAGGTTCCATCCTGACCTCCTTTACACAGCAGACTGCTCAATTGTAATCATGTATCGCCTTTCTGCTAACTGGATTGCAGGCGACAAAAACCGTTTCATTGTCACGTGACAATAAACTAAACTGAGCTCAAATGATGACTGATCTTTTCTCTTTGTGCCAAATCTTTTCAACGACCCCATAACCCCCCCCCCCCCCCCCGTCCATTAAATGCCTATTGATCCGTCCTGAAGCTGAGATCCTCATGACTTATGGAGAGAGAATTCAAAGATTTGCCACTCTTTAGAGTCATAGAGTACGTCCAAAGACGTACAGGTATGTAGGTTAATTGGCTGGGTAAATGTAAAAAATTGTCCCTAGTGGGTGTAGGATAGTGTTAATGTACGGGGATCGCTGGGCGGCACGGACTTGGTGGGCCGAAAAGGCCTGTTTCCGGCTGTATATATATGATGATGATGATAGTAGCACCTAGTGAGACTGCACCTGGAGTACTGTGTGCAGTTTTGGTCTCCAAATTTGAGGAAGGATATTCTTGCTTTTGAGGGCGTGCAGCGTAGGTTTACTAGGTTAATTCCCGGAATGGCGGGACTGTCATATGTTGAAAGACTGGAGCGACTAGGCTTGTATACACTGGAATTTAGAAGGATGAGAGGAGATCTTATCGAAACGTATAAGATTATTAAGGGGTTAGAGGCAGGAAACATGTTCCCAATGTTGGGGGAGACCAGAACCAGGGGACACCGTTTAAGAATGAGGGGTAAGCCATTTAGAACAGAGATGAGGAAAAGCTTTTTCAGTCAGAGAGTTGTGAATCTGTGGAATTCTCTGCCTCAGAGGGCAGTGGAGGCCAATTCTCTGAATACATTCAAGAGAGAGCTAGATAGAGCTCTTAAGGATAGCGGAGTCAGGGGGTATGGGGAGAAGGCAGGAACGGGGTACTGATTGAGAATGATCAGCCATGATCACATTGAATGGCGGTGCTGGCTCGAAGGGCCGAATGGCCTACTCCTGCATCTATTGTCTATTGTCTATTGTCTATTGTATCAGGCCCTTTGGCCCAACACGTCCTTGCCGACCAAGACACCTCATCTAAGCTAGTCCCATTTGCACGCATTTCATCCTTCGATGAAGAAATGTCCCCACATCCCCATTCTGGGTGGCTGACCCTTTTGTTTTGTGATGTGTGGTTTTAGACAGCCCAAACATGGGAAAAAAACATCAACTCTGCATCGACTCAGTCCAGCCCCCAGAGAATCTTGTACCGTTTGAGTTAGATCACTTCGCATTTTCTAAACTCGGAGGTTTATATTGCGTTTTGGTTAATGCACCTTTCCTGAACAAGATGCCATTTTGGAAACGGAGCATTGGGCATAAGGTCACTTTGCTGAATTGGATCATCTATCAGAAGCTGCAGAAATGGACCTTTCAGTGAAATTTGAGGCAATCGTTTGAGAACGGGCGACACGGTGGCGCAGCGGTAGAGTTACTGCCTCACAGCGCCAGAGACCCAGGTTTGATCCTGACTGCGGGTGATTGTCTGTACAGAGTTTGTACGTTCTCCCCGTGACCTATGTGGGTTCTGTCTGAGATCTTCGGTTTCTTCCCACATTTCCAAGACGTACAGGTTTGTAGGTTAATTGGCTTGGTAAAAAATGTAAAATTGTCCCAATGTCCCCGTTGGTCAGTGTGGACTCGGTGGGCCGAAGGGCCTGTTTCCGCGCTGTATCTCTAAACTAAACTAAACTAAACTAAAATACATGGAATATGTTTAAACCAAGGCCTGTTATAATAACCCTTGCATTTCTTTTGTTGTCATTCCAGGCTTTATTACATCGGTGAAATTATTATTTTCTAACCGAATCTATGTCTTATATTTATTGTCAATGGTCATACAAATCAACTCCTTAATTGGCCTGCTGACCTTCAAAGCCAAGTTCATTGAGCAACAGTATGGACAGTCAGCATCAAGGGCCAACTTCATAATCGGTTCGTATTTTTACTTTCCTGTGTATTATAAACGAGTTCAAACATTGAATGGGAGAAATGTGCTCCAAACTGGAGCACCTGGAGGAGACCTACATGGTTACAGGGAGTGCCTGCATTCCTCGATTTCCCCCCTCTCCCTACTACAATCAGTCGGAAGAAGGGTGCCGACCCGAAGCCCTTTGCCTATCCATTCCCTCCCCAGACCCTGCCTCTTGGTAAGACTTGGCTAAGGTTGGAGCAAAACACAAAGGGCTGGAGCAACAGTGGGTCAGGAAGCATCCGTGGACGGAATGGACAGACATTTGCTTTGTGGGTTGGGACTGAGTGTTGAGCTTCGAGTGCTGTGTCCTCTCATAAGGTCATAAGGGATAGGAGTAGAATTAAGCCATTCGGCCCATCGAGTCTACTCTGCCATTCAATCGTGGCTGATCTATCTCTCCCTCCTAACCCCATTCTCCTGCCTTCTCCCCATAACCTCTCCCCACATGTCTAATTTGTAGCCCATTGGGAAATACTGCATGGATATTGCTATTTATTGTGAGTCTGGGCTGAAGGAGACGAGAATTCCAAATCTTTGGATGAGCTGCTGTTTTTTTGTGTGTGTGTGGGGTGGGGCAATGTTTCTCTAGGATTAACACAAGGTACCCCAGTTTCTTTTCCTGGCGTCTACATTGATGCAGGTCACTCATTTCACAGCTCCTACATTCCTACTCTTGAATCTCCCGCACTGATGTAAGCGTAAAGCAGAGATTGTTCAAGGACTGCACGGTGGCGCAGCTGGTAGAGCCAATGTCTCACGGCGCCAGAGACGCAAGTTCGATCCTGACCTCGGGTGCTGTCTGTATGGAGTTTGCACGTTCTCTCAGTGACCACGTGGGTTTCCTCCTGGTATTCTGGTTTCCTCCCACATCCCAAAGGAGTGTGGGTTTGTGGGTTAATTGGCTTCTGTAAATTGCTCCCTAGTGTGTAGGATAGGACTAGTGTTTGGGGATCGGTGGTCGGCACGGACTCATTGGGCCAAAGCTGACAGAAGCCATCCCAACAAATTGGTACCAATATACAAAGTGCTGGAGGAACTCAGTGGGTCAGGCAGCTTCTGTGGAGGGAATGGAACAGCAAAGTTTTGGGTCAGGACACTTCTTCAAACCGACTCGATCTGAAGCATTGTCCGTCTATTCCCTCCACAGAAGCTGCCTGACCCACTTCGTAGCTGTTTAATGGTGCTCAATATCCGTGGACAGCTCGATTGTACTCATGTATTGACTGGTTAGCACGCAACAAAAGCTGTTCAATGTTCCCCAGGACACGTGACAATAAACCAAACTGAACGAAACATCTGCAGTTCCCTGGGTCTCCAGATTGATACCAATGCTTGCCACTAGATGTCAGTGCAGTATCAGATATGTGCAGAGTTGAGCTACATTATTTGGATCTATTATGATCAAACCTGTGGCTGTTTTCAGGGAAAATAAAGCAGAGAGCATGCAGGCAAAACAAATGATGCTTCCAACCAGCGCGCGGTCCATGAATGGTGTGTGGAAGGAACGTGTCTATCTGCATCATTCAAGATTTAAAACATTCTAAAATAAAGACACAGAGTGCTGGAGTAACTCAGCGGGTCAGGCAGCATCTCTGGAGAACATGGGTGGGTGATGTTTCGAGTCGGGTCCCTTAGTTTAAATTTTAGGCATACAGCATGGATAAAGCCCCTTCGGTCCACCGAGACCATGCCGACCAACGATCGATCGTCTGTTCTCATTAGTTTTTAGGTTTAGATTTAGAGATACAGCGCGGAAACAGGCCCTTCGGCCCACCGAGTCCGCGTCGCCCAGCGATCCCCGCACATTAACACTAAGCTACACACACTAGGGACAATTTGTACATTTTACCCAGCTAATTAACCTACATACCTGTACGTCTTTGGAGTGTGGGAGGAAACCGAAGATCTCGGAGAAAACCCACACAGGTCACGGGGAGAACGTACAAACTCCGTACAGACGGCGCCCGTAGTCAGGATCGAACCTGAGTCTCCGGCGCTGCATTCGCTGTAAGGCAGCAACTCTACCGCTGCACCACCGTGCCGCCCACTCCCTGCATACTAAGGGGCAATTTACAGCAATCTGTAAAGCTGCATGTCTTTAGATGTGGGAGGAAATAGGCGTTCACAAGGGGTACCTGCACTCCTCGATCCCTCTGAAATACTTCATGTTCTACCTCACCAACTTGTTGTACAACTGTAACATAACATCCCAACTTCTATAACTAAGGTGATACAGTGGCGCATCTGGTAGAGCTGCTGCCTCACAGCACCAGAGACCCGGGTTCGATCCTGACCTCGGGTGCTGTAGAGTTTGCATTTTCTCGCAATAACCACATGGGATTCCTCCACATACTCTAGTTTCCTCCCACATTCCAAAGACATGCGGGTTTGTCAATTAATTGGCCCCTGTAAATTGCCCCTGGTGTGCAGGGAGTGGATGAGAAAGTGGGATAACGTAGAACTAGTGTGAACAAGTGACCAATGGTCGGTGCGGACTTGGTGGGCTGAAGGACCTGTTTTCATGCTGTATCTTTAGACTTAAGGCTTTGGACATTAGAGACAATAGACAATAGACAATAGGTGCAGGAGTAGGCCATTCAGCCCTTTGAGCCAGCACTACCATTCAATGTGATCATGGCTGATCATTCTCAATCAGTACCCCGTTCCCGCCTTCTCCCCATACCCCCTGACTCCGCTATCCTTAAAAGCTCTATCTAGCTCTCTCTTGAATTCATTCAGAGACTTGGCCTTCACTGCCTTCTGAGGCAGTGAATTCCACAGATTTACAACTCTCTGACTGAAAAAGGTTTTTCCTCATCTCCGTTCTAAATGGCCTACCCCTTATTCTTAAACTGTGGCCCCTGGTTCTGGACTCCCCCAACATTGGGACACCGCGCAGAAACAGGCCCTTCAGTCCACGGAGTCCGCACTGACCAGCGATGATCCCGTACATGGGCACTATCCTTCACACATTGGTGAAAATGTGCAATTTTACAGAAGCCAATTAATCTACAAATCTGTATGTCGTTGGAGCGTGGGAGGAAACCAGAGCACCTGGAGAAAGCCCACTTGGTCACAGGGAAAATGTACAAACTCTGTACAAGCAGCACTCATAGTCAGGGTTGAACCTGTATCTCTGGAGCTGTAAGGCAGCAACTCTACTGCTGCACCACTGTGCCGCCCCCATCTCTAAACTCTAAACTCTAGTCATGTAATCTGATGCAGTTTGTATGATTCATTCCCGTTTGTTCTCGCAGGGCTCATAAACATCCCGGCTGTGTGCCTTGGCCTTTTCTTGGGTGGTTTGGTGATGAAGAGGTTCAAGCTGAATGTTGTTCAGGCGGCAAAGTTCTCTGTAGGTTGCACGCTCCTGGGTTGGCTGCTGTCTCTCTGCTACTTTGGAATGGGCTGCGATAATTCCCGTGTGGCCGGCTTAACCGTCTCTTACGAGGGGTAAGTCATCATTTACTGGCGCTACTTAGCAAAGATACTAGAGTACCAAGATGGACCACTCGACTCTGAAAACCGTAGTAGGGCATGGGTAAATTTCAGTAAATTTGAGCGCCATTTTTAGATTTAGATTTTTGAGATTTAGAGATACAGCGCAGAAACAGGCCCTTCGGCCCACCGGGTCCGCGCCGCCCAGCGATCCCCCGCACATTAACACTATCCTACACCCACTAAGGACAATTATTTTTTTAACATTTGCCCAGCCAATTAACCTACATACCTATACGTCTTTGGAGTGTGGGAGGAAACCGAAGATCTCGGAGAAAACCCACGCAGGTCACGGGGAGAACGTACAAACTCCGTACAGACGGCGCCCGTAGTCAGGATCGAACCTGAGTCTCCCGCGCTGCGTTCGCTGTAAGGCGGCAACTCTACCGCTGCGCCACCGTGCCGCCCGCCCGCCCGGAGTTTGTACGTTCTCCCCGTGACCTGCGTGGGTTTTCTCCGAGATCTCCGGTTTCCTCCCACACTCCAAAGATGTACAGATATGTAGGTTAATTGGCTGGGCAAATGTTTTTTAAAAATTGTAGGCAGATTCTGTGTGCTAGACTGGGCAGTGCTCACAACTCTCTGTGATCTCTTCGTATGTAAAATGTTTGCAAACAATTATTTTTGTTCAACTTCTTGGATAAGTTGTTAGTTGATATTTATGACAAATTCTTGAAGAGTTGCTGCTTCGTGTTCTTTAAACTTTGGATGTTACTGATTGAATATTTGCACCAGAGATCCACTCTGTCTGTATCAGGTCAATTGATCATATTTAAAGAACTGTTCTTCTTTGTTTTATCTGTTAACTTTAATTTCACCTCCACGATCTGTATCTCTTTTTGTTTTATTTTAAAAAGTCATGGAAGCAGAGATTAGGCATTTGCAAACAATAGAACTCTACTGTATCCACAATATAATTGAAAAGACATTTAACTTAATACTTAGAGCCAAGAACATTTCAATTGGTGAATTGATTAGTTAAAAACCATTGACAGCCACTAAAATGACCAATGCTGCCTGACGTGGCACAGAAGCATGAATCCAATTCAAATAGACACAGTGTTGGAGTAAATCACCGGGTCAGGCAGCATCTCTGGAGAAAAAGGATGGGTGATGTTTCAGGTCGGGACCCATCTTCAGACAAAGGGGGGTGGGGGAAGGTGAGGAGCTGGTATAAATCAGGACCTGATTGTTTCATTGGTTAGCTGATATGCGAAACAGTGCAACCCTGTATATCCCGCGCACAAAATGATGTCAATCTTACCATGAATGCCAGAAATAAAAAGTGTTATCCTTGTTTATGAACTTCATTTTTGAATGATGTAAAATTGAAGGGCGTTAGTGCAATATACTGCTTACCCACAAATGTGTCGTTACGAGATATTCACATTTGAAAAATCCATAAATCACAAAAAAAAGAAGGTGCCTATGTTATTTGACCAACTTATCGGTTGAATATAAATATGACATTTTTACAGGTTGTAGGGTTGTGGGCAAGGATCGTGTAACTCATGTTTCACGAAAGTGAGGGTTAGCACTGTATTGCACAGACCCCCTCAATTATATGTTAAATTCAAAACTAAACTATGGCAGCAACGTACATTATTCATGTCTAAAGCTAGCACTTCTGTATCAGTGTAGGTATGTATGCACCACATTTTATTACACCAATATAGAATGAAAAGAATGAAAAAATATCCGCTCCTTTGCGTACTACACTTCAGTATAGGCAATTTCAACGGAGTGGACCATCTTGTTACTCTAGTACCTTTGCTACTTACAGATTTAGGTTTAGGTTTATTACTGTCACATGGTTCCAGATACAGTGACAAGGGCGGCACGGTGGCCTGGCGGTAGAGTTGTTGCCTCACAGCGCCAGAGACCCGGGTTCGATCCTGCCTACGGGTGCTTGTCTGTGTTTGGAGTTTGCACATTATCCCTGAGACCTCGTGGGTTTTCTCCGGGTGCTCTGGTTTGCTCCCTTATAGCAAAGACATGTTTCCAAATACACAGGACAAGATGTTAGAAATCCAAAGTGCCAAATGTCAACTTGCTCCCGGTGGTGATGGGAGGCTTATGCACTCAACCTATGTTCCTCCGATGTCGAGAAAGGTTAGGCAGACACGTCATTGGGGTTATCAAGTGGGCACCTACTTTCATCGACGTTTCACTGATTGGACCCACGACGTCTCCAGTAGTCTCAGCAGTGCATTCTGTCGTCCCAGAACCACCCCCTCTGCATCAGCCAAGCCGGCTTATTTGGGAGACCAGATGGGGTCTTTCCTCTTCAGCCAGAACCACTGGCTACTGGCTGAAGAGGAAAGGTTTGTAAGTTAATTGGCTTCTGGAAATTGTCCCTAGTGTGTAGGATAGAACTAGTGAACGGGTGATTGCTGTTGGGTGTGGACTTGGTGAGCTGAAGGGGCTGCTTCCTCACTCTATCTCTAAACTTAACTCTTTGTTTTGCATGCAATCCAAACAGATCAGACAATTCTTACTCTGCATAATACCATACAAAGATACAATCAAGCCAAACTCAAGTACAAGAGGTAGAGCAAAGGGGAAGTTGCAGAGTGCAGAATATAGTTCTCAGCATTGTAGGTATAGATTTGAGGTTTATTATTGTCACATGTCCTAAGGTAGAGTGAAAACCTTTGTTTTGCTTTCTATGCAATCCAATCAGATAATTACTATAAATAAATATAATCATAAGACTCGTACAATAGATAGAGTGAAAGGAAAAATCAGAGTGCAGAATATAGTTCTCAGCATTGTAGTGCACCAGCTCCAGAGACAAAGTCCAATGTCCGCAATGGGGTAGAGGTGAATCCTTAGCTTTTAGAAGGACCATTCAGAAGCCTGATGGCAGAGGGGAAGAAGCTGTTCCTGAGTCTGGTGGTGCGCCCTTTCAAGCTTCTGTACCTTCTGCCCGACGGGGGCAAGGAGAAGAGGAATGGCTGGGGTGAGACGTCTTTGATTGTGTTGGCTGCTTTCCCGAGGCAGCGTGAGGTGTAGATGGAGTCGATGATGGGGAGTCTGGTCTGTGTGATGGACTGGGATACAACCACAACTCCCTGCATTTACTCACGGTCTGAGACAGAGCTGTTCCCAAACCAAGCTGCGATGCAAGCCGACAGTATATTGCTATTGAGGGCGTGCAGCGTAGGTTCACTAGGTTAATTCCCAGAATGGCGGGACTGTCATATGTTGAAAGACTGGAGCGACTCGGCTTGTATACACTGGAATTTAGAAGGATGAGAGGAGATCTTATCGAAACGTATAAGATTATTAAGGGGTTGGACACGTTAGAGGCAGGAAACATGTTCCCAATGTTGGGGGAGTCCAGAACCAGGGGCCACAGTTTAAGAATAAGGGGTAGGCCATTTAGAACTGAGATGAGGAAAAACTTTTTCAGTCAGAGAGTTGTGAATCTGTGGAATTCTCTGCCTCAGAAGGCAGTGGAGGCCAATTCTCTGAATGCATTCAAGAGAGAGCTAGATAGAGTTCTTAAGGATAGCGGAGTCAGGGGGTATGGGGAGAAGGCAGGAACGGGGTACTGATTGAGAATGATCAGCCATGATCACATTGAATGGCGGTGCTGGCTCGAAGGGCCGAATGGCCTCCTCCTGCACCCTATTGTCTATTGTCTATACTTTCCAAGGGTGCATCTATTGTTTGATAGATGTTTGCTGACGAATTAGTCCTCCTGTTTTGTGTGCCGACCCAGCAGTTTGGATCCCTTTGCTTTTGCCAAGCGATGAATAAGCCACCTGCCTCTTGCATCATTCCTTCACGAAGATAACCAGAGGCAAAGTTCCCAAGTTGGAGAATGATCCTCATTATAATGGAGGGACTTAACATCAAAGCAGTGGAAAGAGTGAGCAAAATTTGTAAAACTCTTGGCATGTCTTACATTGTACATAGAAAAGCAATGGACATGCACAGGCCCTTAACCCCACGATGTTCATGCTGAACATAATGCCACATTAAACTGATCTCCTCTGCCTGCTTGGATATCCATACGCTTATGTAAAAGCTTCTTAAATCATACCTGCCTCCACCACCATCCCTGGCAGTGCATTCCAAACACTCACACTCCCTGTGTATCAAACAATTTCCCCCCCTTTAAACTGTACCACTCTCACCTTCAAGCTATGCCCTCTAGTCTTTGGCATTTCTACCCTGGGGGAAATAGTTTCTGACTGTCTACCCTATCTGTGCCTCTCATAATCTTATATACTCGTATCAGGTCTCCCCTCAACCTCCGATGCTCCAGAGAAAAGAATCCAAGTCTGTCCAATCTGTAGCTAAACCCCCCCCCCCCCTAATCCAGGCAGCATTCTGGTAAACCTCTTCTGCACCCTATGCAAAGCCTCCACATCCTACAAATCTGGTAAAGAGGATGGAGAAAGAACTGTGGTTAGGACGCTCAAAATTACTCTTTCAATGTAGTGTAGAAGTTGGGAGGTAATGTTACAGGTATATGGGACATCAGTGGGGCCACATTTGGAGTATTGTGTTCAGTTTTGGTTACCATGTTATAGGAAGGATGTCGTCAAGCTGGAAAAGGTACAGAGAAGATTCTTGAGGATTTTGCCAGCACTCGAGGGCCTGAGCTACAGGGAGAGGTGACTCCGTTCCTTGGAGCGCAGGAGGATGAGGTGTGAGAGGTGGACAAAATCATGAGAGGATTAGATTGAGTAAATACACAGAGTCTCTTGCCCAGAGTAGGAGAATCGAGAAGCAGAAGGCATAGGTTTAAAGTGAGGGGGAAAAGATTTAAGAGGAAGTTGAGGGGTAACTTTTTTAGACAAAGGGCGGTGGGTGTATGGAACAAGAAGGAGGTTGTTGAGGCAGGTACTATTGCAATGTTTAAGAAACATTTAGACAGGTACATGGAGAGGACAGGTTTAGAAGGATATGGGCCAAAAGTCAGCAGGCGGGTGTAGATGGCACATGTTGGTCGGTGTTGAAGGCCCTGTTTCCTAGTTGACTATGATTCTAACACCATTGCATTGTTTCCCAGCAACCCCCAGATCTCCTTTGAAGGAAGCGGTCTGTACCATGACTGCAACGACAGATGCTCCTGCTCAGGGTCACAGTGGGAGCCCGTTTGTGCCGATAACGGCATCATGTACGTTTCTCCTTGCCTCGCTGGGTGCAAGACGTCTTCGGGAGTAGGGAAAAATACAGTAAGAGCTTTTATCTTTCCTGTTGCGACGAATGGCCCATCTTCGGAAATAGAGAGCAGTCACAAAACAAGCCATTTGACGCAAAGTGTGTTGATCTTCACCCTTCCTGTGGGCAACTTGTTCTAATTACAGTGAAGTACCCTCGTCCCACATTCCTCCTCCTTCCTCTGCACTGTGGCAGTGCCCTCCGCAGGGTGGCACAATAGACAATAGGAGCAGGAGGAGGCCATTCGGCCCTTTGAGCCAGCACCGCCATTCAATGTGATCATGGCTGATCATTCTCAATCAGTACCCCGTTCCTGCCTTCTCCCCATACCCCCTGACTCCGCTATCCTTAAGAGCTCTATCTAGCTCTCTCTTGAATGCATTCAGAGAATTGGCCTCCACTGCCTTCTGAGGCAGAGAATTCCACAGATTCACAACTCTCTGACTGAAAAAGTTTTTCCTCATCTCAGTTCTAAATGGCCTACCCCTTATTCTTAAACTGTGGCCCCTGGTTCTGGACCTCCCCCAACATTGGGAACATGTTTCCTGCCTCTAACGTGTGGGGTGCAGGGGTAGAGTAGCTGCCTTACAGCCCCAGTTCTCAGCATTGTGGCGCATTAGTTCAATAGACAAAGTCCAACTCCACAATGGGGTAGAGGTGAATCAGACAGCACACTGGCTGAAGGAAGGGCCGTTCAGAAGCCTGATAACAGGCTGGGAGGGAAGCTGTTCCTGAGCCTGGTGGTGCGCACTTTCAAGCTACTGTGCCTTGTGCCGGATGGGAGTGGATAGGAGAAGGAATGGCCGGGGTGGGACAAGACTTTGGTCGTGTTGGCTGCTTTGCCGAGGCAGTGTAGAGAGACCCGCACTGCCAAGAGCAACACAAGAGGGTCGGGGACACGGTGGGGGGGGCGCCTATGGCCATGTGTGGCGGGAGGCCCAGATCGCCGCTACGAGAAGATAAAACTGGTTGATTAACTTTTGTCATTTTTGCCAGTGTCAGAAACGTGGCAACTCTAGCCCAGGTGAGGTCTCCTGTACGACTTGACTGGGTTGTACTCAAAACAAAGCATTTAATTGTACCTAGGTACATGTGGCAATAAAGTATCATTGAATAACGTATCACCGAGTCAATGGTGGGTAGTCTGGTCTGTCATCGACAATTCTCAGCAATTTGCCATGGAATAACTGTAACTTACAGCTCAGAGAAGACTACATTCCCACATCCCCCACTTGCATCTCAATCCCAAGGCATGGCGGGGAATGTTATATTCTCCTTGGGAATGACTCCCATCCATGAATTTGGCTGTTTCTTTTCTGTTCAGGAGTTCCATAACTGCAGCTGCATATCTGCTCTGAAATCCACCAATTCTTCCGCGTTTCTGGGGCAGTGCGCCAATGCAGAAGACTGTGAACAAATATTCCCTTACTACCTGGCAGTGACGGTACTCAGTGCGTTCTTCTATTCCTTCGGAGGTGTCCCTGGCTACATGATTTTACTCAGGTAAGGACCTGCTTTTAACTTGGGAGTCTTGCTCCCTGCTTCAGATTCTGGTGCCAACTGATAGCGGCACTGTGGCGCAGCGGTAGAGTTGCTGCCTTACAGCGCAAGAGACTCGGGTTCGATCCTGACTACGGGTGCTGTCCGTACGGAGTTTGTACATTCTCCCCTTGGCCTGCGTGGGTTTTCTTTGGATGCTCCAAAGATGTACAGGTTTGTAGGCTAATAATAGTTTGTAGGGTTGGTCTAAATGTAAAATTGGCTTGGTATAAATGTCCCCGGTGTGTGTAGGATAGTGCTAATGTGCGGGGATCGCTGGTTGATGCGGACTCGGTGGGCCAAAGGGCCTGTTTCCACATTGTATCTTTAAATTAAACTAAACTAATTATACCTTAGCCCGTGGTTAGAATGGATGTGAGGTTGCCCTGCCAATTAAAATGTTACTGTAAATAGACACAAAATTCTGGAGTAACTCAGTGGGTCAGGCAGCATCTCTGGAGAAAAGGAATGGGTGACGTTTCAGGTCGAGCGAGACCCTTCTTCAGACTGAGAGTCAGGAGGGAGGGAAACTAGAGACATGAAAAGGTTCAGACCAAATCAGAACCGGCACCGATGACCAATGAAAGGTGGAGTCCACAACCAAAAGTGTTACTATCATTCGATGGCAATGGCAAAATGATGGCAACAATGTTTTATATGCCCCGTTTTTTACAGTCTCCACTGTAATGCACTGTAATTGGCTTCTTTGTTGAGGAAAAATTGGTCATGCTAACTATCCAATCTATAATAAGCCACAAAGCACTGGAGTAACTCAGCGGTTCAGGCAACACCTCTGGGAGAACATGGATAGGTGACGTTTCAGATCAAGACTGAAGAAGGGTCCCGACTCAAAACGTCGCCTATCCATGTACTCCACAGATGTTCCCTGACCCGCTGAGTTCCTCCAGCACTTTGTACTTTTTGCTCAATATTCCAGCACCTGCAGTTCCCCGTGTCTATCGTTTGCCCCAGTTATCTTGGATACTTCGTTAAACTTACTGAAGCGCAAAAACTTTCATTGCTTAAGCTCAATTCTAGGGTGCTGGGAACCTGAAAATAATCATCCAGTCTGTGGAAATAAACACCGTTACCTTTAGATTGTACAACAGTACTGTATAGGAACAGGCCCTTTGGCCCTCAATGTCTGTGCTAAAAGTGATGCCTAGATAAACTAGTCCCCTCTGCCTGCACATGATCCATATCCCCCTATTCCCTGCTTATCCATGTGCCCATCCATAAGTCTCAAACGCCACTATTGTATCTGCCTCCACCGCCACCCCTGGCAGCACGTTCCAGACACCCACCACCCTCTGTGTTAAAAAAAAAAAAGCCTACACATCTCCTTTAAACTTTGCCCTTCTGACCTTAAAGCCATGCCCTCTAGCCTTTGACATTTCCACCCTGGGGAAAAAAGAGATTCAGACTCTCCACCCGATCTATGCTTCTCATGATTTTATATACTATCAGGTCTCCCCTGAGTCTATGATGCTCCAGAGAAAACAATCCAAGCCCATCCAACATTGTAGCTAGACACAAAATGCTGGAGTAACCCGAAACGTCACCTATTCCATTTCTCCAGAGATGCTGCCGGACCTGCTGAGTAACACCAGCACTTTGTGTCTATCTAGGGTGTAAACCAGCATCTGAAGTTCTTTCTTACAACATTGTAGCTGATCCCTCCATTCACCTCTAAACTAGGCCTCTAATATTTGACACTTTCACCCTGGGGAAAAAAGATAGATGCTATCTGACCCGCTGAGTTCCTCCAGAACTTTGTGTTTTGCTCAAGATTCCCAGTTTAGTTTAGTTTGTTCTGATGTGCACCGAAGAACAGTGAAAAGCTTTTTGTTGCGTGCTATCCAGTGAGTGGAAAGACTATAAATAATTGCAATCGAGCCGTCCACAGTGTACAGATACAGGATAAAGACAATAACGTTTAGTGCAAGACCATGTCCAGTGAAGTCTAATTAGAGTCCGAGGTTCTCCAACGAGATTGCTGGTATCTCAGGATCGCCCTCTAGTGGAGGCTTGCTCCTTAACCAGCTCCTAGTGTTCTTGTAAATAGTTTGCCTGCCAGAAAGACAGGAAAATCTAGCCTGAATGTAAAGTTTAGCTGAAAGATTGCAGGATATATTTTTCAGAACTGTAGAATTTTGAACTTCCTGTTTCCAGACGATTGAATGTAAATTTTAAAGTAGATTGGATACTGACCAATATTAGGTTTTCTCTGAGTTAACTGGAATCTAATATCTGAATGTGGATATAATCCAACCCTCCACTTCTGCCCGGCTTCACAAAATGTATTGCTGAAGAGGTGTAGTTGGTCGCTGAGTGTAGTATGTTCTTCCCCTGGATTAACCAGAATATAACTCTATTAAATTATCGTAATGTGGGTAATTGCTGCGATATCCATTTCTGCTCAGCTGCCTGAAAGGAAAAGGATCAAGAGTTTGGAAGCATGATGGGGGAACACTAATTTGGATGAGGGGATTGAAAGCTTTGTGGCAAAGATACGAAAATAGGTGGAGGGGCAGGTAGTGTAGAGAAAGCAGGGACTCTGCAGAAGGACTTGGACAGGTTGGGAGAATGGGCAGAGAAGTGACAGATGGGATATGGTGTCGCAAAGTGTGCAGTCGTGCATTTTGGTAGGAGGAATAAAGCCATAGATTATTTTCTAAATGGGGTGAAAATTCAGAAATCAGAGGTGCAAAGGAACTTGGGAGTGCTGGTGCAGGATTCGCAAAAAGTTAATCTACAAGTCGAATCGGTAGTAAAGAAAGCAAACTCAATGCTAGCATTTATTTCAAGAGGGCTTGTATACAAAAACAGGGATGTAATGTTGAGGCTCCATATGGCGTTGGTAAGGTGACATTATGAGCAGTTTTGGGCACCATTTCTGAGGAAGAATGTGCTGGCTCTGGAGAGGGTCCAGAGGAGGTTTACAAGAATGATCCCAGGAATGAGTTAGTTAATCGATGATGAATGTTTGTCGGCACAGGGCCTGTACTTGCTGGAGTTTAGAAGAATGAGGTGGGACCTCATTGAAACATACAGAATAGTGAAATGCTTGGATAGAGTGGATGTGGAAAGGATGTTTCCACTAGTGGGAGAGTCAATACTAGAGGTCATCGCCTCAGAATTAAAGGACATTCTTTTAATTAATGAAGGAGATGAGGAGAAATTTATTTAGTCAGAGGGTGATGAATCTGTGGAATTCTTTGCCACAGACGGTTGTGGAGACCAAGTCAGTGGATATTTTTAAGGCAGAGGTAGATAGATTCTTGATCAGATGTTATGGGGAGAAGGCAGAAGGGGTTAGGAGGGAGAGATAGATCAGCCATGATTGAATGGCAGAGTAGACTTGATGGGTCGAATGGCCTAACTCCTGCCACTTATGATCTTATGACCGTATGAAAAGTTGGTCGCCAAGGTAGCACACACTTGTTCTTGTTTTCTTGACATTGACAGCAATGTCTTTGTTCATCATTAGGTGCAATGAGCCAGAACTGAAGTCGTTCGCAATAGGTGTACAAACCTTGATAGTAAGAACACTCGGTGAGTCACTTTACTTTACTTTCTTGATATATATATGTTATATATACTAGACCAAGTGGACCCTCTTGGTGCAGCACCCTCTCCTCCCCCCCCTCCCCCTCCCCACCCATTCCCCTCCACCCCCTCCCTCCTCCCCTCCCTCGCCCTCCCCCCTCCCCTCCCCCTCCCCTCCCCCTCCCCTCCATCCCCCTCAACACCCTTATCCTCCCTCCCTTCACCCCTCTCTCCACCCCCCTCTCCTTCCCCTCCCCCCACTCCATCCTCCTCAACCCCTTATCCTCCATCCTCCCTCCACCCCCTCCACCCCCCCCCCCTCCCTCCTCCCTCCCTAGGAGATAGATTTAAACTTTAAAATGTGAATAACTTTTAAAATATAACACCGATTTCAATATAACTACTTGCATTACCATTAAAGCAGTGACGGTAAGTAAGGTGGGCCTAAAATTGTCGCGCTATCGTGTACCATTTTGGCTGTAGTTCAATCACAAACAAACAAATGAGAATTTTAGTATATAGATGTGTGTGTGTGTGTATATATATATATATATATATATATATATATATATATATATATATATATATATATATATAGTGCATTCAGAAAGTATTCAGACCCCTTCACTTTTTCCACATTTTGTTTCGTTACAGCCTTATTTTAAAATGGATTAAATTCATTGTTTTAATCATCAATCTACACACAATACCCCATAATAAAAAAGCGAAAACAGGCGTTTAGAAATTTTTGCAAAGTAATTAAAAAGAAATAACTGAAATATCACATTTATATAAGTATTCAGACCCTTTGCTATGACACTCAAAATTGAGCTTAGGTTCATCCTGTTTCCATTGACTATCCTTGAGACGTTTCTACAACTTAATTGGAGTCCATCAATGGTAAATTAAATTGATTGGGCATGATTTGGAAAGGCACACACCTGTCTATATAAGGTCCCACCATTGACAGTACATGTCAGAGCAAAAACCAAGCCATGAAGATGAAGGAATTGTCCGTAGACCTCCGAGACAGGATTGTGTCGAGACACAGATCTGGGGAAGGTTATAAAACAATTTCTGCAGCATCGCAGGTCCTGAAAAGCACAGTAGCCTCTGTCATTTTTAAATGGAAGAACTTTGGAACCACCAGGACTCTTCATAGAGTTGGCCGCCCGGCCAAACTGAGCAATTGGGGAAGAAGGCCCTTGGTCAGGGAGGTGACCAAGAAGCCGATGGTCACTCTGACAGAGCTCCAGAGTTCCTCTAAGGAGATGGGAGAACCTTCCAGAAGACAACTATATCTGCAGCGCTCCACCAATCAGGCCTTTACGGTAGAGTGGCCAGACAGAAGCCACTCCTCAGTAAAAGGCACATGACAGCCCACTTGGAATTTGCCCAAAGGCCCCTAAAGGACTCTCAGACCATGAGAAACAAGATTCTCTGGTCTGATGAAACCAAGATTGAACTTTTTGGCCTGAATGCCAAGCGTCACATCTGGAGGAAACCTGGCACCATACCTAGGATGAAGCATGGTGGTGGCAGCATCATGCTGTGAGGATTTTTTCAGTGGCAGGAACTGGGAGACTAGTCAGGATCGAGGGAAAGATGAACGGAGCAAAGTACAGAGAGATCCTTGATGAAAACCTGCTCCAGAATGTTCTGGACCTCAGACTGGGGCGGAGGTGCACCTTCCAAACAGGACAACGACCCTAAGCACACAGCCAAGACAACACATGAATGGCTTCATGACAAGTCTGTGAATGTCCTTGAGTGGCCCAGTCAGAGCCCGGAATTGAACCCAATCGAACATCTCTGGAGGGACCTGGAAATAGCTGTGTATCGACGCTCCCCATCCAACCTGACAGAGCTTGAGAGGATCTGCAGAGAAGAATGGGAGAAATTACCCAAATACAGGTGTGCCAAGCTTGTAGTGTCATACCCAAGAAGACTTTAGGTTGTAATCGCTGCCAAAGGTGCCTCAACAAAGTACTGAGTAAAGGGTCTGAATACTTATGTAAATGTGATGTTTCAGTTATTTCTTTTTAATTACTTTGCAAAAAATTCTAAACATCTGTTTTCATTTTTTTATTACGGGGTATTGTGTGGAGATTGATGATTTAAAAAAATGAATTTCATCCATTTTAAAATATGGCTGTAACGTAACAAAATGTGGAAAAAGTGAAGGGGTTTGAATACTTTCTGAAAGCACTGTATATAGATATATAAATATTTCCAAATTTTTCAACAACAGGGCATAAGCAGAATGGTAAATATGGTAAATGATCAATGGAATTGATGGTCTATAGAACTGATAGTCCACGTGGTTAGAAGATCTCAGACAGTATATCCCGAGTCTCCACTCTCAGCTGATAATCTTTCAATGCTAGCCAGTTGTCAAAGACCTCCAAGCAATCTTGAATATTTTAGACAATAGACAATAGCAAATAGACAATAGGTGCAGGAGTAGGCCATTCGGCCCTTCGAGCCAGCACCGCCATTCAATGTGATCATGGCTGATCATTCTCAATCAGTACCCTGTTCCTGCCTTCTCCCCATACCCCCTGACTCTGCTATCCTTAAGAGCTCTATCTAGCTCTCTCTTAAATACATTCAGAGAATTGGCCTCCACTGCCTTCTGGGGCAGAGAATTCCACAGATTCACAACTCTCTGACTGAAAAAGTTTTTCCTCATCTCAGTTCTAAATGGCCCCTTGTTCTTAAACTGTGGCCCCATTGTTCTGGACTCCCCCAACATTGGGAACATGTTTCCTGCCTCTAACGTGTCCAGCCCCTTAATAATCTTATACATTTCGATAAGATCCCCTCTCATCCTTCTAAATTCCAGTGTATACAAGCCTAGTCGCTCCAGTCTTTCAACATATGACAGTCCCGCCATTCCGGGAATTAACCTAGTGAACCTACGCTGCACGCCCTCAATAGCAAGAATATCCTTCCTCAAATTTGGAGACCAAAACTGCACACAGTACTCCAGGTGCAGTCTCACTAGGGCCCTGTACAACTGCAGAAGGACCTCTTTGCTCCTATACTCAACTCCTCTTGTTATGAAGGCCAACATTCCATTGGCTTTCTTCACTGCCTGCTGTACCTGCATGCTTCCTTTCAGTGACTGATGCACTAGGACACCAAGATCTCGTTGTACGTCCCCTTTTCCAAACTTGACACCATTCAGATAATACTCTGCCTTCCTATTCTTACCACCAAAGTGGATAACCTCACACTTATCCACATTAAACTGCATCTGCCATGCATCCGCCCACTCACACAACCTGTCCAAGTCACCCTGCAACCTCATAGCATCTTCCTCACAGTCCACACTACCACCCAGCTTTGTATCATCTGCAACTTTGCTAATGGTACTTTTAATCCCTTCATCCAAGTCATTAATGTATATTGTAAATAGCTGCGGTCCCAGCACCGAGCCTTGCGGTACCCCACTAGTTACTGCCTGCCATTCTGAAAGGGACCTATTTATCCCCACTCTTTGCTTTCTATCTGTCAACCAATTTTCTATCCATGTCAGTGCCCTACCTCTAATACCATGTGCTCTAATTTTGCCCAGTAATCCCCTATGTGGGACCTTGTCGAAGGCTTTCTGAAAGTCGAGGTACACCACATCCACCGGCTCTCCCCTGTCAAATTTCCTAGTTACATCCTCAAAGAATTCCAGAAGATTAGTCAAGTTAGGTAAATGGGGCAAAGTTTAAATGAGATAGAAAGAGAAAGAGTCATACAGCACAGAAATGGGCCTTTGGCCCAACATGCCCAAGCCGACCAAAATGCCCTCTCTACACTGGTCCCACCTGCCTGCTTACGGCCTATAGTCTATATACTAAAACTCTTGTTTGTTTGTTTGTTCCTGAACTACAGCCAAAATGGTACATGATAGCACGACAATTTTTGGGCCACCTTACTCACCGTCATCCCTTTGGTGCTAATAGAAGAAGTTTAATTGAAATCGATGTTATATTTTTTAAGTTATTCACATTTTAAAGTTTAAATCTATCTCCGAGGGGGGAGGGGGAGAGGGAGGGAGGGAGGGAGGTTGAGGGGGGTGGAATGGGGGAAGGGGAAGGCGGGAAGGGGATGTGGGGAGGAGAGGGTGCTGCACCAATGCAGGAGAGGTTTGGGCCCAATAGGTCCACTTGGTCTAGTCCCTTGTAAACCTTTCCCATCCATGTACCTGTCCAAGTATCTTCAAGATTTTGTTATGGTGCCTGCCTCAACTACTTCCTCTGGCAGCTTGTTCCATGTACCCACCACCTTCTGTGTGAAGCATACATCCATCCCTGTTCCCTCTTAGAGATCAAGATCAAGAAGGGCAGCATGGTGGCGCAGCTGGTAGTGTTGCTACCTTACAGCGCCAGAGACCCAGGTTCGATCCTGACTACGGGTGCTGTCTTTACGGAGTTTGTGTGTTCTCCACGTGACCTGCGTGGGTTTTCTCTGTGTGCTCTGGTTTCCACCCATACTCCAAAGAGATATAGGTTTGTAGGTTAATTGGCTTGGTAAAATTGTAAATTGTCCCTATTGTATGTAGGATAGTGTTAGTGTGCGGGGATCGTTGGTCGGCGCGGACTCGATGGGCCGAAGGGCCAGTTTCTGCGCTATTTCTGTAAGTTAAACGAGAATGCCCTGGAGCATAGATACCATTATTTCTCAACAAGGTAATCTGTGTGCAGTAACAGGAAGTACAGTACGTGGCTGTATTTTACAAGGTCGTTGGAGCGGATCTTAAATGGCTCACTGTCCATATTTCCCGTGTTGTGCTAAACAATTATGTTTAAGCGCAAGATATTCCGTTAGGTAAATACAAACGAGCCATGGAAATAATATTTTCCAGCCTCCGGCTATCCTCGCTTAATATATTTTAAATGCGCTTCTAAACATAACATCGACCTGACAGCGGAGGGATAATGGGGATGCATGATTGATGCAATGTAACATAATTGTGGAAATGGTTGTAGCATGAGTAAGTGTGCGCACTGCCCTCGGGACGGCTGCTGTGGAGGGGAGAGCGTTGCCCACCTCTTCGCAAAGTATGGATCTACAACGGTGGTCTGGACAATGATGGAAAGGTCTTTGTCACGGGTTCATCCAGCACAGCTCCGTGATGCAGGGCTCTTCGATGTATGGGGTCTTCCCATGGACAGTGCTTTGAGGCCCCACACCTGAGGAAGGATGTGCTGGCTCTGGAGAGGGTCCAGAGGAGGTTTACAAGAATGATTCCAGGAATGAGTGGGTTAGTGTATGATGAGCGCTTGACAGCACTGGGCTTGTACTCACTGGAGTTTAGAAGGTTGAGGGGGGGCCCTCAATAGACAATAGGTGCAGGAGTAGGCCATTCGGCCCTTCGAGCCAGCACCGCCATTCACCATGGTCATGGCTGATCATCCACAATCAGTACCCTGTTCCCGCCTTCTCCCCATATCCCCTGATTCCGCTATCATTAAGAGCTCCATCTAACTCGCTCTTGAAAGCATCCAGAGAATTGGCCTCCACTGCCTTCTGAGGCAGAGAATTCATTGAAAGTTACTGAATAATGAAAGGCATAGATAGTGGATGTGAAAAGGATGTTTCCACTGGTGGGAGTCTAGGACCAGAGGTCATAGCCTCAGAGTTATAGGGCACTCTTTTAGAAAGGAGGTGAGGAGGGACTTCTTTAGTCAGAAGGTAGTTAATTGTGGAACTCACTGCCACAGAGGGCTGTGGAGGCCAAGTCAGTGGATATTTTTAAGGCAGAGATTGACAAATTCTTGATTAGAACGGGTGTCAATGGTTATGGGGAGAAGGCAGGAAAATGGGATTAAGAGACAGCCATGATTGAATGGTGGAGTAGACTCGATAGGCCGACTGGCCTAATTCTACTCCTATAACTTGTGAGATGGACTTCAAGTTTAGAGTTTAGAGACACAGCGAGGAAACAGGCCCTTAAGTCCGCCGAGGCCGCGCCGACCATCGATTAATTTATAGTTTAGTTTATTGTGATGTGTACCGAGGTACAGTGAAAAGCTATTGTTGCGTGCTAACCAGTCAGCGGGAAGACAATACATGATTACAACCGAGCCATTTACGGTGTAGCGATACATGTTAAGGGAGTAACGTTTAGTGCATGGTAAAGCCAGCAAAGTCCAATCAAAGATGGTCTGAGGGTCACCAAGGGTCCTTGTCTGAGGGTCCTTAATTATGCTGCTGGCCTTGTCGTGGCAGTGTGAGGTATAAATGGTGTCAATGGAAGGGAGGTTGGTTTGTGTGATGGTCTGAGCTGTGCTCACTATTTGCTGCAATTTCTTGCGGTCTTGGATGGAGCTGTTCCCAAACCAAGCTGTGATGCATCCTGATAAAATGCATTGTACAGTGCTTCTGTAGAAGTTGGTGAGATCACCCGTTCTAGTTTCTCCCACTTTCTCATCTGGTCCCTTCACACCAGGGGCAATTTTACCGAAGCCAAACCTGCACGCTTTTGGAATGTGGGAGGAAACCCACGCGGTCACAGGGAGAATGTGCAAGCTCCAAACACAGACAGCACCCGGGGTCAGGTCAGGATCGAACCCGGGTCTCTGGCGCTGTGAGGCATCAGCTCCAATGTGCCACCTTCCAGCACTGATGAGTGCTGCTGGAAGACCATCAACCGTCTTTGGTCTGCCCGAACCTTGTTGGTCTTCCATAGAGTGAGATGTTCATCAGGGAATGTTGCTGACTGGCCCACTCCAGACTGCAGGAGTACGTGCTGAGGGACGCACTGAAGCATGGTGCAGCCAACGCCAAGGCTCTGAGGGGGAGGACCACAGTCTAGGGTTCTGCTGTTGCTGGACATTGAGGGGCAGAGTCCAGTGGGGACATCCCTCAAACAAGGGAAGGGATATCACCCCAGGGAGTCATATGAGTGGCAAGGGAGTTTTATTAGGTAGGTGCAGACACTACTGAGTATGACACTATTGAATGTATATCCATGAAGAGCTTTGCACAGTTTTTTGTTTTGAATATACTTTTTATTCTGAATAAAGTTGAATTTTGAAATGGAAAAATCATATTAATAATGTTTTGCTGTTCCAGCTGGAATTCCTGCTCCAATTTACTTTGGAGCTTTAATAGATAAAGCGTGCCTTAAGTGGGGGGAAAAGAGATGTGGTGGAAGGGGAGCATGCAGGATTTACGACTCTAATGCTTTCAGGTAAGATGTTTTCAGTTTAGTTGAGAGATAGAGCATGGAAACAGGCCCTTCGGCCCACCGAGTCCACGTCGACCATCACACTAGTTCTATGTTTTCCCACTTTCTCATCCACTCCTTACACACTAGGGGTAATTTACAGAGGGCAGATTAGCCTACAAACCCGCACGTCTTTGGTATGTGGGATGAAACCGGAGCACCTGAAGAAACGCACGCGGTCACAGGGAGGACGAGCAAACTCCACACACAAGTAGCCCCCGAGATCAGGATGGAACCCGCGTCTCAGGCGCTGTGAGGCGGTGGCATAGTGGCGCAGATGGTAGAATTGCTGCCTCACGGCGCCTGAGACCCGGGTTCGATCCTGACTACGGGTGCTGTCCATGTGGAGTTTGTATGTTCTCCCTGTGACCTGCGTGGGTTTTCTCAGGGTGCTCCGGCTTCCCCCTACAACCCAAAAGCATACAGGCTTGTAGGCTAATTGGCTTGTTGTAATTGTAAATCGTTCCTAGTGTGTGTAGAATAGCGTTAATATACGGGGATCGCTGGTCGGCGCGGACTCGGTGGGCCGACGGGCCTGTTTCCGCGTTGTATGACTCTATGACTCTAACTGTAGCTTGTTTGCTTGGTATAACTTTTTTACACGTTCTTTCCTATCCCATTCCCAACAGGCACATCTTCCTGGGACTACAGGCAGGTTTACGTGGATTGGGCATACTTGTGTTCTTTCACGTTCTGGTGTTACTAAAGAAACAATATCAAGCCAAAGACAAGCACGCAGCACCCAAAGGTGACAATGACGTTGTACCCATGCAGGACAAGGACTGTGGGCCTGAGGATGGAGATATTACAACCAAAGTAAAGACCAGTCACCCAGAGAGCGAATCTCACGTCTGAAATCATAAATCCCAAGTGTGTAAAAACAAAGTTATGAGTAGTTTTCAAGTTAAACATTTTAGAAGGCAAATGTTTACTAGTTTTTATTTTTGCTAATTGTAAAATTGAAATAATTTATGTTTTAAGACTCCAAGAATTATATGGAATATCTCGATAACTCTTCATAAGTGGTAGGAGCAGAATTAGGCCATTTGGCCCATCAAGTCTATTCTGCCATTCAATCGCGGCTGATCTATCTCTCCCTCCTATCCCCATTCTCCTGCTTTCTCCCCATAACCCCTCACACCCGTACAAATCAATCTTCTTTTAAATAAAAACATGGGAGACAGTGAAGCTGTCTGTGACAAGTAGGATATTTGCAGGAGATTTTTTTGTGGGAGATATTTTTCTGAGAGGAATTGTTGTAAAAGTGAGCAGAAATGTATATTTTTTCGCAGATGAGGTGGGGGAATCAAGAATCAGAGGACGTAGGTTTAAGGTGTGGGGGGGGGAGATTTAATAGGAACCTGAAGGGCAACTTTTTCACTTTTTCGGAGGGTGGTGGGTTTATGGAATGAGCTGTCAGAGCAGGTAGTTAAGGCAGATACTATGACAACATTTAAAAGGCATTTGGACAGGTATATGGATAGGAAAGGTTTAGAGGGATATGGGCCAAATGCAGGCAGATGGGATTAGTGTAGCTTGGACATGTTGGTTGGCATAGCAAGTTTGGCCGAAGGGCTTGTTTCCGTGCTGAATGACTCGATGATTCAATTACTATGAAATGCCTGAACTCGGGTGAATATAGAACGTAGAACAGTGCAGCAGAGGGGCAGGCCCTTCAACCCACAATGTCCGTGCCAAACATAATGCCAAGTTAAATTAATCTCTGCATGCATATGATCGGTATCCCTCCATCCCATGCATATCCATGTGCTTATCCAAATGCACCTTAAACACCACCATCATATCGGCCTCCACCACCAAACCTGGTACTAGGTTTTTACACTCTTTGTGGAAGACAAAACGACCCTGCATTACCACCTTAAAACTATGCCCACTAGTCTTTAACATTTCTACCCTGAAAAAAAGATTCTGACTGTCTACCCTACCTACCCCTCTTATAATTTTATATACTCCTATGTAGGAAGGTCTCCCCTCACTCAACCTCCAACATTCCAGGGAAAGCAATCCAAGTTTATCCAACCTCTCCTTATAGCTAATCGATCTAATCCAGGCACCATTCTGGTAAACCTCCTCCGCAAAGCCTCCACATCCTTTCTGCAACGGGGCAACCAGAACTGCACGCATTGCTCTAAATGCGGTCGAACCAATATCCTATAAAGCTGCATCATGACTTCCTGACCCTTATACTAAACGATGAAGGCAACCATGGCACATGCTCTCTGCTAATCTACTTGAGTTGGACTTGGATCCCAAGATGCCTCTGTACATCAATGCAGTTAAAGATCTTGCCATAAACTGTATACTTCCCTCTTACATTTGACCTCCCATGTGTTGAAAACAGGTTGCACCCTTTCAGTCACATCTATCACCAGTTTTGATAGGGGCTCCTATCAAAATGGCTGCCCCTTTTGTACCGTAATGAACTTGGTACAAAACTGGTGATAGATTTGCCACTGACCTGTGTGGTGAAGAGATTTTAATGAAGGATCTACGCTAAAGCATTAACTGGGCGGCACAGTGGCACAGCTGAAGAATTGCTGCCTTCCCGACTATGGGTGCTCTCTGTACAGAGTTGGTACGTTCTCCCCGTGACCGTGTGGGTTTTCTCTGAGATCTTCCGTTTCCTCCCGCACTCCAAAGATGTACAGGTTTGTAAGTTAATTGGCTTGGGTTTGTACACTTGGTATAAGTGTAAATTGTCCCTACTGTGTGTAGGCTTGTGTTGATGTGCAGGGATCGCTGGTCGGTGCAATCTTGTTGGGCCGAAGGGCTTGTTTCCGTGCTGTATCCCTAAACCAGACTAAACCAAATTAACGCTCTTTTCTTTTCACAGATATTGTCTGAGTGTTTCCAGCAACTTTGTTTTTGTTTCACCTTGGCCTGTTGTGTCCATGTGCTTAAACTCTGTCCTCAATTGCGCTAATGTTTCACAATTGGATAGATCTGAAATGAGTCTTTTTAATGCCTTTTCTTGCCTCTGATGGACCTTGGATAGAGATTGTGTATATTCTCTGTGGTCACTGCAGACATGGTCTGTGGTTAATCAACTATTTTTTCATCAAATCAGTTGTGGCAGGTTATTGGGCATGAAATCCAGGGTACTGGGTTGCTTAAGTGGATATCTGTGCGTTTAATGAAGACACAAGGAACTGCAGATGCTGGAATCTTGAGCAAAACACAGTGTTCCTCACTTTCCCTTATCCGACACCCTTTTGTCTCCTTTTCATCGCCAGCCTTTGTCTACTCATCACCCCTCCCCCCGACCTGTATCCACCTATCACTGAAGGTGAGTCTGAAGAAGGGTCCCGACCTGAAACATGGCCTATCCATGTTCCCCAGAGACGCTGCCTGACCCGCTGAGTTATTCCAGCAATTTGTGCCATTTTTTTAAAGCAGCATCTGCACCTCTGTTTCCACCAACACCTGTCTCACCCCAGTTCTCTTCCACCTTTCTCTCCTCCCCCCCCCCCCCACTCAGTCTGCAGAAGGGTCCCAACCCAAAACGTCGCCTGTCCATTCCCTTCACAGATGCTGCCTGGCCTGCTGAGTCACTCCCACACTTTGTGTTGTCACCAAGCTTTTAATCTTTGATTTCTCTGCATCTATATCTAAGTTTGTAACACTTACAATCCGCCATCCGCCTTTTGCCAGACAAACTAAAATGGAGCATGTGGCGACATTGCCTGAAATCTTTTGTTTTAAATATATATCTATTCGTAATTCAAAAATAAAAATATTTTCTCTGAAATCTTTGTGCTGCCTCTTTTCTTATAGTCATTCGGCATTGAAAAACCCTTGTGACAGAAACACAGTAAAGGCATGGTGCAGCAGCTGCCTCACATGTCAAGAGACTGGGGTTCGATCCTGACCTCGGGTGCTAACGGTGTGGAGTTTGCACGTTCTCTCCATAAGTTTCCTCCGGGTGCTCCGGTTTCCTCCCTCATCCCAAAGACATGCGGGTTTGTATGTTAATTGGCCCTTTGTAAATTGCCCCTAGTGTGTAGGGAGTGGACGAGAAAGTGGGATAACGTAGAACTAGTGTGAAAGGGTCAACGACGGTCGGTGTGGACACGGTGGGCCAAAGGTTCTGTTTCCACGCTGTATTTCTGAAGAAAAAAAAATTATGAGAAAAATGTAGCGTTTTATATGTGTATATATATATATATATATAAATATATACTTACACACATTTTCACATACACACTAAGAGCTAAGATGGTGCGGACGACGGCTGCCATGGTGTACTGCTCCTTGCTGTTTTGTCTGTGTTTTGTTCATTTGCGTCGTCCATGGAAATCCCACAAAGATTACTTTCACGAGAGAGGAACTCATTGACATCAGACATTCGGTTCTTCCAAACATTGTTCGGGGTTTCTCTCACTCGCTGGGTTATTTGGACATACTTGTCGGCGGGGCTGTGGTGATGTCCAAGGCCGAGAGACATAGGAGGACCCGGGGGAAGCGCTCTGGAGCACTCGTCCGACTCTGGCAACGAGGATTACGCACACCGCTCCCAGGATATTCCTTGCGTTCCTACGTTCTCTCAACAACAAAGTGGACGAACTGCAACTCCTGTGCCAAACAAACAGGGACTTCTCTCGAGCCGTCCCACTGTGCTTCACCGAGACCTGGCTGTGTGAGTCGACCCCCGACAATGCGCTGCAACTGGCTGGTTTTCAACTACGCAGAGGCAGCGAAACGGAGACAACGGGGAAATCAAGAGGCGGTGGAATACGCACCGTCAAATTCCTTGTATGTGTACATATATGGCTAATACATTTATTCTGGTTTTGATATATACACACACACACACACACACACACACACACACACACACACACACACACACACACACACACACACACACACAGAAACATATATATTTGAGTGTGTGTGTGTGTATATATGTGGATAATATATATTAAAAAATGTTTGTATGTGTGTGTGTATATATATATATATATATATATATATATACATACCCACACACACATACACATACATACATGCATACATGCCTATATATACATATACATATATTAAACTAACAGACAAATAATTATACAAAATAGTGCAAAGTCAAAATTAATGCCCCCAAGCCTATATAGTTTGGAGCCAATTTGGAGGTTGTAGTGTTGTAGTGTTTAATAGTTTGATGGCTGAAGAAGCTGTTCCTGAACCTGGACGCTACAGGGCGGCACAGTGGTGCAGCGGTAGAGTTGCTGCCTTACAGCGAATGCAGCGCCGGAGACCCGGGTTCGATCCTGACCACAGGTGCTGTCTGTACGGAGTTTGAACGTTCTCCCCGTGACCTGCATGGGTTTTCTCCGAGATCTTCGGTTTTCTCCCACACTCCAAAGACGTGCAGGTATGTAGGTTAATTGGCTTGGTAAATGTAAAAATTGTCCATAGTGGGTGTAGGATAGTGTTAATGTGCGGTGATCTTTTCTTTTGGTAAATGTAAAAATTGTCCCTAGTGGGTGTAGAATAGTGTTAAACTGCGGGGATCACTGGTCAGCGCGGACCCAGTGGGTGAAGGGCCCGAATCACGGGGCTTGGGTCGGCCCGCGGCGGATCTTTCACAGTCCGGCGCAGCCTGAAATAGGCCGCGGGATTTTCTCTGCCCGGCGGGGGCTTCAATGTTGGGAGCCCCGACCGCCCCGATGTGGCAACTTCAACAGCCTGACCGCGGGAGAAGACGGCAGGGGAAGAGAAAAGACATTCTGGCCTTCCATCACAGTGAGGAGGTGACTGGAGGAGACTCACTGCGATGGATGTTTCTTGCTTATTTTTATTGCTTATTGTTATTGGTCTTATTGTTGGACTGTGGGTAATCTTTCATTTCACGGCACATTTATGTGTATGTGACAAATAAATTGACTATATTGACTATTGATTGTTTCCGCGCTGTATGTTTAAACTAAGTATTCAGGCTCCAAAACCTTCTTGCCAATGGCAAGAGTGAAAGGAGATCGTGGCCAGAGTGGTGTGGGTCTCTAATCATGCTAGCTCCCTTTTTGAGGCATATTTTTGAGTTTATGTGTTATATAAAACATGCAGCATGAAAACACACCCTGAAAGCAAACTTGGCAGAAATCACATTTTATTTTTCAGAATGCTTTTTTCATTTATTTCATTTTTGAGGATGTGGACATCAAAAGCACGACCACCATTTGGCCGAATGACCTAATTCTCCTCCTATGACTTATGATGACCAGCATTTATCAATTGATTGAATTGATTGAAAGATACAGTGTGGAAACTGGCCTTTTGTCCCACCAAGTCCATACCAACCATCCATGGCCCATTCACACGAGTTCTATGTTATTCCACTTTCTCACCCAGTGGGCTGCACGATGGCGCAGCGGGTAGAGCCGCTGCATCACAGCGCCAGAGACACAGGTTCGATCCTGACCTCGGTTGCTAGGTGCCAGGACCTACACGCTAGGGAACAATTAACAGAGGCCAATTAACCTACAAACCTGCACGTCTTTGGGATGTGAGAGGAAAGTGGAGCAGCCGGAAAAAAAATCCACACGGTCACGGGGAGAAGGTGCAAACTCTGCACAGATAGCAGCCGAGGTCAGGATCGAATACAGGTTTCTGGCGCTGTGAGGCAACTGCTCTACGAGCTGTACCAACTGTGCCGCCCTACTTGGCTGCTGTAAATCGCCCCTCGTGTGAAGGTGAGTGGTGGACTCTGGAATGTTGGGAGGGGGTGGGGGGGAAGGAAGATGATGGGAATGCGAGGAGAATAAAATGGGATGAATATAAATGGGCGCCCGATTTATCAGTGCACTCAATGAGCTACAGATTATTTTTTCCCATGCTGAATGACTATAATTGTCAAAGGTTCAAGGGAGATTTATTAAAATAGTTTAACAACCCTGACAGGTTTTGACAGATGTGACAAAATGCTTGATAAAGAGGAAGCAGAGATTTAAAGTAATTAGTTGAAAATGTCCCATCATAAACAGAATGTTAATTGGCAAACAAGCTTTGATTTATAAAATTGCATGGTACATATGATGCCTATGTGTGAAAGAGAACTTATAATGTTAAGAAAGGCACAAAATGCTGAAGTAACTCAGTGGGACAGGCATCTCTGGAGAGAAGGAATGGGTGACGTTTTGGGTCAAGACCCTTCCTCAGACTCCTTCAGAGTTTTAAAAAAGGGTTCAGAGCAAAATATTTAATCCTTGTCATAATGAAGGCAAAAATAGAGACACCTTTTGGACAGAAAATATCAATAACCACAGTGTATAAATTATTCCTCCTGAGTTTTGAGATTGCCAATAATATTTTATATCCGTTAAGCTGGTTTTACTTTTCACCAGTAATTATATATGTAAAAACTCACCGCCAAATGTGAAATATCAGTTACCCATTGAAAGAGCAAAGGGCCCATTGGGTAATAAATTGCATAGGATTGGTCAGGGTGCACTTGGAATATTGCGTTCAGTTTTGGTCACCCTGCGAAAGGAAAGATGCCATTGAGCTGGAATGGGTGCAGAGCTTTAAGTGGATGTTGCCAGGATTTGAGTCGTGGATTTGTACAGTATGGAAACAGACCCTTCGGCCCAACACAGCCATGCCAACCAAAATGTCCCATTTACACCAGTCCCACTTGCCTGCATTTGGCCCACATCCCTCCAAACCTATCCAAACCTATCCAAACATCTTTAAAATGTTGTTATAGTACCTGCCTCAACTACCTCCTCTGGCAACTTGTTCCATACACCCACCACTCTCCATGTGAAAACGTTGCCCCTCTGGCTTTCATTAAATCTGTCCCCTCACACCTTAAACCTATGATCTCTGGTCCTTGATTCCCCTACCATGGGTTAAAAGACTCTGTGCATCCACCCAGTCTATTCCCATCATGACCTTATACAGAATAGTGAAAGGCTTGGATAGAGTGGATGTGGAGAGGTTGTTTTCACTCCTGAGAGAGTCTAGGACTAGAAGTCATAGCCTCAGAATTAAAGGACGTTCTTTTAGGAAGATGATGAGAAAACTATTTAGTCAAAGGGTGGTGAATCTGTGGAATTCATTGCCACAGAAGACTGTGGAGGACAAGTCAGTGTACATTTTAAAGGCAGAGATCGATAGATTCGTGATTAGTGCAGGTGTCAGGGGTTATGGGTAGACGGCAGGAGAATGGTGTTAGGAGGGAGAGATAGATCAGCCATGATTGAATGGTGGAGTAGATCTTATACACCTCTATCACTGGAGAACATAGACAGGGGCATTTTGGGTCGGGACCCTTCTTGAGGCACATGGATATGCATTGATTTTAGATAGGCACATGGATATGCAGGGAATGGAGGGATATGGATCACGTGCAGGCCGAGGGGATTAGTGTAAAGTTTGACACTCTCTAACTCCCTCTGGTGTGAAAATCAACCATTCATCACAATTCTCTCTTTTTGGCTTGAAGCCAATTTTATACCTACGTAGACTTGTTCGATTCAGTCCCCAGGGTCCTCATCCTACTAATGTCTATTATCTTGTGCTTCATCAAACCGCTTCAAAATAACATTAGCCACACGACTGTCATCAGTGCTTTAAATTACTTCATCAAAAAGCCCAATTAAGCTGGTGAAACATGATTAAACTTAATTCAGAAAGCTCATCTATGAACTCATATTTTCCCCAATGTTCATTAATTTTGTCTTGCATTATCCCGAGTGTCTAGCAACTTTTAGACTCCATCTATACTTCACGCTGCCTCGGCAAGGCCAGCAGCGTAAAGGGACCAGTCTCACCCCCGACACTCCCTTTTCTCTCCTCTCCCATCAGGCAAGAGGCACAGAAGTTTGAAAACACACACCTCCAGATTCACAGGCAGTTTCTTCCCAGCTGTTATCAGGCAACTGAACCGTCCTTTCATCAACTAGAAAGCAGTCCTGACCTTCCATCAACCTTATTGGAACTATCTTTGTTCTCCAGAGGTGCAGCCTGACCCGCTGAGTTACTCCAGTACTTGGTGCCTCTTTTTTAAAGAAAAATAAAGTTTGTAGGTTAATTGGCTTCGGTAAAGTTATAAATTGTCCCTAGTGTGTAGGATAGTACTACTGTACGGAGTGATCGCTGGTTGGCATGGAGCCAATGGGCCAAAGGGTCTAAAGTCTAAACTAAAACTCTCTCTTCCATAGGTCCAGTGTGGCCATTTAAAAGTGGTCATCATGCGGAAAGTCATAAATCAGTTGCCACAAATCTTCTGATTTCATAGAAACAAAGAAAATAGGTGCAGGAGTAGGCCATTCGGCCCTTATACAGAGTGGTGAAAGGCTTGGATAGAGTGGATGTGGAGAGGTTGTTTTCACTCCTGGGAGAGTCTAGGACTAGAGGTCATAGCCTCAGAATTAAAGGACGTTCTTTTTCACCTGAACCCAGTTCGAATGGTGGGGAGAATAAGTCAATCCTGAACATTTTCTGCAAAAACATCTTCCCTGTTTTGGCAAATCAGTTCTCCTGTCATAGAAAGGTAAATCCTTACACCCCCCCCCCCCCCAATCCCCACCCCCCCCCCCCCAATCCCCACCCCCCCTCCCCCTCTCCCACCCATAGGTTTAAGGTGAGGGGGGAAAGATTTAATAAGAACCTTAGGTGCCTTTTTCACACATGGTGGGTATATGGAATGAGCTGCCATAGGAGGTAGTTGAGGCAGGTATATTCACAATGTTTAAGAAACATTTAGACAGGTACATGAATTGGACAGGTTTCGAGGGATATGAGCCAAATACAGGTCGGTGGGCCAAGTGTAGAAGCGACATATAATGGGCAAGTTGGGTTGAAGGGCCTGTTTCCATGCTATATGACACTATGACTCTATGACAATGACCCTCTTTCTCACCACTACTCCAATCAGTCTGTCGAAGGGACCCGACCCAAAACGTCACCTATCCACGTTCTCCAGAGATGTTGCCTGACCCGCTGAGTTACTCCAGCACATCCGTGTCCTTTTGTGCAAACATGCATCTGCAGTTCCTTGTTTCTATAGCAAGCAGTACGTTGCACTCAAAGTAACAACAGCAAAATTATTGTTTTGCGATGTTTAACATTTATGAAAACGGTGAAAATACAACCCACACCCACCTCCCTATCCAAAAAAAGACTCACACTGATCAATCTTTTCAAATGGCAACGTGGGGAGTTTATAGTACTTGTCACTGCTCGTGTCAGACAATTTAAGTGACGAGTGAATGCTGAGCAGTTCTATTAATGTGTGTGTGGCGTTTACTCAAACGCCAACCATTGATGTAAAACTCAAAGCAAGGAAAGCTGAACTCAACCCATAGATGGAACTCGACACATCCCGGGCACTCTGACAGATAGTCCAATTGATTTGGGTCAAGCAAAATGCAAAGTGCTGGAGGAACTCTGTGGGTCAGGCGGCATCTGTGGAAGGAGTCGACAGGCAACAGTTCGGGTCGGGAAGGGGAGAGTTTGCCTTTGCTTAGTTTGGAGATACAGCGTGGAAACAGGCCCTTTGGCCCACTGAGTCCGCACTTACCAGCGATCCCCGCACATTAACACTGACCCACACACACTAGGGGCAGTTTACAATTTTTACCAAGCCAGTTAGCCTACACACCTTTGGAGAGCGGGAGAAAACCGGAGCTCCCGGAGAAAACTCAAGCAGGTCACGGGGAGAACTTACAAACTCCGTACAGACTGCACCCGTAGTCAGGATCGAACCGGGGTGTCTGGCGCTGTGAGGCAGCAAATCTACCTCAGGGCTACTGTGCTGCTGAGAGAAAGCTGGAAAAGAGAGGTGGAGGCAGGACGAACCCTGGCAAGTGATAGGTGGATACAGTTGAGGGAGTGGGGCAATGATATCTGCAACCACCTATCACTTGCCAGGATTTGTCATTCCCCCACCTTTCTAGCTCCCACCTACTCCAATCAGTCTGAAGAAGGGTTACGACCTGAAACATCACCTGCCCATTCCCTCCACAGATGCTGCCTGATCTGCTGAGATACTTCAGTACTTTATGTGTTGCTCATGATTCCAGCATCTGCAGTCTCTTGTGTCTCGATTTAATTCAAGAACTTGCTGGATTAAATGAGAAAAATGTTCAGGAATAAATACATGGATTTATAACTATAAACATTACAGGAAAGATTAGAACTACTGTACGTAGCATTGAGTAGGTACGGTTTAGGTTTAGGTTCAGGTTTATTATTGTCACGTGTATCGAGGTACAGTGAAAAGCTGATTGTTTGCCTGCTATCTAATCAAATCAGATAATACTGTACACAAATATAATCAAGCCAACCACATACAATAGGTGGAGGAAAGCGAAAGGCACACAGTGCAGAATATTACAACAGCGTTGTAGTGTAATAGTTGCATGGACGAAGTCCAATGTCCGCAATGTGGTTGCTTGGAGATTTGAAACAGTACCCTAGCTTATGGAAACCTGATAACCGAGGGGAAGAAACTGTTCCTGAGCCTGGTGGTGCGTGCTTTCAAGCTTCTGTATTTTCTGCCTGATGGAAGCGGGGAGAAGATGGAATGACCGGGGTGGGACAAGTCTTTGATTATGTTGACTGCTTTTCCGAGGCAGCGTGAAGTGTAGATGGAGTCGATAGTGGGAATTCTGGTCTGCGTGATGGACTGGGCTACATCTAAAACTCTCTGCAATTTCCTGTGGTCTTGGGCAGAGCTGTTCCCAAACCAAGCTGTGATGCAACCTGACAGTATGTTTTCTATGGTGCATCTGTAGAAGTCCGTTAGGATCATTGAAGACATGCTGCATTTCCTCAGTCTCCTGAGGAAGTTGAGACATTGTTGTGCTTTTTTGATTGTCACCGCACTGTACTTAATCTGTGGCAGGTTGAAAGAATTTAAAGATTGAAAGATACAGCATGGAAACCACCTACTTATGTTCTTATTGAAAGATTGAAAGATACAGCGTGGAAACAGGCCCTTCGGCCCACCGTGTCCGTGCCAACCATTGATCACTCGCTCACACTAGTTCTGTGTTATCCCACTTTCTCATCCACTCCCAACACACGAGGGCCAATTTACAGGGGGCAATTCACCTGCACACCCGCACGCCTTTGGGATGTGGGGGAAAACCGGAGCACCCGGAGGAAACCCACACTGTCACAGGAACAACGTGCACATTACACACATGGACAGCACCCAAGGTCAGGATCAAACCCTGGTCTCTGGCGCTGGGAGGCAGCAGCTCTACCAGCTGCCCCACTGTGCCACCCTCATTGTTACTAATATTTATGCTGAAGCTCTCAAAAGAAGCATCAACGTGGAAGTATTTGTATTTGGATCGGAAAGATTGAGAGGGATAGAAGCTAAACACGGGCAGGTGGGACTAGTGTAGTTGTGCAATTTGGTTGGCCTGGGCAACTTGGTCGGCCAGGGCCGGTTTCTGGACTGTATGCCTCTGTGACTCCATGACAGTATCTTCATGCATGTAGAATGCATGCATGCAGAATTTAGTTTAGTTTAGAGATACAGTGCGGAAACAGGTCCTTCGGCCCACCGGGTCCGAGCCGACCTGCGATCCCCGCACATAAACACTGTCCTACACACACTAGGGATCATTTTTACATTTACCAAGCCAATTAACCTACATACCTGCACGTCTTTGGAGTGCGGGAGGAAACCGAAGATCTCAGAGAAAACCCACGCAGGTCATGGGGAGAACGTACAAACTCCGTGCAGACAGCACCCGTAGTCAGGATCGAACCCGGGTCTCCGGCGCTGCATTCGCTGTAAGGCAGCAACTCTACCGCTGCACCACCCCATTCCGCCCCATTAAGAATTCCATGCAGAATTTTACTGCTATTGTGTCTCTGTTTTCTCTAGACAGTCCAACAATCGTCCTGAAGTTAGTTGGTGGCTTGGCTTTTCACTAGTGATATTTGTTGTTGGTGAAATATCAATTTACTTTTTCGCAAAGAGGGATGTAAGAAAAAGGGGAAGTAATTAAAAGTAAAAAGGGGAAGTACCGTGGGCGGCACGGTAGCGCAGCGGTAGAGTTGCTGCTTTACAGCGAATGCAGCGCCGGAGACTCAGGTTCGATCCTGACTACGGGTGCTGTACTGTAAGGAGTTTGTACGTTCTCCCCGTGACCTGCGTGGGTTTACTCCGAGATCTTCGGTTTCCTCCCACACTCCAAAGAAGTACAGGTATGTAGGTTAATTGGCTGGGTAAATGTAAAAAAATTGTCCCTAGTGGGTGTAGGATAGTGTTAATGTACGGGGATCACTGGGCGGCACAGACTTGGAGGGCCGAAAAGGCCTGTTTCCGGCTGTATGTATATGATATGATATGATATGATAATTCCATGAACCATAACAAGGGAGGTAACCATGACGATACTGACAAAGTACTTTTTTATGTCATCTCAATTTGCAGAAATGACAACAGGCATGCGTACCCTTACTGATGGCTGGCACTTGTAGGTTTAGTAACTTATGGACACAAGGAACTGCAGATGTTGGTTTGCCAAAAACACACACATTATCGAAGAATATAGACAGGCAAATGGGTGGGAGGTGCATTTCCATTGGTCGGAGAGTCTAGGACCAGAGGTCATGGCCTCAGAATTAAAGGGCGCCCTTTTAGAAAGGAGGTGAGTAGGAACTTCTTTAGTCAGGGTAGTTAATCTGTGGATCTCATTGCCACTGAGGGCTGTGGAGGCCGAGTCAGTGGATATTTTTAAGCCAGGGATAGACAAATTCTTGAGTAGAATAGTGTCAAGGGTTATAGAGTCATAGAGTCACAGAGTCATAGCGTGATACAGTGTGGAAACCGGCCCTTCGGCCCAACTTGCCCACACCGGCCAACAATGTCCCAACTACACTAGTCCCACTTGCCTACAATTGGTCCATATCCTATCCTGTCCTATCCATGTACCTGTCTAATTGTTTCTTGAGCGATGGAATAGTCCCACCCTCAACTACCTCCTCTGGTGGCTTGTTCCATACACCCACCAACCTTTGTGTGAAAAAGTTACCCCTCAGATTCCTATTAAATCTTTTTCCCTTCACTGTGAACCTATGTCCTCTGGTCCTCGATTCCCCTACTCTGGTCAAAAGGCACTGTGCATCTACCCGATCTATTCCTCTCATGATTTTGTATACCTCTATAAAATCTCCCCTCATCCTCCTGCGCTCCATGGAATAGAGACCCAGCCCACTCAACCTCTCCTTATAGCTCACAGCCTCTAGTCCTGGCAACATCCTCGTAAATCTTTTCTGAACATTTCAAGCTTCAAAGGTTTCAAAGGTCTTTTATTGTCACATGTACCAATTAAGGTACAGTGATATGTGAATTACCTTACAGCCATACGGAAAAAAAAGCAACAAGACACACAACTACATAAAAGTTAACATAAACATTCACTACAACGGATTCCCACATTCCTCACTGTGATGAAAGGCAGAAAAAGTCCAAACTACTTCCTCCTTATTCTCCCGCGGTCGGGGCGATCGAAGCTCTTGCAGCCGGTGGTCGACAATAGGTGCAGGAGGAGGCCATTCAGCCCTTCGAGCCAGCACCGCCATTCAATGTGATCATGGCTGATCATTCTCAATCAGTACCCCGTTCCTGCCTTCTCCCCATACCCCCTGACGCCGCTATCCTTAAGAGCTCTATCTAGCTCTCTCTAATAATGCATTCGGAGAATTGGCCTCCACTGCCTTCTGAGGCAGAGAATTCCACAGATTCACAACTCTCTGACTGAAAAAGTTTTTCCTCATCTCAGTTCTAAATGGCCTACCCCTTATTCTTAAACTGTGGCCCCTTGTTCTGGACTCCCCCAACATTGGGAACATGTTTCCTGCCTCTAACATGTCCAACCCCTTAATAATCTTATACATTTCGATAAGATCTCCTCTCATCCTTCTAAATTCCAGTGTACATAAGCCTAGTCGCTCCAGTCTTTCATCATATGATAGTCCCGCCATTCCGGGAATTAACCTAGTAAACCTACGCTGCACGCCCTCAATAGCAAGAATATCCTTCCTCAAATTTGGAGACCAAAACTGCACACAGTACTCCAGGTGCGGTCTCACTAGGGCCCTTTCGGGGCAATCAAAACTCCCACGTCAGGGCAATCGATACTCCCGCGGCTTGGAGTTCCTGAAGTCGGTCTCTGACCAGAGACCGCAAGCTCTGTGATGTTAAGTTCGCAAGCACCCATAGTTGGAGCTCCGAGGTCGATCCCTGGCAAAGGGATCGCGGGCTCCGTAGGCTCCCCGCGGTGGAGCTCCCAAAAGTCAGTCTACAGCATAGGCCGCCAACTCCTCGATGTTAGGCCGCAGTGTGGATGGAGATACGACACGGAAAAACATTGCATCTCCGTCGAGGTAAGAGATTAGAAAAAGTTTCCCCCATCCCCCCTCCCCGCACATAAAACAAGCTAAAGAACACTATAAACATACATTTAACACATACAATTAAAAAACACAAAGAACGAAAGGACAGACACCCTGTTGGCGAGGCATAATTTGCTCCAATCATAACGCATCTGTCATTTAAAGTTGACTAGAGAAGCTGGTGGAATTAGTAAAATGTCAGATCGTAAATGCCTGCCGAGACCAAGTACCGGCATGTTTGAAGCAAAGCAATAGTGACAGTGGAAACACAACAAAACTGCAAATGCTGGAATCTTGTGCAAAACGCAGGACGATGCAGTGGCGCAGTGGTAGAGTTGCTGCCTCACAGCACCAGAGACCCGGGTTCGATCCTGACCTCGGGTGTTGTCTGTGCTGAGTTTGCACGTTCTCCCTGTGACCGCGTGGGTTTCCTCCGGATGCTCCCGTTTCCTCCCATATTGTAAAAACGGTCAGGTTTGTTGGTTAAGTCTTCTGTAAATTGCCCCAGCATGTAGTTTAGTTTAGTTTAGTGATACAGCGTGGAAACAAGCCCTTTGGCCCACCGAGTCCACGCCGACCACCGATCCCCGCATATTAACACTATCCTACACCCACTAAGAACAGTTTTTACATTTACCAAGCCAATTCACCTACAAACCTATATGTCTTTGGAGTGTGGGAGGAAACTGAAGATCTCCGAGAAAACCCACGCAGGTTAGGCAGAGAATGTATAAACTCTGTACGGACAACGACAACACCCGTAGTCGGGATCGAACCCGGGTCTCCAGCGCTGCATTCGCTGTAAGGCAGCAACTCTACCGCTGTGCCACCGTGACCGGCCACCGTGTAGAATGGAGCTCTTGTACGGGTGATCGCTGGACAGCGTGGACATGGTGTGCTTGTTTCCAGGTTGTGTCTCTAAACTTAACTAAACGAAACAAAGTGCTGAAAGAACTCAGCAGGTCAGGGAGATCTGTGGAGGGAATGGACAGGTCACTTTTTGAGTTTGAGTTTAGTTTATTGTAGCGTGTACCGAGGTACAGTGAAAAGCCTTTGTTGTGTGCTAACCAGTCAGCGGAACAACAATACACGACTACAATCGAGCCATCCACGGTGTACTGATACATTATAAAGGGAATAACATGAATAGCGTTTAGTGCAAGTTCAAGTCTAGTCAAGTCCGATCAAGCCTAGTCCAAGCGTCTTCTTGGGGGAAAAAACTCTCCCTGAATCTGGAGGTGTGTGTGTTCACACTTCTATAAGAATTTCTGTTGGAGTGCCTCAGTCCTGATACATATCTCTCGTTTTCATCCCAGGGATATCGCCTACTCTGCTGAGTGCTTCCAGTTTTTTTTTGTCCTTATTTAGGTAAACCTGTTCTGTGTAATTTTTAAGTTCAAGGATGATAGCCATTTTAAAGGCAACAAATAATAAAATATTAAACTTGAATCAACTTGAATAAACTTGAAATATTAAAAAGGTTATCATCAGTTAATTGCTGTTGTGTGTACACTAGCACTGTACTATTCTCTACCTGTGCTCCTAAAGTCATCGAGTCAAAGAGCATGGTAACAGGCCCAACTCATCCACTCCGACCAAGGTGCCCCATCTACACTAGTCCCACTTGCCCATGTTTGGCCCATGTCCCTCTAAACCTTCTCTATCCATGTACTTGTCCAAATGTTCTATCCAAAACTACCTGCCTCAACTATATCCTCTGACTGCTCGATCCATATACCCACCACCAGAAGTGTGAAAAAGATGTCCTTCAGGTTCCTATTAAATCTTTCCCCTTTCACCTTAAATCTAGGTCCTTTGATTCTTGATTTCCCTTCTCTGGGTAAATTACTCTGCGCCGATGTCCCATTCCTCCCCCGACCGCCTCTGTGTCCTGCAGCCGACCCTGAAGGCACTGCAGGCATTATCCCGATCCCTCTCCTACCTGCCTACTCCTCACCTCATGCACGATCACGTGCAGGCAGAGGAGATTAGTTTAACTCGGCATCATGTTGAGCACAGACATTGTGGGCTGAAGGGCCTGTTCCTGTGCTGCACTGTTCCACGTTCTATCTAAATTAAACGTTTCTAAACAGAAGTGAAAGACTGTAATATTGTTCAAACATTTGTCACTTCTTCATCCACCTTCAAAACATTAAAGCTGAAATCGATCTTGGTCGCAAGCAAAACTTAAATCTGTTTAGCAGGAGAGAGTTGAGATCTGAGCAGGTATCTCTTAAGGCTTCGCTAATTTATTTTGTTTTTCAACTTCAAAACAGAAATTATTTTTATCTCAAAAAATAGGTGTTTTGTTTCCATGACAATTGCAAATTATACTTCCATTTTTATTCAAAAAAGGTCAAATGCATCTTTCGATTTTACAGATTTTTTACCATGTGTGAGAAGCCAGATTTGCTGTCCGATCTACATGCTGATCTTGCTGCAAAGTGTGCAGCAAGTCAATGGTGTGATTGGAAAATCAACATACAAACAAAACCTTATTGAACAAAAGTTCGACTAAATTACATCAAGTGTCAATCTTTTAGTCACTTGGTAGTTTACTGCCATCGATCTATTTCAGTTCCACATGGTACGAAGGTTGGAATTAAATTGTGCTCATTCACAGAACATAAAACATAGAACAGTACAGCACAGGAACAGGCCCTTCAGCCCAAAATGTCTGTGCCAACATGATGCCAATACCAACTCTTATCTACCTGCATGTGATCTATATTCCTCCGTTCCCTGCATATCCATGTGCCTTTCTAAAATCCTCTTAAACGCGACTACCTGCCTCCACCACCATCCCTGGCAGAATATTCCACGCACTCACAATCCTTAGTTTAAAAAACTTGCCTTGCACATCACCTTTAAACTTTGCCCCTCTCCTTAAAGCTATGCCCTCGAGTAGCTGAAATCGTCATTCCAAAAAAAAGGTTCTGACTGTTTACCTCATCTATGCCTCTCATACTTTCACAGATGGCTTAGTGGTCAAGTTTGCGAAAGATGCAAAGATAGGTGGAGGGGCAGGTAGAGTAGAGGAAGCAGGAAGTCGGTGGACAGGCAGGTGGGGAGAGTGGGCAGAGAAGAGGCAGATGGATTGCAGTGCGGCAAAGTGTGCGGTCATGCACTTGTCTAGGACAGAGGCCACACCTTCAGAATAAAAAGACGTGGCTTTGGAAAGGATATAAGGAGGAATTTCTTTAGCCAGAGGGAGGTGAATCTGTGGAATAACACTGGGTGTAAGGATCTATATCCACACTGTCTAACACTGGGTGTGGGGGTCTATATCCACACTGTCTAACACTGGGTGTGGGGGTCTATATCCACACTGTCTAACACTGGGTGTGGGGGTCTATATCCACACTGTCTAACACTGGGTGTCAGTGTCGATATCCCGCCACTCTAACACTGATGTAGTGGTCTATATCTCCTCAGTCTCCTACACTAGGCGGAGTGGTATCCAACTACCCATTCTCAAACTGAGGGTGGAAAGGTTTCTAACTACCCTCAGTCCACGGAGGGTAGACGGAGGAGGTCAGCATGTACAAGTATCAGGGCATCTGATGTAAGTTAGGATTTGCCCGTAGAGTTTGAATGAGCAGCAGTTAACGGAGAGTCGAAGACTGGGGTCCTACCCGGAAAATGAAAGCAACTGAACGAGTTGAGTCAACATAATGAAGAGACAAGTTCACATTTCAGCCCTGGACATCTACGTAGAACCGTATAAATCTAATTTGATTTCTGATTTTTTTTTCTGATCATATTTCATGGCATGACTAATATCCTTTAATTTCAACACACTCCTGGCATGCAGAATGGCAACATTATCTCCAAGATCTGCATCATCTGCAAATTGTCAACTGCCTAATGGGCCACCCACTGTGACATTTAAAACGTGTGCTCTCATCGCATTCTTTAGTAACAGACTGAATAATTACATGGATGCTTTTCACTCCGTTTATAAATGACTTAGACAAAGGAATGAAGAGCTCTACAGCACAGGTGTGTGGATGGACCGGTTAAAACCCACAGCAAACGACATTAAACACAACACATTGTAGGGCGGCATGGTTGACTTGCTGCCTCGCAGCACTTACAGCGCCAGAGACCCAGGTTCGAGCCTGACCTCGGGTGCCTGTCCGTACAGAGTTTGTACGTTCTCCCTGTGACCACGTAGGTTTTCTCCGAGATCTTCGGTTTCCTCCCGCACTCCAAAAACCTACGGGTTTGTAGGTTAATAGGCTTGGAATATATGTAAACATTGTCCCTAGTGTAGGATAGTATTAAATGTGCAGGGGATCGCTGGTCGGTGCGGACTCGTTGGGCTGAAGAGGCTGTTTCCGTGTTGTATCTCGAAACTAAACTTTAAAAATTGAACATGGGAACCGGAAGCAGGAACGTCAGTAGCTATTTGGCCCCTCGTGCCTGCTCTTATCATTCCATGGAACAGCACAGCACAGGAACAGGCCCTTCGACACACAATGTTTGTGCCAGGCATGATGCCAAGACCAGCTCTTATCTGCCTGCAATGATCCATACCCCTCCATACCCATGTCCCTATCCACGAGCCTCGTAAATGCCACTGCCGTATCTACCTCCACCACCACCTCTGGCAGGTGAAAGGAGTAAAGTTTAAAGGGGATGTGCGGGGCACTTTCTTCACACAGAGGGTGATGGGTGCCTGGAATGCACTGCCAGGTGGACACAGATCCGAAAGTGGTGTTTAAGAGGCTTTTAGATTGACACATGGATGTGCAGGAAATGGAGGGATATGGATCACATGCAGGCAGACGAGATTAGTTCAACTTGGCATCATGTTTGGCATGGAAGGGCCTGTTCCTGTCTTATGTACTAAAGTCTGACCTTTATTCAACAGAGGCTCATTTGTAAATATCAGAAGTTGATTCTGAAACCAAGTGGATTAAATGGAGATAAACAGGTGAGTCGCGATCTGAGTCATGGAATCATAGAATCTGTAACTCAGAGAGAGGCCCTTCAGCACACCTTATCCAAGCTAACCATCAAGTACCACTCTATACTAATCCCATTTAACACCATTTATCTGTAGTCTTTAAGTTTTGCCAATTCAAGTACTCATCTCAATACTTCTTAAATGTT
This sequence comes from Rhinoraja longicauda, assembly GCF_053455715.1. Classification (NCBI taxonomy): domain Eukaryota; kingdom Metazoa; phylum Chordata; class Chondrichthyes; order Rajiformes; family Arhynchobatidae; genus Rhinoraja; species Rhinoraja longicauda. The sequence goes on from NC_135975.1 coordinate 30,566,551, forward strand.
GTAAACAGTAGCTGCCTCCACCACCCTCTGAGGAAATAGTTCTTCCTCAGTGAAAAACACAAAGTGCTGGAGTAACTCAATGAGTCAGGCAGCATCTCTGGAGAACATGGATTGGTGATGTTTCGGGTTCGGGACCCTTCTTCAGACTGATTGTAGTAGGGGGAAGAAAACTGGTAAAGAGAGGTGGGGGCAGGACAAAGCTGGCAAGACAAACTCCACACAGACAGCACCCCAAGGTCAGGATCGAACCCGGATATCTGGCACAAGATATGACCGTATCTTTGACACAACCCAAAAATCAGAGAAAGAGATTCTACAAAAATATATATGAGACGAATAATCAATTTGTTTACTCACAGCGCCAGTGGCTGAAGGGGAAAAAATGACCAAGATGGCACTTGGTCAATTTTTGGCTTGTCTTTAAGAAAGATTTGTTAACTCTAATCTGATGTTTCCATCACACACACAGATACCCCGACGAGTGTTGTAACTATTATGAATTTTGCTTTTCTCAAATCAGTTTAAAAGCAGTGCAGGATCGCACAAAAGTGGAAAAAAACACCACGTGCTTTAACTCTATCCAAATCTATCCCTAAATTGGTATGCAAAGGTGCAATAGATAGATCTGAGCACATTTCAATTCAAAAGCTTTAATGTGATGTCTCTAATGCAATTGATGTTTCATCGGGACATTATATATAATTTTCTCTTGTTAGACAGGTCCAATAATGGGGTTGTGCTGTTTGTGTGACATTTCATAAAAGTATATATTGAGCAAGTGCAAAATATCGAGTGAAAAATTATGCATTCTTCACTTTACAAGATAATGACGAAAATGTAATAATGAGAAATATGTGTCAGATGTATTAGTTGTGCAAGAAGCAATGACTTTTATTTTGTTGCTTCTTTCACCAAGGAAGCCTACATTCATTTGGTCTAATATTAGCAAGACGGCACAGGGATTATACAGGGCAAGAGAGACTTTAATCCTTCTCTTGGGAGTATCAAAAGTGATAAACTGTAAGCCTCCAAAACGTTCTCCCTCCCTTTATCATTCATCGTCTATTATATTGGTCAACAAACCTCTGCCAGGCCAATACAACCTTTATTTAAATAAGTTGTGGATGTAGCCCAGTCCATCACGCAGACCAGACTCGCCACCATTGACACCATCTACACTTCAGGCTGCCACGGGAAGGCAGTCAACATAATCAAGGACCTTTCACACCCCAGTCATTCCTTCTTCTCCCTGCTCCCATCGGGCAGAAGATGTGATGCTTGAAAGTTCGCACCGCCAGATGCAGGAACAGTTTCTTCCCCTCTTCTTATCAGGCTTCTGCACGGTCCTTCCATAAGCCAGGTTTCTGTCCAATTCTCTGACGTACCTCATTTTAGATTTTAGATTTAGAGATACAGCACAGAAACAGGCCCTTCGGCCCACCGGGTCCGCGCCGCCCAGCGATCCCCGCACACTAACACTATCCTACACCCACTAGGGACAATTTTTACATTTGCCCAGCCAATTAACCTACATACCTGTACGTCTTTGGAGTGTGGGAGGAAACCGTAGATCTCGGAGAAAACCCACGCAGGTCACGGGGAGAACGTACAAACTCCGTACAGACGGCGCCCGTAGTCAGGATCGAACCCGAGTCTCCGGCACTGCATTCGCTGTAAGGCAGCAACTCTACCGCTGCGCCACCGTGCAGACATTGGACCTTTTCTCTGGGACTGATGCACCACAATACTGAGAACTATATTCTGCACTCTGTATTTTCCCCTTTGCTTTACATATCTGTATAGTATTATCGGATCTGTTTGGATAGCATGCAAAACCAAGCTTTCCACTGTACTTCGGTACATATCATATCATATCATATATATACAGCCGGAAACAGGCCTTTTCGGCCCTCCAAATCCGTGCCGCCCAGTGATCCCCGTACATTAACACTATCCTACACCCACTAGGGACAATTTTTTTTTTTTACATTTACCCAGCCAATTAACCTACATACCTGTACGTCTTTGGAGTGTGGGAGGAAACCGAAGATCTCGGAGAAAACCCACGCAGGTCACGGGGAGAACGTACAAACTCCTTACAGTGCAGCACCCGTAGTCAGGATCGAACCTGAGTCTCCGGCGCTGCATTCGCTGTAAAGCAGCAACTCTACCGCTGCGCTACCTGACACTAATAAAGCTTGTCACTTGTTTTTCATATTTAATTTTATATATTTAATATTGAATAATATTATAATACTATAACATGGAGTTCGCTGGTCAGTGCAGACTCGGTGGGCTGAAGGGCCTGTTTCCGTGCTGTATCTTTAAAGTTTAAAAGTTAACTCAGTGTGGAGATGATATGGGGTGTAACACAACTTTAGACCATCCTGAGATGTTGCCATTGAACGCAACACATCGAAAAATTCTGAGCAAAAGAACCATCAAATTTATGCAATCAAACCCTGTTTATTATGTTGGATGAATATCTGTGCTCACTCCTGCTCTTGTAAGATGATTACCTTTGAAAATGAGAAGCCAGTGACTAATAACGGGTTGAGATACAGAGAGAAGTACGTAACTCACCACCGAATGTCAACATTACTGCGGCACTAAATACAAGACACATCAGCTTTCAAGAAAAAAATGTCAAAATTAAGATGTGTAATCGCTTAATGACATTTATTCATCCTCATGCGCTGAAGGGAATAGTTGCGCATCAGAAGCAAAATGAAGTAATACTTTGTGTTCCCAAAAGATTTGTTTAGTTTTGTTTAGAGATACAGTACGGAAAGAGGCGTTTCAGCCCATGAGTCCGCGCCAATCAGCAATCTCCGCACACTAACACTATCCTACACACCTGGGACAATTTACAATTTTTACTGAAGCCAATTCACCTACAAAGTTGTGCGACTGTTGAGTGTGGACGGAAACCAGAGCACCCGGAGAAAACCCACGCGGTCATGGGGGGAAGGTACAAACTCTGTACAGATAACACATGTAGTCAGGATCGAACCCGGGACTCTGGCGCTTTAAGGCAGCAACTCTACCGCTGCACCACCATGCCGCCCTGATGTAAAGAGGACTACCTCGGGAATACCAAATGCAACATGCCATTGAGTTTTATTGCTGAGTTTTGGATTGAGAGTCAAGACTTCGTCAGGATGTTAAGGAATTTCTTTAAATAGTGTCATGAAATCCTAATTAGATTTAGGTTTAGGTTGGTTATTGCCACGTGTACCAAGGTAGAGTGAATAGCTTTGTTTCGCATGCTATCCAATCAGATCAGATATACCATACATAAATACAATCAAGTCAAACTCAAGTAGTTTAGTTTCGTTTTTTGTCATGTGCACCGAAGTGCAGTGAAAAGCTTTTGTTGTGTGCTAACCTGTCAGTGGAAAGATTATACATGATTACAATCGAGCCATCCACAGTGTACAGATAGATACATGATAAAGGGAATAAGGTTTAGTGCAAGATAAAGTCCAGTAAAGTCCGATTAAAATTAGTCCATGGGTTTCCAGTGAGACAGATCGTAGCTCAAGATCGCTCTTGTTCTTGTCTGATAACAGGTGGGAAGAAACTGTCCCTGAATCTTGTGGTATGCATTTTCCCACTTCTGTGCCTCATGCCTGATGGGAGAGGGGAGAAGCGGGAGTGACCGGGTTGAGATTCGTCCTTGATTATGCTGGTGGCCTTGCCGAGGCAGCGTGAAGTGTAAATGCAGTCAATGGAAGGGAGACTGAAGAAGGGTTTTGACCCAAAACGTCACCTATTCCTTTTCTGCAGAGCCTGACCCGCTGAGTGAGTTCAACGTTTTGTATCTATCTTCAATGCAAGGGAGATTGGTTTGTGTGATGGTCTGGGCTGCGTCCACAATTGTCTGCTATTACAATAGATACAATAGATACAATAGATAGAAGTACAATAGATCGGGCAAAGGGAAAGATGCAAAGTGCAGAATATATTTCTCAGCATTGTATCCAGAGACAAAGTCCAATGTCCGCAATGGGGTAGAGATGAATCAGATTATCCATCTTGTAATAAAATTGCATTTTGTTCATGTCACTTATTTTTTTAAAGCTTATATATTTTTATAATTTTCTCAACAATAGTGCGGGCATCTAAAATTAGACGGGTTGCCAGAGTGATTTGGAGTGTTAATCAATAAATTAATTTAAAGCCCTCATATACTATTCATAATTTAATGAAAACTGGCCCTCATTGACGACTGAGAGACCAAGGGTTGCTCTTTCATATTTGCATATTATTAATTAGTGGAAGTACACACTGACGAGCCTTGGACTCGGAGAGTAAGGACTGATACGTTTGCCAGATATGAACAGGCTATGTGACATGCTCATGAGAGGTGGCAACAAGGAAGGTTAATGGAATATTGGTCTTTACGTCAAGAGGATAGGAAATTAAGAGGTAGCAACCAATTACTTGGTTACAGAGAAAGTTTGCATTTCGTCACCCGAGCTCAATTTATGTTACAATTGTACAACACGTTGGTGAGGCCACATTTGGAGCAGGTATTGTGTCATTTCTGGTCATCCTGCTACTGGAAGGATGGAAAGAGTGCAGAGAGGATTTACGAGAAAGTTGCCCTGGAGATCCCGACCTCGTGTGCTCTCTGTGTGGAGTTTGCCTGTTCTCCCCGCGACCGTGTGAGTTTTCTCTGGGTACTGGAGGCAGTGGAGGCCAATTCTTTGAATGCATTCAAGAGAGAGCTTGATAGAGCTATTAAGGATAGGGGGTATGGGGAGAAGGCAGGAACAGGGTACTGATTGAGAATGATCAGCCATGATCACATTGAATGGTGGTGCTGGCTCGAAGGGCCGAATGGCCTACTCCTGCACCTATTGTCTATTGTCTACTCCGGTTTCCTCCCACATCCCAAAGACGTGTGGGTTTGTAGGTTAATTGGCCCTCTGTAGTGTAGGGAGTGGATGAGAAAGTGGGATAACATAGAACTAGTGATCAATGAGAACGGATGATCAATGGTCGGCATCGATTTGGTGGGCCGAAGGGCCTGATTCTTCACTGTATCTCTAAACTAAACTAAACTAAACTAAACTAAACTATATTAAACTTATTGTCTGGCAAAATGCATTTTACACTTGTCCAACAATGTTAACTAGGCAGAAATACAAATAGTCCAGCATTTAAAAAAATTCTCAATAATCTCCAATTAACAGTTGACAGCGGACATTAAAGTGTGATAACATTGAACTAGTGTGAACGGTGGAGTGATGGTCAGCGTGGACTCGATGGGCCGAAGGGCCTATTTCCATGCTGTATGAGAGAGGCAACCTGGTCAGGGGAAACTCAATAGTAACCAGGATTATTCTGGCATTTAATCACATAATTAGTGTACTTAATGTCAAGTGCCCAGCTTATGCAAACAAGTATAGGATTCAATTATATTAATCACTTCAAACAAATGATTCTCCTTAGATAAAAATAGATATGTAAATAATACACGCAATACATATCTATATGCTGCTGGAGTGATTTGTAAGTACCATACAATATAACTTTACTCGTCATACCATTTGGCTGACACCTCCTAAGTAAGAATAATATCAGCAATCGCTAAACTCTGTAATCTGCACATCGAATGCACAAAATCACCTCAGAAACACTCCTATAATTCGAAGAACTCAACTCGATTCAACACTGACTCTCAGCTTCTGAATGTATGGGCTTTTACAAAAGGGAAGGTGCAGCCAGATCGGAGGTTGAATGTGGAAAGGATGAACTGCAGCTGTTGGTATATAATGAAAAAGACACAAAATGCTGGAGTAACTCAGCGGGTCAGGCACCATCTGTGGAGAACATGGAGAGGCGACGTTTCGGGTTGAGACCTTTCTTCAGGCTGAAGATGTGTGGGCCTCCAGATGTTGGCTTCCTTGGACATATGGATTGACACAAACCAACGTCCCTCTCCCTGCCTGACCAACTTTGTACCTGGAAGGCCAGACCTCGGTGACACTAATATGAATGTACATACTTTTAAATAGATACAAGTTTAATATTCCTAGCATTCATATGACATGGGACTCCTTAGTCATAACATTGTTAGAGATGTGATTCTTAACAGTTCAAGTATTTAAACAGGAAGAATTGTACAATCCCAATTAATTTTATGATTTAATGCAAGCTGTGACATCCTAAGCTGACGTGAATGTGAATATTTAATTAAACTGTCTGTCGTTCAAACTAAACAGAAATAAAAATGGTTGCTTCTTGCTATCAATGCGTTTTCTCCTCTTCATTACAATCATATAATGGAAAGCAGAAGAAGCATTTAAGAGTGAAGAGTGTTTAATTGTTATATGTACTGAACATAGAACAATTCCATTCTTACCTTCATCAGCATAACAGGCCAAACAACACAATACATACAGATAAAATATAACATTAAAAAATAATAACCACCATAGTCGTGCACAAAACAAGTAGTCAGTGCAACCAAAGAGTCTGTAGAAGTTCATGGACTTAACTTTCATGGACTAAACAGTTTGAAAGGAGATGAGTATACATTTCTTTAGCCAGAGGGTGGTGAATCTGTGGAATTCATTGCCATAGACTGTGGTGGAGGTCGTCATTGGGTATTTTTAAAGCAGAGATTGATAGGTTCTTGATTAGTAAGGCCATCAAAGGTGATGAGGAGAAGGCAGGAGATTGAGGGTGAGAGTGAAAAATAGATCAGCCATAATCGAATGGCGGAGCTGACACAATGGGTTGCTCCTATGTTTAGTTTAGTTTATTGTCATGTGCACAGTGAAGCTTTTGTTGTGTGCTATCCAGTCATGCAGAAAGACAATACATGATTACAATCGAGCCATCCACGGTGTACAGATACATGACAAAGGGTATAACAATAATAACGTTTAGTGCAAGATAAAGCCAGTAAAGTCCATTAAAAAATAGTCCAGTGAGGTAGATATTAGTTCAGGACGACTCTCTAGTTGTTGGTAGGATGCCTGATTCAGTTCAGTTGGTTCAATTGCCTGATAACAGCTGGGAAGAAACCGTCTCTGAATCTGGAGGTGTGCGTTTCCCACTTCTATAACTTTTGCCCGATGGGAGAGGGAGGAAGAGGGAGTGGCCAGGGTGCGACTCGTCCTTGATTATGCTGCTGATCATATCTCGGTGTGTGCTGTGTGATGCTCAAGAACCTGGTTGTTGTTGGAAAGGAGCTGTTCTTGAACCTGGTGGTCCATGGTTTTCGGACACCTGTACGTTCTTACCGATGGTAGGGATGAAATGAGAGCGTGGCCAGAGTGGTGTGGGTCTTTGATGATGCAGGCTGTTCTTTTTGAGGCAGCGCCTCCAATAGATCCCTTTGATGGTGAGGAAGTCAATACCTGTGATGGACCAGGCGGTGTCCACCACTCTCTGTAATCTCTTTCGTTCCTGGGCGTGTAATTAGACCAGAAGGTCACTGGGAAAGGTTCGAGTATTTACTTAACATCGTTGTATGGCTTTTGGAGTATTTTCCTGTAGAGTGAAGAAACCTTCTTTGGGTTGTTACACGCACATTTATAAAAACAAAGGACTTAAAATACCGTGGAAGATGCTGTGCTGCCATTGATAGGGTAGTTTTCGATTTTCTTCTTTTGCTCTTCCCAATGCTACTGGAAATTTAAGGATGAGGCTTTTACTATGGTGAAGGCCAGAGGCGCAGTGGCACAGTGGTAAAGTTGCTGCCTTCCAGCGCTAGAGATACGGGTCTAATCCCAACTGCGGCTGCTGTCCGTAGGGGATTTGTACGGTCTCCCTGTCACCACATGGGGTTTTTTCCAGGTGCTCCCGTTTCCTCCCACATCCCAAAGACATAAGGTTTGTAGGTTAATTGGCTTCGGTAAATTGTCCCTCGTGTGTTGGATAGTACTAGTGTACGGGGGTGGCCGCTGGGCGGTGCGGATTTCGTTTTTGCGCTGTATCTCCAACACTAAAACTAAAAACTATTAATAGAATGCAGCTCTCAATTTATCCCCCCCCCCCCACCTCTTTTCCAGCTTCCTCCCCCCTACAGCAATCAGTCCAAGAAGGGTCCCGACCCAAAACATCTCCAATCCATGCTCCCCAGAGATGCTGCCTGGCCCGCTGAGTTACTCCAGCACTTTGCGTATTTCTTTTTTGAACGTCAAAGATTCCCTTTATCTGGTATTCCCTTTATCCTGCATCTGTACACTGTCGATGGCTTGATTGTAATCATGCATAGTCTTTTCGCTGACTGGATAGCATGCAACGAAAATGTATTTCACTGTAACATGTGACAATAATAGCAGCCTAAAATAAAATAAACTAAACAGAGTGGATTAATTTAATGAACTCATGTACTGCTGAGAATTCTCACTCAGATGGATCAATAGCTTTCAATGTGTTCAAGTTTTTTTTAGAAATAATGAATAAATTATCAGTCGGAAAGAACTGCAGATGCTGGTTTAAATTGAAGGTAGATGCAAAATGCCGGAGTAACTCAGCGGGTCAGGCAGCATCTCTGGAGAGAAGGAATGGGTGACGTTTCGGGTCGAGACCCTTCTTCAGAAGGGTCTGAAGAAGGGTCTCGACCCGAAACGTCACCCATTACTTCTCTCCAGAGATGCTGCCTGTCCCGCTGAGTTACTCCGGCATTTTGTGCCTACCTGAAACTAAACTTCAGACTGATTATGGTGGGTGGGGAGGGGAGAAATCTGGAAGACAAGTGGACATCAGTCTGAAGAAGGATCTCGACCCGAAACGTCACCCATTCCTTCTCTCCTGAGATGCTGCCTGCCCTGCTGAGTTACTCCAGCATTTTTGTGAATAAGATGCTACAGGAAGGTTATCAACTCGGTGAAAGACTCTCTTTGGTCTGCCCGAACCTTGTTGGTCTCCCAGTGGAGTGAGCTGTCCGTGGGGGAATGTTGCCGACTGACCCGCTCCAGACTGCAGGAGTACGTGCTGCGGGACGCACTGAAGCTCGGTGCAGCCAACGCCAAGGCCCTGTGGGAGAGGTCCACAGTCTAGGGTCCTTCCGCTGCTGGACATGGGGAGACAAACCTCAAACAAGGGAAGGGATATCATCCCAGGGAGTAAAATGAGTGGCAAGGGTGTATTACTGTGGATAGGTATGACATCAATTATTGTATAGACACTAAGAATGCCAGAGGAGTTTTCTGGATCAACTCTACCACCACTCTGCCAGCCTTCTTTGCACTGTTGTCCTTGTCTCCCTTTGACACAGCAAGGAAGGCAGTAGTCATAGAGGGAAATTGTGGAGTTTATGCTTTTAATCAGCTCTTAAATCCCCTTGAAACTTTCCCACCAGTGGGCAATAAATAGGTTTGTGATGGGAATAATTCTCCAGTGGGTGTGTGTGGGGAGAGGTGAGTTGGCACAATTGTCTGCATTACCCTTCAAGGGTTTACTTGACATAGAACATTACAGCACAGGAACAGACCCTTCTGCCCACAATGTCTGTGTGAACATGATGCCAAGACCAACTCTTATCTGCCTGCACACGATCCATATCCCCCCCCAATTCCCTCCATATCCATGTGCCTGTTTAAAAATCTCTTAAACACCACTATTGTGTCCGCCCCCCCCACCCCCCCCCCCCCCCACCACCCCCCCCCCCCCACCACCCCCCCCACCCCCCACCACCCCCACCCCCCACCACCCCCGGCGACGCGTCCCAAGCATCCACTGTGTAATAAAAAACTTACCCCACACATCTCCTTTAAAAATCCCCCCTCTCCCCTTAAAACTATGCCCTCTGGTATTTGATTGTTTCCATCCTGGGGGGAAATGTTCTCACTGTCTGCCCCTAATACTGTTCTTCCCTCAGGCTCCAGCATTGCAAAGAAAACAGTCCAAGTCTGTATCTGTTGACGTTGGAGCTGTGCCCTTGAGTGCAGTTGCAAACTCTATAAAGTGGGTGTAGGCAGGGTGATTCAGGTACCCTCGACTGTCTCCCCGTGAGTTGGGCTGACGTACAACAGCACTGTGCCTGCCACTGTTGACGAGCTGACGCCCAGGCTTTAACCGGGGCATTGACCCAATCTACAGAGGATTTATCGAGTGCATTTCCCCTCGCTGGATATCTCTTCAGCGGGCTGACGTCAAAATAACGCCGAGGGGGTGCAGGGCTTTAAAAGACCAGTTGCTCTCGCCGGCAATGAAGGAGCAGAGACCTTGCGAGCTGCAGACACAGGGATATCCTATGCGTGGTTGAATCCCACCTGAGATCCTGCCTCAACTCCCAGTAAGTAGAGACCCGAGGCGCTAACACCTCGCGTTGCAAACTCCCTCCCAACTTTGCCCCCTCGTCCAAATCCCATCTCCTCTCTCCTAACCCCTCGACCCGCGGATCACAGCTTGCATGCAAGCATCCCCGTATTTGGAAAGAAAAGCTATTTCATTTCTCTTTGCGGGTAAAATGTTTCAATGCATGAAACTAATGATTGAAGTTAATGTCCAATCTGATTTTGCAGATGGGAAGTAACGCTAACTCTGCTGTAACTCTTAACATTTCAAATCCGTGCGCGCAGTTCTAACCAATTCGCTTCTTCGCCTTTAACAGTTACCTGGTGCGGTTGGTTTCAGCGCAAGTTCAGGAGACTCGCTGTGTGTGTGTGTGTCGCTGAAAAAGTTTTCCCCCAGTATCTTACCTGCTGAATTGGCGTCTCCGCGTTTAAAGCCATGCACTGTCTGAAATTATCCACCCTTCTCCTCTTCGTCTCAGTATCCCTCAGCTCGTTGGACCGATTACAGGCTGGCGCGATCAGGTCTGTGTGCATTGTTACGAGTTTTATGCTTTGGCTAAGGATAGTTGATTTTAATATTGTACGTGTAGAATGGAACTGCAGATGCTGGTTTAAACCGAAGGTAGACACAAAAAAAGCTGGAGTAACTCAGCGGGTCAGGCAGCATCTGTGGAGGGTGAATTGGAAAAATTCTTGGCTTTTGCCAACGGAAACCAAAGATAACTAAGGGTATCGTCTCGACCCGAAACGTCACCCATTCCTTCTCTCCCGAGATGCTGCCTGACCTGCTGAGTTACTTTAGCACTTTGTAAATACCTTCGTTTTGTACCAGCATCTGCTGTTATTTTCTTATATAACTAAGGGTAGTTTAGGTTCACTTTGGAAACGGGTCAATCGGCCCACTGAGTCCACGTCGACACCATAGTTCTGTGTTATTCCCAATTTCTCATCCACTCCCTACACACCCTTGGTCCTACTCACTAGGGGCGATTTACAGAGGCCTACCAGCATCTGCAGTTATTTTCTTATAACCTGCAAACCCACACGGTCATAGAGAGAAGGTGCAAACTCCACACGCTGACAGCACCCGAGGTCAGGATCGAACCCGGGCCCCTGGCGCTGCGAGGCAGCAACTCCACCCGCCGCGCCATTGGGTAGGTCGGTCCGAAGGGTCTGTTTCCCTACTGCAGGACCCGATTTCAACAACGAGGGCTTTTACAGCGTCAATTAACCCAGCACAGGTATTTGAGGAGATTTTGCCATAATCTTTCTCACAGTCTCCGTGTTCGAGGCATTAACTGTCTGAAACTCTCCAACTTTCTTGGAGAAACAAGGAAATGGAGATGTCGGTTTACAAATACAAAGATACAAAGTGCTGGAGTAACTCAGCTGGTCGGGCAGCATCTCTGAAGAACATGGACAGGTGACGTTTCAGGTTGGGACCCTTCATTTTTGGGGGACTGGATTGCTGCTGCATTTAAAATCTCATCAACATTACACCAGCAATAATAAACCATTAATACACAAGTAGGTTTACTTTGCGGCTTTAAAAATAAGACAATTGGTGGAATGCAAACACTGCAAAGATCCAGGTTCGGTTGAGTTGGGGACCTACATAGTGTTTAAATCAAAAATGTGCTTTCCATTTATAATGCTATGGTATTCAATTTGCTGCTTGCCACATCTATGCCAGCTTTAGGTTTAGGTTTATTATTGTCAGTATACCCAGCTAAAGTGGAATGCTTTGTTTTGCAAGCTATCCAATTAGACAATAGACAATAGGTGCAGGAGTAGGCCATTTGGCCCTTCAAGCCAGCACCGCCATTCAATGTGATCATGGCTGATCATTCACAATCAGTACCCCGTTCCTGCCCTCTCCCCATACCCCCTGACTCCACTATCATTAAAAGCTCTATCTAACTCTCTCTTGAAAGCATCCAGAGAATTGGCCTCCACTGCCTTCTGAGTTAATTAAATCGGATAATACTGTACATGAATATAATCAAGCCTAACTCAGGTATAATAGGCATGGCAAAGGGGAAGATACAGAGTGCAGAATATAGTTCTCAGCATTGTTGTGCACCAGTGCCATGGACAAAGTCCAATGTCCGCAATAGGTGCAACTTCACCTATCCATGTTCTCCAGGGATGTTGCTTGACCTGCTGAGCTACTCCAGCACTTTGTGTCTTTTCCGTTTGTAATCCATCATCTAAAGTTCCTTGTTTCTCCAAGAACGTTGGAGGCTTACAGATATTTAATGCATTGTACATGGAGACTGTGAGAAGGACAAACTAACCTCCTCCACCTGCACAAGATCCACATCCCTCCATCTCCTGCATATCCATTTGTGCCCTTTTGTATCATGGCATCATGTCCGGCACAGACTTTGTGGGCCGAAGGGCCTGTTCCCGTGCTGTAATTGTTCTATGTTCGATGTTTTATTTTGTTTGTTGCTTCCCATTGAATCAGGGATGCTGTCGTTTCCAGTGACCCTGATGCTGTGCTTCCGGGGTGGAACTCCTGGGAGGTCCCTGTGCTGAGGAAGAGGTCTCCCTTTGGCTGGCCAGCTGCTTTACCTGCACAACAGCTTCTGATGGCAAAGAGGTACCATCAACGCATTCTGCACGATCCTACACACCAGGCTAACGGAGGCACACTGGTGCAGTTTACTTTAGTTTAGTTTTATAGTCGCATGTACCGAGGTACAGTGAAAACATTTTGTTGCGTGTTATCCGGTCAGCAGAAAGACAACACATGATTACAATCGAGCCATTTACAGTGTATAGATCCATGATAAGGGAAGAATGTTTAGTGCAAGGTAAAGTCAACAAAGTCCGATTAAGGATAGTCCAAGGGTCACCAAAGAGGTAGAATGTGGTTCTGCACTGCTCTCTGGTTGTGGTAGGATGATTCCGTTTCCTGATGACAGCTGGGAAGAAACTGTCCCTGAATCTGGAGGTGTGCGTTTTCACATTTCTATGCCTTTTGCCTGATGGGAGAGGGGAGGAGCTAGAACTGCAGCAAGTAGAATCGCTGTCTTGCAGCGCCGGAGACCCGGGTTCGATCCCGACCTGTCACATATAGACCCGTACCGTGCGGAGTTCTGATCTCTAAAATTAAGAAAGGACTCTGAAGAAAATGCAGAACTAAAACAATGTGTTTATTACTGTGCAGAAGGGGACAATGGATGCCATTGAGTCAATGGCAATTCCCAATGGAGAAATCAGCTGAGTGCTGTCTGTGTGTGGAGTTTGCACGGTCTCTCTGTGACTATGCAGTTGCCCAGGTTTTCCTCCCACATCCCTGAAAACATGCGGGTTTGTAGATTAATTGGCCTCTGTACATTGCCCCTGGTGTGTAGTGGAATGGATGAGAAAGTGGAATACCATAGTGCAACGAGTGTGAACGGGTGGTCGGGGTGGACTCGGTGGAACGAAGGGCCTATCTCCATGCTGTATCTCTAAACTAAACTAAGACAAATGTCAGAGATGAGAAGAAGCCAAAAGGATGTGAGATAAAGAGGGAAGAGGTGTGAAATGTAAAGCCAGAGGAATGGATCTCAGTGAAAGGGGGTAAGGGGGAATAGGAAAGGTGGCAATGGAGGAGGCCCAGGACAGAAAGGTCATTGTGGGAATGGGAAGGGGAGTTAAAATGGTTAGCAACCAGGAAATCTAGTAGGCCTTGGCGGACCGAATGCATGTGTTGAACGAAACGGTCACCGAGTATACGTTTGGTCTGGCCATTGTAAAGGAGGCCACCTCGGGAGCACCAAATGCAGCAGATGAGGTACATCCTCCCCCCCCCCCCCCCATTCACTACTACAATCAGTCTGAAGAAGGGTCCCGACCCGAAATGTCACCTATCCATGTCCTCCGTAGCAGCTGCCTGACCAGCTGAGTTACCCCAGCACTTTGTGTGTTTTTTTCAAACCAGCATCTGCAGTTCCTAAATGTCCTCTTGTGGAGCAGACAATCATAATCCTCTCGTCATTTCCTGAAAACCCTAACTAATGAAACAGAATATTAATACAGGTACACCACCGATTTTCCAGCACCCTTGGTTCCAGAGCCTGGCTGGATAAGGTTTTGCTGGATCAGCAGAGGTCACATAATAATGATACAATACTCCTCTGACCCACTAATTATACCCCTCCCATATCTCTAAAGCATCAGCAACTGCTAGAAACTTAAATAACACAAATATTAATTGTAAATTACCTGTGAAGTAAATGATTGATGTAATACATTAGTACAAGTATAATTGATACCAGTTCATTAGTACGGTATAAATGAAAAATATTTAGTAATTACTGTACGTACAAAGTATATCGCAGTAATACCACTTCCAAAGTGGCAAATTTTAGAATGTTGCCAGAATTGTAGAGCTAATTACAAATCTGTCGCCGGCCAGTGAACTAATCTGGCTCTCGTAATTTTGTCCGGATTAAAGGAGGTTGCCAGAAAATCGAAGGTGGACCTGAACTATAATTGTCCTCCACCCTAGTTGCCCTATTACTTCCACCGTATGCATCCTTCCCCAGCCAACAATCGGCCATTGCTGACCCCACCCTTTCTGAGGTCATCTGTTGCCGGCCCTGTTTTGTTCTCGCCTTCTCAATCTCCCGACCAGAAACGCCACCTATTCCTTTTCTCCAGAGGTGCAGCCTGACCTGCTGAGTTACTCCAGTATTTTGTATAAACCAGCATTTGCAGTTCCTTCCTACACACTGTAATGGTGCGGAGCGGTGGCTGAGGGCTAGAGTTGCTGCCTTACAGCGCCAGAGACCCCGGTTCAATCCTGACTACGGGTGCTGTCTGCTCGGAGTTTGTACGTTCTCCCCGTGACCTGCGTGGGTTTTCTCCTGGTGTCCCGGTTTCGTCCCACACTCCAAAGACGTGCAGGTTTGTAGGTTAATTGGCTTTGGTAAACAATTGTTCAGTGTGTGTAGGATAGCGTTAGTGTATGGGGATCATTGGTCTGTGCGTACTTGATGGGCCGAAGGGCCTGTTTGCGCACTGTGTCTCTAAACTAAATTAAACTAAACTAATTGAGCCTGATGAAGGGTCTCGACCCAAAATATCACCCATTAATCTTCTCCAGAAATCCTGCCTGACCCACTGAGTTACTCCAGCATTTGTTTCTATCTTTGGTGCAAAGCAGCATCTGTAGTTCCTTCCTACACTAATTGAGTCTATTTGGTTTAATTTACTCTTGCAGTGTCCGTGTGAAAAAGAGGAAGTGCAACACTGCCACCTGCGTGACACAGCGTCTGGCGGACTTTTTAAGCCGTTCCAACATGTATTTGGGTGCCGTTTACACACCGACAAATGTAGGCTCGAACACTTACGGCAAGAGAGACAGCGTGGGACTATACAACAGAGAACTCCAGAGTTATCTCCAACGCTAGAACTCAGAGCAATCCTGGTTCATTCTTCTTCAAGTTTTGTAGGTTCTTGTGATAGCTCCAGACTCAGTAGAGGACGAAAGCGCTCACCTATCATAGAAGTTCAAGCAGTTCTGCTCTCCTTTCACTGTTCCTGCCGATGGTTTTGCTTTGGAACAATTGTATGGATATGACCAGGTTTATTGCTTTATGTAAGAGATCCCTGCATGTTTTTAATTTAAAGAAACCTGCTGGTATTACGTGAATTAACTGTAATAACTAAGTTATTTGGATTCTATTAAAGGCTATTATCGAGATTTTTTTTTTAAAAAGCTGGAGCATTTGTCTTTCTGTGCAGTTAACATTGTTGGCCAAGTGTGAAATATGCATTCATGGCCCAATAAAATGAAAAAGGGAGTAATAAGGAGACCATTGTTAAACATCAATTACTTTCCTTGGGAGCACATAGAGGCAAGGCATGAAAAGCAAAAGGAGCAGACCTTTGCTAAAACTGCCCACCCACCCTGTCCTGTCAAGTATTTCTTGCCCCATCATTTTTCACTTGGGCAGCTTACAACTGAGTGGGATAAACATTGATTTTTCTCATTTCACATAACTCCCCCATTCTTCCCCCCCCACCACCTCCCACTCCCACCCCCACCCTGGTTGTCCTACTAGTTCCACTGTTGCCATTCTTGTATCCCTGTCGTTAGCACGTCTTCCCCAGCCAACAATGGGCCATTATGGACTCCACCCTTCCTGAAGTCGTGTGTTGCCAGCCCTATTTTGTTCCGGCCTTTATCTTTCAGTCTGAAGGAAGGTTCCAACCCAAAACATCACCTATTCCTTTTTTCCAGAGATGCTGCCTGACCAGCACTTTGTGTCTCTGTGTGGATCCAATAGTGGTTTAGTTTGTATAGAGATACAGCATAGAAACAGGCCCTTCGGACCACCGAGATCACACTGACTATCAATCACCCATTCCACGTTAGTTTGATGTTATCCCACTTTTGCATCCGCTCCCTACACATCAAGGGCAATTCTGAGGACAATGTTTCCAGAGGGCCATTAACCTGCAAACCCACACATCTTTGGGATGTTTAGTTTTAGTTTAAACTTTAGAGATAGAGCTTGGAAACAGGCACTTCGGCCCACCGAGTCCACACCGACCAGCGATCACCCGTACAGTAGTGCTATCTTACACACTTGGGACAATTTATAGAAGTTATTTAGCCTAAAAGCCCGCATGTCTTTGGGATGTGGGAGGAAAATAGAACATCCAGAGTAAATCCACGCAGTCTCAGGGAGAGCATACAAACTCCACACTCAGACAGCACCCGAGGTCGGAATCGAACCCGGATCTCAGACGCTGTGAGGCAATGAACCGCCCATTCAATTCATTTGCAGAAGCCCATTGTTCTGCTTCAAAATCCCCAAACTAAGAAATCCAAGTATCTATTATCCATTTTGCTGAGATAGCACGTATTCTGTCAGTCTTTATGAATGTATTTAATGGCGGAGAGGACGTGTGTTGGTTAGGGCTGGGATCCAGTGGTGCAGAACTATAAAGAGAAATATTCTTGAGTGTTACTAACAAAAGCCAGCACTGAGCATAGATAACATTCATTCTACTCTGCTTTCTTGTTACCTTCTTCCTTCTGACTGCCTCCCTTTCTCCCCTCTCTCTGCCATCACTCCCTGTCTCCCCCTTTCTCAGTAATCCCTCTCTCCATCCACCACTCCCTTTCCAGCAGTCCCATCCCAACCCTCTCTCACCTTTCTCCCGCCATTCATTTTCTGAAGAAGTCTTAAGTGAGTGACTTAGTTCTTCTGAATTAAATCACAAAGCCCTTCCGAATGTTTTGCTCTGAATTGATTAACTGAATTGATCAACAGCAGTTAAGCCATTGGAGAGCATGGGGCAGCCACAGCCAGAGCAGTCCCAGACCAGCCTGACAGACTCCCTGCCCCCCTCTCTCCCCACAGCCTATTTCTGAAGGCCTCCTACGTTTACATGACAAAATGGCGCAGCGGTAGAACTGCTGCCTAACTGACGCCAGAGACCCCGGGTTCCAGGAATGGATGAGAAAGTGGGATAACATAGAACTAGCGTGCACGGATGATCGATGGTCGGTGCGGACTCGGTGGGCCGAAGGGTCTGTTTCCATGCTGTATCACTAAACTAACTGAAACTGAATCAAAGTATTAAAATGTTTCATATTTCTATACTTCCTGACGAAAGTAAGGGAGGCCATTTGACCCATGGAGCCAATGCTGCCTCATAAAACAATCCCATTCCTCCATGATAAAATCCCGATAACCTATTCTCCCCATTAACTCCTCCAATTTCTCCCACTCTTGTTACACTTTATAGGAGAAGAAAGGTTTTGACAATTTAACAGCAGCCAATCTGCACGTTTTTGAGATGTGGGGCGCAATTAGAGCATCCAGAACCAGTCCATGTAAGCACAGGAAGAACATAGAACTATTAGACAACATCAGAGGTCAGAATTGAACCCAACACCCTGGAGTTGTGAGGCATCAACTCTACCAGATGCCTCGCACTGTGCCACCCCAATAAAATGAACGCATTTTATTGGGCTTTGGTGTCAAGAATCTGTAGTGTTCTCGGGTGTAAGAATTACTTTAGAGATAAATCACGGAGACAGGCCTTTGGCCCACCGAGTCCACGTAATCATCGATCTCCCGTTCACATTTTCTCATCCACTCCCTACACCCTAGGAGCAATTTACAGAGGCCAATTAACCTAAAAACTTGCATGTCTTTGGGATGTGGGCAGAAACCAGAGCACCCGGAGGAAACCTATGCCGTTCACAGGCTCCACAAACAGACAGCATCAGGGGTCAGCATTGAACTGGAGTCTCAGGCTCTCTGAGGCAGCAGCTGTACCAGCTGCGCCGCTGTGCCACTCTGAATGGGAATGGGTCGAATGGGTTATTAATAATAATAATAATGCATTACATTTATATAGCGCTTTTCAAACACTCAAAGACGCTTTATAGGGATTACTAGAACATAGAGAAGAAAATAAATAGATAAATAAGTAAACGAACAGAAAAAGGAGACAGAAGGTGAGGTGACGGTCAGTGGTTGAAGGCAGTGCTGAACAGGTGAGACTTCAGTGATGTTTTGAATGTGGTGAGTGAGGAGGAGTCTCTGACGGTTTGGGGTAGTGAGTTCCAGAGGGTGGGAGCAGCGATGGAGAAAGCCCTGTCCCCCCAGGATCTGAGTTTGGTCCGGATGGGGGGGGACAGAAGGTTGGCAGCAGCAGAGCGGAGCATGCAGGTGGGAGTGTGCCTGTGGAGGAGGTCAGTCAGGTAGGATGGGGCCAGGTTATGGAGGGCTTTGTAGGTCATGAGGAGGATTTTGTACTGGATTCTCTGGGGGATGGGGAGCCAGTGGAGCTTGTAAAGGACGGGGGTGATATGGTCACGGATCGGGAAGTGGGTGAGTAGACGGGCAGCCGAGTTTTGAATGTATTGAAGTTTACTGATGATTTTTGAGGGTGAGCCATAGAGGAGGCTGTTGCAATAGTCCAGACGGGAAGTTATGAAGGCGTGGATGAGGGTTTCTGCAGCTGTGGAGGAGGGATGGACGGAGACGGGCGATGTTTTTGAGGTGGAAGAAGGCTGTCTTTGTGATTGGGAAATTAGTGTGGGGAATGGGATTGTTTTGTGAGCCAGCATGGACTCGATGGGCCGAATGGCCTTTAATATCGTAAGGAAATACAGAAATATGGAAAATGTTAATATGTAGAAAGAAGGAACTGCAGATGCTGGTTTACAACAACAAAAAAACCCCACAAAGTGCTGGAGTAACTTAGTGGATCAGGCAGCATCTCTGGAGAACAGGGATAGGTGATGTTTCAGGCCAGGGAACTTGGATTCAGAGTCTTGATCCTGAAATAAAGTCTGCAGTTGCTCCTGTTTCCTGGCACAAGATTGAGTCTGCACCAGGAGTGGATCGTGATCTATTTTAATGGGCTGAACACACCAGAATCAGCTGCAAGTTTCTCCATTTACGGTGTCTGTACACATAAGGTGCTGGACAGAGCTGGAGGGGAACAGACCCAACTTTTAATCTGGAAAAATTTTCCCCGGCTGCAGCTGATATTTCTGTATTTTCTTAAGACATAAAAGGAGACCATTCTACCCATTGAGCCCATGCTGGTTCACAACACAATCCATTTTCTAACTTCAAGAACCCCTTGCATCCCCACTTTTTCCGTCCCTCCCCCACCATTACTGTTGTACTAATTTCACAGTCGTCCTGCTGAGTTTCATTGTCTGTATTACTCATTATCACCTAGCCCTCAGCCAACAATGGACCGTTTCCTTGATCATCGTTATAGAGTCATAGAGTGATACAGGGTAGAAACATGCACTTCGGCTCAACTTGCCCACATCGGCTAACATATCCCAGCTACACTAGTCCCACCTGCCCGCCTTTGGTCCATTCCCCTCCAAACCTGTCCTATCCATGTACCTGTCTAACTGTTTCTTAAACTTTGGGATAGTCCCAGCCTCAACTACCTCCTCTGGCTGCTTGTTCCATACACCCACCACCCTTTGTGTGAAAAAGTTACCCCTCAGATTCCTATGAAATCTTTTCCCCTTCAACCTACAGTATGTCCTCTAGTCCTCGATTCACCTACTCTGGGCAAGAGACTGTGCATCCACCTGACCTATTCTTTTCATTATTTTCTTTTTTTCTACTTTTAGAACTTTTCTTTGCATATCTTCCATTCATTTGCAATATATATCTCTATATCACCGTCTACATCTCTCGTTTCCCTCTCGCCTAACTCTCAGTCTAAAGAAGGGCCTCGACTCGAAACGTCACCTATATCTTTTCTCCAGAGATGCCACCTGATCCGCTGAGTTATTCCAGCTTTTGGTGTCTCTCTTCGGATTAAACCAGCATCTGCAGTTCCTTCTTACCCCTTCCCCAACACTAATTTCCCTGTAACCTATTCTCCCCATGTTCCCATTCAGAGTGGCACCGTGGTGCAGCTGGTAGAGTTGCTGCCTCATAGTTTGTTTAGTTATGAAATGCAATGTCCTTTGCCTGCTGGAAATATGCACCAGGGTGATGATCAGATGACACGTCAATCCCTTTTCAAAAACACGAATGCTTTTAATCTCATGCACTACAAAATCTCTCATATATACCTCTATAAGATCAACTCTCATCCTCCCACGCTTCAAAGAATAAAGTCTTAGTCTACTCAACCTCTCCCTGCAGCTCAGGGCCTCAAGTCCTGGCAACATCCTCATAAACCTTCCCTGCACTCTTAAACTATTAGGAATAATTTGCAGACTAAAAGCTAGATACAGGGATGTACACACACACGCACCACATGCAAACACACACGCAAACACATATGCATATCACACGCAAACACACGCAAACATACACGCAAACATTCACACACACACACACACACGTGCACACGCACACACACACAAACACACACACACACACACACACACACACACACACACACACACACACACACACACACACACACACAAACACACTCTCATTGCTGATGGAGTGACTCTCAGGTTCACTTTAACCTAATTGCTTGTTGGGAAATTGAAACCACTGAGAAGTAATGTATGTAAGAGCATGTAAAATGGGCAGCAAATCTGATTCTGTCAGTTCCTAGACAGGGGCGTGAGGTTAATTACTCTTTAAGTGTCTTTTAATATTTCACACTGCTTGTCAAGAGGGAGAGAATAATAGTTCTCTGATCCATGTCTGAAGTATATTAACCAGGCAGCCAATGTTGCTATTGAGCAGGGATTCCTCAGCTCACAATGGGGAGCAGTTTTCTGCCATGGCTATGTCGAATATTCAGAACCATTGGCTTGTAAGATCAGGAGATTCACCAAACGCGCTCAGTCTGTCATGATTATGAGACCATAGGAGCAAAATTTGGCAATTAGCACATTGAGTCTGCTCCATCATCTTTCCCTCTCAACCCCATTCTCCTGCCTTCTCACCGTACCCCTTGACCCCCTTACCAATCAAGAACCTATCATTCTCTTCTTTAAAAATACCCAATGACTTGGCCTCCACCACTGTCTGTGGCAAAGAATTCCATAGATTCAATACACTATGGCTAAAGGAATTCTTCCTCATCTCTATTCTAAGCCTTCTAGATCTCCTGGTTGCTAACCATTTTAACTCCCTTTCCCATTTCCATATTGGCATGCATGTCCTGGGCCTCCTCCATTGCCAGAGTGAGGCTACATGCAAACTGGAGGAACAGCCTTCCATATGCTCCTTGGGTAGCTTATAACCCAAAGGTATGAACATTGAATTCTGCGATTTTAAGTAAACAATCCACCCCCTTTGCCTCTCCCCTTTTTCCCTCCTCTTTTCTCAGTGCCGCACCTGAATGCACACCCATTTCCCTTTCCCTACCGGCCTATCCCTTCCCACCTAAATTCCTTCCTCTGGCTTCACATTCCATGCCTCTTCTCTCCTTACTCACACTTTTTGTCTTTTCATCTCTGGTCTTTGTCCAACCATCTTCCAGTCAAACACCCTGCCCTCACCTGTACCCACCTATCACTTGCCAGGTTTTGTCCCGCCCCCATCTCTCTTTTCCAGTTTTCTTCCTCTTATTATAGTCGGTCTGAAGAAGGGTCCAACCCGAAATGTCGCATGTCCATATTCTCCAGAGATACTCCCTGACTTGTTGAGTTACAACAGAAATTTTGTATCTTGACTGACTAGGAATGATTAACAAACTCCAAGCACTAATATGAGACAAAAGTATATTCCGCAGATCGCGATAAAGCCACTTTATACTTACAGACTAAAAGATCTATATTTGTAAGTAAATTACAAAAGAATAAAATAATTTATCTATTACCATTCAGCCAGTCTTTAGAACATAGAATATAGAACAGTACAGCACAGGAACTGGCCCTTCGGCCCACAATGCTTAACATGATGCCAAGACCATTTCTTACCTCCCTGCATGTTATCAATATCTCTCCATTCCCCGCATCTCCATGCGCATATCAAATCAGGCTGTAAAACACCACTATTGTATCTGTCTCCATCACCATCCCCTGCAGCACGTGCTGTAATTAAGAACATTGCCAGGTGTAACAGGACATTATTGTTAGTGGGACTCTCTGGTCAGAAGAGCAACAAAAGATACAGTGTGATTTGGAAGACATTGTGCAAATGTTTTACTTTCTGTTATGGCAACATGTCTATGTAGCTGGTTTCTGTGTCCAATGTCTCATATTGGGTAGAAATGGATCAAACAGCTAGGTTTTGCTCACTCTGTATCTGTACCCTGTGGATAGCTTGATTATAATCATGTATTGTCTTTCCACTAACTGGTTAGCACGCAACAAAAGATTTTCACTGTACCTCTTAGGCCGCCGTCGGTCATGGCTGACCATGGGTGATGGATCCTAGTTGGCTGCTTGCTCCACACTTCGGCTAGAGCAGCGTCGCTTGTGGCTGAAGAGACCAATGCAGGAGTGACAGTCTCTGTCGCATAGGTCACATTTGTGTGTGGTCTCCGGTCTGTTGAAGTTGCTGCGCTCCTTTCTGCGTGCCCGCTTGTCTGCCGCTGCGTTCAGCAGTTTCTCTTCCCCCGTTTTGAGATGTTGGTTCAGGGTATCTCCAACAGCTGCAAGGCTCTCCCAGGACTCCAGGAGGGAGGGGGGATAAAGGGGGTTGGGGATGGAATGGGAGGGAGGGGAGAGGAGGGGGAGGGGAAGGGGGGAGGGAGAGAGGGGGGTGGAGGGAGGGGGAGGGAAGGAGGAGGAGGAATAAGGAGGGGTTGAGGGGGATAGGGGAGGGGAGGAGGGGGGAGGGGAAGGGGGAGGGAGGGGTAGGGGAGGGGAGAGGGGAGGAGAGGAGGGGGGAGAGGGGAGGAGAGGAGGGGGGAGGGGGAGTGGAGGGAGGGGGGAGGGAGTGGGGGGGAAGGGAGGGGAGGAAGGGAGGGAGGGTGGAGAGGGGAGGGGGGAGTGGGGGAGGAGAGGGTGCTGCCCCAATGCAGGAGAGGTTTGGGCCCAACGGGTTCCACTTGGTCTAGTCTCTTTTAAAGATTGTCCCTTCCACCTTAAACCTATGCCTTTATTTCCACCCTGAGAGAGAGGTTCTGGATGTCTACAACATTGCATAATTTTATATACTTCTATCACTCCTTCCCTCAGGCTCCAATACTCCAAAGAAAACAATCAAAGTTTGTCTAACCTCTCCTTATAATTGATAAATTCTAATCCAGACAGAATGTTGATAACCCTCTCTGCACCCTCTCCAAAGCTTCCACGTCCTTCCTGTATTGGGGCGACCAGAACTGCACACAATTCTCCAAATGCAGTCTAACCAAAGTCCTGTAAAGCTGCAATATGACTTATTGACTCTAATGATGAATGCCCCAACCAACAAGGGCAAGCTGACCATATGCTTCTTTCCTGCTTTATCTACTTGTATTGCGACTTTCAGGGAGCTGTGGACAGAGCTGTAGCTTACTTCCAGCTTTCTCCCCCCCCCCACCCCCCACCCCCTACAATCAGTTTGAAGAAGGATCCCGACCCAAAACATCACTTATCCATGTTCTCCAGAGGTGCTGCCTGACCCACTGAATTACTCCAGCACTTCATGTCTTCTCCTGTGTTTTTCTATGCTCTATGTTCTAAATATTCAGAGCAATGATAGAATCAAAACATGGGCTCATGATTCCCAGTTAAACTCCACCGCAGAAAAGAAAATCACCATAAATCAAACTTTGACAATGACACCACAGGTCTCTCATGATCCATTTTCTCTCTTTGTGACTAACTCGATATAGACAAATACAATTGGGTCAAGGTGACCCTTGTGATTGCCAGATCGCACAAGGTTTATTACGTTGGTGCAATCAAACGTTAAACAGAGCTCAAGTTTAGTTCTGAAGAAGGGTCTTGACCCGAAACGTCACCCATTCCTTCTCTCCAGAGATACTGCCTGTCCCGCTGAGTTACTTCTGCATTTTGTGTCTACCTATTAGTTTAGTTTAGTTTAAAGATACGGTGCAGAAACAGGCCCTTCGGCCCACCGTGTCCGCACCAACCAGCGATCCCCGTACATTAATACTTTAATACTATTCCACATACACTAGGGACAATTTACAATTGTATAAAGCCAATTAACCTACAAACCTGTACATCTTTGGAGTGTGGGAGTAAACCGGAACACCCGGAGAAAACCCACGCAGGTCACAGGGAGAACATAAAGACTCCATACAGACAGCATCCGTAGTCAGGATCGAATCTGGGTCTCTGGCGCAGTAAGGCAGCAACTCTAGCGCTGCACCACCGTGCCCCCCTGAAAGTTTTCTTTCAGACTTCTAAAAGTTTTAGATGAAAGTGAAATTGAACTAAAAGAGGACCTCCTGTATAAGACTTTAAAAGAGGAAGGGCCAGAACTCTCTGGATGAGCACAATATTCAGTGTAATGTTGGGGGCATTTTATTTCTATATTTTAAATTAGATCTCTTTGTATAGACCATCATGTTTTTGGTCATCCTGTTAGAGGAAAGATGTTGTTAAGCTGGAAAGGGTGCATGGAAGATTTATGAGGTTGGTACCAGGAATTGTGGGCCTGAGCTATAGGGAGAGGTTGGGCAGGCAAGGACTACATTCATTGGAGTGCAGGAGGATGAGGGATGGTTTTATAGAGGTGTATAAGATCATGAGAGGAATAGTGGGTAAATGCACAGAGCATTATACCTAAAGTAGGGGAATCGAGAACCAGAGGACATAGGTTTAAGGTGAGGAAGGAAAGATTTAATAGGAACCTGAGGGGCAATGTCCTCATGATTCCCCTACCCTGGTAAAAGGTTCTTGTGTGCCTACCCTATCTATTCCCCTCAAGATCTTATCCACCTCTATAAAATCACCCTTTTTTCCTCCTGCACTCCCGGGAATAAAGTCCTAATCCGCCCAACCTCTCCCTATAGTTCAGCCTCTCAAGTCCTGGCAACATCCTTGTAATCACCACTGCACTCTTTCCAGCTTAGCAACATCTTCCCCATAGCAGGGTGACTAAAACGGAACACAATACTCCAAATGCAGCCTGACCAACATCTTGTACAACTGTAATATTATATCTCAACTTCTGCACTCAGGGCACCGCCATTCACTGTGAACATCCTGCTCTGGTTTGAATTTAGAAGATTGAGGGGGGATCTTATAGAAACTCACAAAATTCTTAAGGGGTTGGACAGGCTAGATGCAGGAAGATTGTTCCCGATGTTGGGGAAGTCCAGAACAAGGGGTCACAGTTTAAGGATAAGGGGGAAGTCTTTTAACCGAGATGAGAAAGTTTTTTTTCACACAGAGAGTGGTGAATCTGTGGAATTCTCTGCCACAGAAGGTAGTTGAGGCCAGTTCATTGGCTATATTTAAGAGGGAGTTAGATGTGGCCCTTGTGGCTAAAGGGATCAGGGGGTATGGAGAGAAGGCAGGTACGGGATACTGAGTTGGATGATCAGCCATGATCATATCGAAAGGCCGAATGGCCTACTCCTGCACCTATTTTCTATGTTTCTATGAATTCCCAAAATGTCACACCCCATACTTATCTGCATTAAACGTCATTTACCATTCCTTAGTCCACTTGTCCAACTGATCAAGATCCATCTGTAATTTTTGATAACCATCTTCACTATCTACGTTACCACCCACTTTAGTGTCCTCTGCAAACTTCCCAATCATGCCTTGTACATTCTCATCCAAAGAGGAAGGAATACAGGTGGAAGGAGATGGAGGTTGGGGTGGGTGGTGGGGGGATAGTGGGTGGGGGGAGGGAGGGTGGGAAGGGAAGAAACGGGTGTAAATCCAGGTGGAGCACAAGGAAAAAAGGAGGGAAAAGGGGGTAAGGGAGGTGGTTGTTTGAAAGTTAGTTACCTAAATTTGGAGAATTCAATGTTCACACTGTTGGATTGTAAGCTACCCAGTAGATTATGAGGTGCTGTTCCTCCAATTTGTGTGTGGCATCACTCTGTTAATGGAGGAGACCCAGGACAGAATGGTCAGTATGGGAATGGGAAGGGGAGTTAAAATGGTTAGCAACTGGGAGATCCAGTAGGCCTTGGCGGACCGAGCACAAGTGTTGGATGAAATGGTCATTTTGGGCTATTTTTAAATATATATTTTGGGGGCTATATGCATTTATGCTTTTCTCTTTAAACATCCCCAACAACACTGTAGAAAGAGACACTGTAAATGGGGCTAGCTTAGATGGGGGCATCTTGGTCGAAATGGATGAATTGGGCCGAAGGGCCTGTTTCTGTGCAGCATGGTTCTGTGACTTTGCATTGAAATGCACAGGTAATTCATTCCATGACTTGAACTGAGATATCAGTTCAAAAAGATGGACCTCCCCCAATTGGTTTCACTTAACATGCCATATGCGATTTAACACCCTCTGAGTGGTGACTCACTTGCCCTCCAAAGAGGTGTCAAAGGTTACTTGCAGCATATTAGCTGAAAGGATTCTAATATAATTATAGCTATTTATGTCCGCAATTTTGGATAGTCGAATATTGCCACTTTTTCTGTGTCATCAACCATCATTATCTACCAGAAATACTAGCAATCACCATTATGCTATTGTGAGTACATTAGAGTTATTGATTTCCCAGAAGAATCCTTGGAGAGTGACAGAGGTATGCGTTTAAAATTAGGTTTATATCTGTGCTCTTGGTTTTTATCGCAGAACTTGCCTTTGCTGGTGGAAAGAGCAGTCTTGACTAGTTCTTTAACAAGTGTCACAGTGACACAGCTGGTAGAGCTGCTGCCCCACCCCGCCTGAGACCCAGGTTCGATCCAGACCTCGGGTGCTGTTTGTGTGGTATTTGCACTTCTCCCTGTGACTGCATGGGCTTCGGGGTGCTCCAGTTTCCTCTCACATCACATAGATGTGACGGTTTGAGGTTTAGTTTTGTTTAAGGTACGGCATGGAAATATTCCCTTCAGCCCACGGAGACCATACAGATCACCTGTTCGCACTAGTTCTATGCCGTACAATCTTTGCATATATTCCTTTCACACGAGGGGCAATTAACAGAGGTCAATAAGCCTACAAACCCACACATCTTTGCGAAATGGGAGGAAATCGGGGCACCCAGAGGAAATCTACTTGGTCACAGGGAGAATGTGCAAACTCCGCACACAGACAACACCAAAAGTCAAGATTGAATTCAGGTCTCTGGCGCTGTGAGGCAGCTGCTCTACTACCTGCGCCACTATGCCACCCATATTGCCCTCTGTAAAATGCCCCTAGTACGTCGTCGTGGCTATCCCTGGTGTGTAGGGAGTGGAGAAACATAGAACTAGTGTGATCAATGGTCGGCATGGACTTGTTGGGCCAAAGGGCCTGTTTCTATGCTTTATATTTCAATCAATCAATTAATTTCCTTACATGGCATCAGGTGAGAAGCCTGCTAAAAATGAAAGTAAGCTTCCATTCTATACAAACTTGTAATGCCTCTCCCATGGAATCCAAGCAATCACATTGAAAGCGGAAAAATGCGCTTTCCATAAAATAAATCAATTGGAAACCAAATTGCACATTTAGCCCCAGGGTTAATAGGTTGGCGAGATGCTGCTAACCATGATCGCACCTACTCCAGTGGGAGAAAGAGTGACAAATCAGAATTAATGGGAGGCAATGGGGAAATGGCAAGTGTTCCATCATGGAGATTGAACCCAAAGACCCAATTAAGATTTTGTTTAAGGGAACAGCTAACACGAGGCGACGTGGATATGTTCACACAATAATGTTGCCACAGTGATTCATCATACATGCCGGTAAATGCCAGTATCAGTGTTCCGTTTAAACATGAGACGATGTTTAACAATGACAAATTAAATGAAGTTTGCCATTATGAATTAACTTAATTGCACTGAAGAGATTTCAGTTCAGAGATACAGCATGGAAACAGGCCCTTCGGCCCACTGAGCCCACACTGACCATCGATTACCTGTTCACCCTAGTTCTCTGTTATCCCACTTTCTCATCCACTCCCTACACTATAGGGGCAATTTACAGAGGCCAGTTAACCTACGAAACCCGCACGTCTTTGGGATGTGGGAGGAAACCAAAGGACCCGGAGGAAATCCACATCGTCACAGGGAGAACGTGCAAACACTACACAGACAGCACCCTAGATCAGTATTGAACCCAGGTCTCTGGAGCTGTGAGGCAGTGGCTCTACCTCTGTGCCACTCTGCTGCAGGACAAAGCGTGGCAGGAAATAGGTGAACACAGGTGAGAGGGGTGGGGTTTGATAGGCAGATGGTTGGACAAAGGCCAGTGATGAACACACACAAGGTGTGAGACAAAAGGATACAAGAGTAGCAAATTGTGAAGCTAGAGGTTTGACGCGGTGGAAGTTATTTACGAATGTAAGTGGAGGGGGAAAGATAGAAGCAAAATCAGCCTGTGCTCAGGTGAGGGGAGGGGAAAGAAAGGGTGGGGTGGTGGGTTAATGAGGAAGAAACGGAATGGAAGGGTGTTTTGTCCAGGCTACCTAAAATTGGGGAATTCAATGTTCAGGGTTGTAAGCTATCCAAGCATAATATGAGGTGCTGTTCCACCTCAGAAGTTGCAGTTCCTCGTGTCTTCAACTCAAATACTTTTGTTTTTTTTTAATTGAATACCGAAATGATAAACGTCAAGGATCCAGTATATTTTGTAAGGTTGCAAAGCTTCCAAAGAATCGTTAATAGCTTCCTATTAAGGAAATGACTGAAAGGCGCTGATATGAAGTGAAACTTCATGTCAAATACACTCAGCGAATAGAATAACAAATGTTTTTACCCTGTTGCATTTAAAGTGGCAGTGGAAATGATTCATTGTGGTAACAACCTAATTATCTGCTCATTCAGTTCTTCTTTAATTAAACCATGACGGACATTGTTATTTATATAGAACATCATACCCAACATTAAAAGTCAAGTGCGATAAAGGCCGTCGGTGCATGCAAACTGATCTTTGCCGTGAAATTTTCTTCAACATTGGGCATTTCCTTTTAGTTTTTGGATTGATGAATGCATGCACATTTGTAGGGGGTCTTGTGTCACATCTACGTCAAGTAGGTTGGTCGGACGTGCCAAGCACACGTACTGTTGTTGTAAGTATATAAAATTATATAAAGAGTATATAAAGAGAAGCAGAGATAGGGTGGATGGTCAGAAACCTTTTCCCAGGTTGGAAACATCAAGGTTCAGTTTTTATTATTGTCCCGTGTGCTAAGGTATCGTGAAAAGCCTTGTATCGCATGCTATCCAATCAAACCAGATAATACCGTACATAAATACATTTAAGCCAAACTCAAATGCAATAGGTAGGGCAAAGGGGAAGCTACAAAGTGCAGAATATAGTTTTCAGCATTGCAGTGCATCAGTTCCAGAGACAAATTCCAATGACCGCAATGAGGTGGAGGTGAATCAGACAGTATACTTGCTTATGGAAGGAATGTCCAGAAGCCTGATAACAGAAAAGAAGCCGTTCCCAAGTCTGCCAGTGCACGCTTTCAAGCTTCTGTAACCTCTACTCGATGGGTGTGGGGAGAAGAGGGAATGACCAGGGTGTGATTATGTTGGCTGCTCTTCCGAGGCAGCGTGAAGTGTAATTTCCTCAGTCTCCAAAGTAAGTGAAGGTGTTGGTGTGCCTTCCTGGTTATCTCTTCAATGTGGTTGTTCCACGACAGATCATTGGTAATATTGACACCAAGAAACTGGACCAGGTTGCCAAGGGTGATGGTGATGGAGGAAGGTACAATAGTGGTATTTAAGAAATGGAGGGTTATGGATCACATGCAGGCAGAGGAGAAACTGGCATCATGTTTGGCACAGACATTGTGGACCTGCTGGGTTTCTCCACCAGTTTATTTTTCGTTCCAGATTCTAGCACCCACAACCTCTTGTGTCTCCATTCAAATGCTTATATTTTGTTAGAGTGCTATTCTCTCCAATGTTTACACACCATACCAGACCAATGGGCAACGCTTTATCATCCAGCCTGACCATATAACGCAGCAGCACATACAGATCATTAGCAAAACCTAAACAGATGCCGCCTGACCCACTGAGTTACTCCAACACTTTGTGTCTTTTTTTTGTATAAGCCAGCATCTGCAGTTCCTTGTATCTCATATTAGATACGCAATGGACGCATTGTTGATCATTTTCCAATGTTCTATAGATTCAGGATCAGTTCCTGTGGATTGGAGGGTAGCTAATGTTATCCCACTTTTTAAGAAAGGAGGGAGAGAGAAAACAGGAAATTATAGGCCAGTTAGTCTGACATCAGTGGTGGGGAAGATGCTGAAGTCAATTATAAAAGATGAAATTGCGGAGCATTTGGATAGCAGTAACAGGATCGTTCCGAGCCAGCATGGATTTACAAAGGGGAGATCATGCTTGACTAATCTTCTGGAATTTTTTGAGGATGTAACTAGGAAAATTGACAGGGGAGAGCCGGTGGATGTAGTGCACCTTGACTTTCAGAAAACCTTCGAGAAGATCCCACATAGGAGATTAGTGGGCAAAATTAGAGCACATGGTATTGGGGGTAGGGTACTGACATGGATAGAAAATTGGTTGGCAGACAGAAAGCAAAGAGGGTGGATAAATGCTTCCCTTTCAGAATGGCAGGCAGTGTCTAGTGTGGTACCGCGAGGCTTGGTGCAGGGACCGCAGCTATTTACAATATACATTAATTACTTGGATGAAGGGATTAAAAGTACCGTTAGCAAATTTGCAGATGATACAAAGCTGGGTGGCAGTGTGAACTGTGAGGAAGATGCTATGAGGTTGCAGGGTGACTTGGACAGGTTGTGTGAGTGGGCGGATGCATGGCAGATGCAGTTTAATGTGGATAAGTGTGAGGTTATCCACTTTGGTGGTAAGAATAGGAAGGCAGAGTATTATATGAATGGTGTCAAGTTAGGAAAAGGGGATGTACAACGAGATCTGGGTGTCCTAGTGCATCAGTCACTGAAAGGAAGCATGCAGGTACAGCAGGCAGTGAAGAAAGACAATGGAATGTTGGCCTTCATAACAAGAGGAGTTGAGTATAGGAACAAAGAGGTCCTTCTGCAGTTGTACAAGGCCCTAGTGAGACCGCACCTGGAGTACTGTGTGCAGTTTTGGTCTCCAAATTTGAGGAAGGCTATTCTTGCTATTGAGGGCGTGCAACGTAGGTTTACTAGGTTAATTCCCAGAATGGCGGGACTGTCATTTGTTGAAAGACTGGAATGACTAGGCTTGTATACACTGGAATTTAGAAGGATGAGAGGGGATCTTATCGAAACATATAAGATTATTAAGGGGTTGGACATGTTAGAGGCAGGAACCATGTTCCCAATGTTGGGGGTGTCCAGAACCAGGGGCCACAGTTTAAGAATAAGGGGTAGGCCATTTCGAATGGAGATGAGGAAAAACTTTTCCAGTCAGAGAGTTGTAAATCTGTGGAATTCTCTACCTCAGAAGGCAGTGGAGGCCAATTCTCTGAATGCATTCAAGAGAGAGCTAGATAGAGCTCTTAAGGATAGCGGAGTCAGGGGGTATGGGGAGAAGGCAGAAACGGGGTACTGATTGAGAATGATCAGCCATGATTACATTGAATGGTGGTGCTGGCTCGAAGGGCCGAATGGCCTACTCCTGCACCTATTGTCTATTGTTTATTATCTCATAACTTGGATAGGCAATATTTCAGATCAGATCTAAAGAAGTGGTCTTGACCTTAAAACGTCAACGGACCATTCCCTCCACATTCCCTTCAGGCGGCACGGCGGTAGAGCTGCTGCCTTACAGCGCCGAAGACCCAGGTTCTATGCTGACTACGTGTGCTGTCTGTACGGAGTTTGTATGTTCTCCCTGTGACCTCACCAGGTTCTCCGGTTTCCTTCCACACTCCAAAGACGTACAGGTTAAATAGGTTAATTGGCTTTGATAAGTTGTAAAATTGGCCTGAGTGTGTAGGATAGTGTTAGTGCGAGGTGATAACTGGTGGGAGGCGGACAGAAGGGCCTCTTTCCGCACAGTATCTCTAAAGTCTAAAGTCCAAATCTCTAAAGATACTGCCTGACCTGCTCAGTTCCTCCAGCCCTTTGTGTTTTGCTCAAGATTCCAGTCTCTGCAGTCTCGTGCGACTAGTGTTGAACTTCATTGGGTCAGTGCCAAGCATATCTATATTGTGCAGAAACATAGATTCAACGAAATATTTTTCAAGGCATTTCTCATTTTAAAATGATGCTATCATTTCCTCAGTGATAACTTGTTCATGCTCATTCCCATTACAATGCCCTTATATTCGGGGACTCGGATAATGGACCCTTGTGTTTGACAAAGCAAAAGTTCACCAAAGACTTGATGTTCAGTGGAATGAAATACAGACATCAGTCTTGCCTGACTAATGAAAGCAACAAAGCTATCAATATTCCTCTGAAATGGGTCAGAGTATTTGTTTGCTGTCATAGGCTCTATGAAGTGGATGCTTCACATTGTATATTTATAATTTCCACATCAACAAGTGACGCAAGTTCCATAGATATGGAGCTTTTTATTTGAACAAGATAATCAGTGTCAAAATTGGAATAGTTACGAATGTGCAAAAATAGCAGGCTGATGTTTTTTCAGTTTCAAAAGTTTTGTGTTTTACATTGAGACTTGTAATTATCCAATGGCAGAATGATAAATTAAAGCAATATTTTTAAGGAATTTAAATATTCTTTTTCCCCTCCAACCCTGACTCTACACCTCATTGTAATCTCCCTGTCTTCACAAAGCACAAATGGTGAAAAAAAACGACAAAGTGCTGGAGTAACCCAGAGGGTCAGGCAGCCTCTCCGGGGAACATGGAACATGAACCCAGAGGGTCAGGCAGCCTCTCCGGGGAACATGGTAACGTCTTGGGTCAGGACCCTTCTTCAGATTGATTGTGGTGGGGTGGGGAGGAGAAAGCTGGAAGAGAGGAGAGACAAGACAAAGCCTGGTGAGCGATAGGTGGATACAGGTACGTGGAGTTTTTGATAGGCACAAGGTTGGACAAAGGCCAGAGATGAAAAGGCAAAAGATGTGAGTTAAGGATAAAAGAGGTACAAATTATGAAGGAAGGAATATGTGGAAGGGGGGAGAAATGGGTCCAAGTCCAGGTAGGGCATAGGGAAGTGAAGGGGGGAGGGAGGTGGAGTGAGGCAGAAATAGGGTGGGGAGAGGGGGGTGTTTGTAGGTTAGTTATCTAAAATTGGAAAATTCTTTGTTCACACCTTTGGGTTGTAAGTTACCCAAGTGGAATATGAGGTGCTGTTCCTCCACTCTGGCAATGGAAGAGGCCCAGGACTGAAAGGTCAGTGTGGGAATGGGAAGGGGAGTTGAAATGGTCAGCAACTGAGAGCTCCAGTCAACCCTGGAGGAACGAACACAAGTATTCAGAGAAACCAGGTGTGAGTCGCACGTAAAAAGTACTCAAGTGTCTGTTACATTAACTAGGTTGATCTAGGGAAGATATTCCCAGAAGGAAAAAGAAAGTTGATCAGGAGGCAAATTTAAGGTATGGTAACAAAGAGAATTGTGTATCATCATCAGTAAACGAGAATCATCTATGGGTAAAGAAATAAAGAAATCTCAGGAGAAAAAATAAAAGTTAATAGAACTATAAGTGCAGGCTTGAACTTCCAGCTGGCCAAATGTCATCTAATTCAGCTTAGGATTCCATTTGATGAAGGCAATGCTTTGGATTGCTCCGTAGTCAATATAACCTTGTGGATATATTAACAGAACAAATAACTGATCTTCCAACAAAAACATTTTTTTTCCCCCACATCTCACCATCTGTCCTAATCGTTGAGCTGTGGTTAAACTGTTAACAAGATTTGCAGACCAATATGATAAGTAATAATGGAGAAACAAGAAACTGCAGATGCTGGAATCTTAACCAAAACACTAAGTGCTGAAGGAACTCAGTGGGTCTGGCAGCATCTGTGGAAGAAGTGGATGGGTGCCATTTTGCATCGAGACCCTTCTTCAGAAGAGTCCCCGTGTGGAACATCATCTATCCATTCCCTCCACAGATGCTGCCTGACCCACTGAGTTCCTTACGCACTTTTGATAAGACCAACCAAGGTCCTACTGGAAGAACTTTGGGTTGGGAATCAGTCTGAAGAGGGATCCCAACATGAACCGTCATCTATTCATGTTCTCTAAGGATGCTGCCTGACCTGCTAAGTTACTCCAGCACTTTGTGTCCTTGTTTGTAAACCAGTATCTCAGTTCCTTGTTTGTACGTGATCCTACTGGATCTGGATTTGTAACCACAGCCTTTGAAAATGATAACATCAGCATATTTCTTGGTACAAAACTCACTCGGGATTCTTTCATGATAATGGTAATCTTTCACCCATGAAGACAGAGTTGAATCATAATGGATGATCCTCACTAAATCTATAAATCAACCAGCTTTTCTCCAGAGGTGCTGCCTGACCTGCTGAGTTACTCCAGCATTTTGTGTCTATCTTCAGTGTAAACCAGCATCTGCAGTTCCTTCCTACATTATAAATCAACCAGTTTATGGCCTGCCATAAATGAACAGAATGAAGATGGGACAAACAAGAAGAGTTATATCAATCAATTGTCATCAGCATCACTTCTTTATTCATTTAAAAATGAATGTTTTTCAGCAAACCTTTGCAACTTGGAAGGGAATTGGGGAGGTATTTAATCATCTGTTCACGTGTAAACAGACTCAACTGGGTAACTGTCAGGTGAAGGGTAACCTGGCTAAAACAGTTATACAGAACATGGAACAGTACAATACAGGAACAGGCCCTTTGGCCGCAATATCTGTGCTGAAGTTGATGCCAAGGTAAATTAATCACCTCTGCCTGCATGTGATCTGTATCTATTCGTTCCCTGCATATAGAGTTATAGAGTCATACACCACAGAAAATGGTCCTTCGACCCAACTTGCTCATGCTGGCCAACATGTACCTTCTACACTAGTCCCACCTGCCCGTGTTTGGCCCATAATCCCTTTAAATCTTTCTTATCCATATACATTTAATGTCTTTTAAATGTTGTTCTCGCACCTGCCTCAACTACCTCATCTGCCAGCTCATTCCATATACTCACTATGGCATATCCATGTGCCTATTCAAATGCCTCGTTAATACCACTATCGTATTGGCTTCCATCATCACCTCTGGCACTTTGCAAGCACCAGCTCTGCACGGTCACAGGGAGAATGTGTAAACTCCACACGGACAGCACCTAAAATTGTTACCTGAAATTGGAGAATCCGATGTTCATGCACCATACATCAATCTGAGGAAGGGTCCTGACCCGAACTGCCTGACACCTAACCATATTGTCTAGAGATGATGAGTTACTCCAGCACTTCGAGTATTTTGCTGAAGATTCCAGCATCTGCAATTCCTTGTGTCTACAAAACAAAAAAAATCTGGCGAGTCCATTTGCCATATCACATTTTGGTGAATTATAGAACGTAAAATCTTTGTCTCTATTGATCTTTTGGGATTTAAGCGGTAGTTTGTTTGTAGCTCAATAAAACAGTTTACATATTTAAACAGATGCTTCATCACAGTAGAGAAATGTCAGTTAATTTTAGTTTTGTTTAAAGTTTTGCCAGGAAAGATGTGCGTCTGATAATTCTCAACCAAAATATTCTTGACATTTAAACTCGCGAATGACCAGATGTGTGTGAAGGTCTAACGAGGCTTATTGTGTTACTAATTAGACATTTTAATGCAGTAGGATATTGTTGTGCCACAGAAGCACAGCTTTAGATTGGAATTTAGAGACAGGTTACTTCATTCTGGAAAGAATTGTAAAGGGCTGTTGCTATGGTTCATTTCGAAACTTTAATCGCACGTAGTCTGAAGAAGGATCTCAACCCGAAACATCACCCATTTCTTCTATCCAGAGATGCTGCCTGTCCCGCTGAGTTTTGCCAGTATTTTGTGTCTCTCTTAAGTTCTGATTATCTATAATACATACAGTAGGCCTTTCCTCAGTTTTTTTAATTAAAATTTTCCATTGTCTTTGAGTTTAATTTAGTTTGCATGTCATTAATTATATTAATATAATATACATTTATATTATATGGAACTATGTCAGGTAGCGTCTGTGGAGGGAATGGACAGGCAACATTTCAGCTCAATAGACAATAGACAATAGGTGCAGGAGGAGGCCATTTGGCCCTTTGAGCCAGCACCGCCATTCAATGTGATCTTGGCTGATCATTCTCAATCAGTACCCCGTTCCTGCCTTCTCCCCATACTCCCTGACTCCGCTATCCTTAAGAGCTCTATCTAGCTCTCTCTTGAATGCATTCAGAGAATTGGCCTCCACTGTCTTCTGAGGCAGAGAATTCCACAGATTCACAACTCTCTGACTGAAAAAGTTTTTCCTCATCTCAGTTCTAAATGGCCTACCCCTTATTCTTAAACTGTGGCTCCTTGTTCTGGACTCCCCCAACATTGGGAACATGTTTCCAGCCTCTAGCGTGTCCAACCCCTTAATAATCTTATACGTTTCAATAAGATCTCCTCTCATCCTTCTAAATTCCAGTGTATACTTTCTTCAGACTTAGGACTGAAGAAAGGTCCTGACCCGAAAGGTACTGTAGATTCTGAAGAAGGATTCTAACCCAAAACATCATCTGTCCAATCCCTCCACAGATGCTACTGGCCCGCTGAGTTCCTCCAGTACTTTGTGTTTTGCTGAAGTAATTTAGAACTAAAGATTCAGAGGACAGTAATGTCATCATTACCAACTATATGTTCATATGATTTTGGTTGAGCAATGAATATTTGAAAGAAATCCCTGCAAAATAATATCTGGTCCTCTTTAACTTCCACCTGAAATTTTAGGATTAGTGTTGTGGGGAAACCAATGTTCTCGGTTAAATGATATAAAATTGTAAACTGCCATATGATTGAAGGTTTAAGTTTAGGGTTAAGATTATTATTGTCACATGTATCGAGGTACAGTGAAGAGATCTGTTTTACATGCTATCTAAAACAGATCAGATCATACTATACATAAATACAATCAGTTCAAACTCAAGTACAATAGGTAGAACAAAGGGGAACAGAGTTCGTAAATAGAGTTCATTTTATTATACCTAAACTGAAGTCACACTCTAGATTTTAAATTTAAAAGCTTTTTATGGAAAGTTATGGTTGATATGATTTATACAGTATATAATCAGGAATCGCTTATAACTTTAAGAGGTGCTATGATGCATGGCTAAGTGAGGAAGATTAAAACTGATATTGCTCCTCCATCTATTCTGTTTAATGAGCATATAGATGAATCGCTAGCTGGATGAAGATATTTAATACCAATATTGTTAATGCACCATTTTCAAACTATTCTGAGTCACTTTTGAAGATGCTGACAATTTTTCAGTTCAGTTATTGATTTATTTTCTACACTGATAACAAAAAAGCATCCTTTCCCATTACGATCATTTTTTTGCTCATGATCCAGATAAGCACATGATGGTTTTATGTGTAGAAGCAAAGAACTGCAGATGCTGGTTAATACACAAAAGAACACAATGGGCTGGAGTTATCTGGACTACACTTCCTACAACCTTGCCTCTTGCAAAGACATTTTCCCTACTCTCAATTCCTTTGTCTAAGCCGTATCAGACTTTCGATTCTAGGACATCCGAGATGTTCTCCTTTGTAAAAGTGGTTCCCCCCCCCATCTGTTCAATAGTGCTTTATTTGTCACATGTGCAACTATGCAGTGAAATTCTTTTTGCATATATCACACATGTGAGAGCAGCCATTTTTGGTGCCATTATTCAAAGTCCAAAGTTCAGTCGGCCCGCACACTTGAGCTGTTCCCGCAAACTGATGTCCCTCTCCTTTCTTCGCCCGGCCATCTTTGTGTCCCAGGGGTGCCTCCTGCAGCCTATCTTGAAGGAGCTGTAGGCATTACCTCAATTCATCCTCCTACCGATCCACTCCTAGTGCCCGACCCCTCCAGTTCCCTCCCGGTTACGCCGTCCGACGAGCCCTCGGGTGGTTTCCCTGCTGATCTCCGAGCCTTCGGGCGGGCCCCGACGAGCCTTCGGGCGGGCAACCGATCCCGAAGACCGACGAACCTTCTGATGGGTTCCACCTACCACCGAGCCTTCAAGCAGGTCACATCGACCGACGATTCTTCTGGCGGGCGTCATGGCCACAACACCCGGTCCCGCACACACATCTCGTAGTTCTGCTCTTGCTCCCCCTCACTACAGATGGAACAAGGACAGAGTTCCCCCGGTCCTCACCTTTCTCCTCACCTCTGCATCCAACACATGGCAGCACGGTGGCGCAGCGGTAGAGTTGCTGCCTTACAGCGAATGCAGCGCCGCAGACTCAGGTTCGATCCTGACTACGGGCGCCGTCTGTACGGAGTTTGTTCGTTCTCCCCGTGACCTGGGAGGGTTTTCTCTGAGATCTTCGGTTTCCTCCCACACTCCAAAGATGTGCGGGTATTTCAATTTCAATTTCAATTCAATCTTCAATTTTATTTGTATAGTATGGCGAGTCCGAAACTTGTTGGTTGTAGACGAAGTTTATTGCAGCCGCAATACACGAATACAGAGTTAAACAACAAGGTACAGGACAACCAATACAAACTTACTGTCTTCCTTGAAGACTTCGCCGAACTGGCTAAATCGGGCGCCAAACGCGCACATGACATCGCTGGCCAATCAGCGATGTCGTTCCCTGGACCAATCCCCATGGTCGCGTTCCCACGTGACCTCGCTGGCCAATCCGAGGGTTTGACGACCTGGACCATTCTCTATGGTCACTACATGACCCCCCCCAGAACCCGAGGTGCGGAACCTAGCTGGGAGCCGGATTTCGCGACCATAACGAGTACGGAGAGGGACAGCCTGAACCACAGGAGCCGGAGGTTCCGGACTTGGTGGAACAGCCGGAACGAGAGGTTCTGGAGGAACTACCGGCACGGGGGGTCCTGGAGGAACTGCCGAAACGGGGGATCCTGGAGGAACTGTCGGAACGGGGGTTTCTGGACTGGGCGGAACTAACGGAGGTCGGCCTCTCCTAGGGGTTTGACTGACCAGGACTGGTTGATCCGGGTCCAAATGGGCAGGTTTGAGCCGGGACACCGAGACGAGTTCACTCTTGCCGCCCATGTCTAAGGTGAAAGTAGCCGTTCCCTTACATAAAACCCGGAACGGCCCTTGATAGACCCTCTGCAACGGGGCGCGATGGGCATCTTTACGCAGAAAAACAAACTCACAGTCCTTCAGGGAAGACGGTTCATGTACCATGGGACACCCATGACGTGAAGTCGGCACTGGAGCCAGGGAGCCCACCCGTTCCCGGAGAGATGCTAACGCTGATGG
Organism: Rhinoraja longicauda; assembly: GCF_053455715.1. Lineage (NCBI taxonomy): Eukaryota > Metazoa > Chordata > Chondrichthyes > Rajiformes > Arhynchobatidae > Rhinoraja > Rhinoraja longicauda. The sequence goes on from NC_135975.1 coordinate 30,606,644, forward strand.
GACTGTAGGGAGCAGGGCTGAAGGGTCCGGAAACAGATCTCCGGGTACTCGAAGTGTCGAGCCATATACTAGCTCTGCGGACGACGCACCGAGATCTGGCTTAGGAGCAGTCCGGATGCCCAAAAGAACCCAAGGGAGTTGGTCTACCCAGTCCGGGCCTTCAAGCCTTGCACTGAGGGACGCCTTAAGTTGGCGGTGGAACCTTTCTACGAGTCCATTTGCCTGAGGGTGATATGCAGTTGTGGGTTGTAACTTGGACCCGTACAGTTCCGCCAGCGCGGCCCAGAGGGACGAAGTGAACTGTGGCCCTCTGTCAGTTGTAATAACTGCTGGGACCCCGAAACGAGCTACCCAATGAAGGGCCAAAGTCCTAGCACAAGACGCTGACGAGATATCAAACAATGGGAAAGCCTCTGGCCACCGGGGTGAACCGATCCACCACCGTGAGGAGGTGGGTGTAGCCCCGGGAGGAAGGCAAAGGCCCGACCAAATCCACGTGGATGTGGAAAAAACGAAAAGCCGGGACCTCGAAATCCTGTACGGGGGGCTGGACGTGGCGCTGGACTTTAGCGGTCTGACAGGGCACGCAGGAACGTGCCCACCCCGCTACCTGTTTCCGCAGGCCATGCCAGACAAACCTCGCTGCTACCAAGGCAGAGGTGGAGCGGATGGACGGGTGCGCCAGCCCATGAATGGCATCGAAAACCCGGCGCTGAAGGGAGGGCGGTACTACCGGCCTGGGACGAGGAAGAGAAACATCGCACCAGACTTTCGTGCCCTCCGACCCACAAGCTACCTGGGCCAACTTCAATCCCGAAGTGGTGGACTGGTAAGCCGAAACGGTATCCGCTAGGAGCTGTGCCTCCGCGAGCTCCTGGGGATCCACTTCGCAGTCCACCGCCGAAATAGGGGGAAAAGCAGGTCTAGACAGGGCGTCAGCAACGGCATTAAGCTTACCCGCGATATGACGGACATCTGTGGTAAATTCGGAGATAGCAGTCAGGTGCCGCTGCTGGCGGGCCGTAAATGCCACGAATGGGCGGCCCTCGAGGAAATACCTGAAATGACGGACAGCTAAATAGAGAGCTAGAAGCTCTCGGTCAACTGCGCTATATTTCAGCTCGGCCGAATTTAGTTGCCGGCTGAAAAACGCTAAAGGCTGCCAACGGCCACCGACCTGCTGCTCCAGAACCCCACCCACCGCCACGTCAGAGGCGTCAACCGTCAGGGCCGTGGGGGCGGAGGGGCTCGGATGGACCAACATGGTGGCGTCTGCCAAGGCTGCCTTAGCTGCCGTAAAAGCCGACTCTGCGGTCGGGGACCACAACAACTCTACCGGATTCCCTGCAAGGCATTGGAAAAGCGGGCGCAGGACTCGCGCCGCTGCCGGAACGAATCTATGGTAGAAATTAACCATGCCTACGAACTCCTGCAGCCTTTTTACTGTGGTGGGCCTGGGAAAAGCCCGGATAGCTTCCACCTTCTCGGGCAAAGGGGCGGCGCCGGCAGGAGTAATTCTGTGCCCTAGAAAATCGAGGGCAGGCAGGCCGAATTGACATTTGGAGGGTTGGATAATGAGCCCGTGGTCTTGGAGCCGCTGGAACACGGTCCGCAAATGGGCCTGGTGTTCCTGCACTGAGGGGCTGGCTACCAGGATGTCGTCTAAATAAATAAACAAAAAGGGTAAACCCCGGCCCACGCGGTCCATCAGTCGCTGGAAAGCCTGTGCCGCGTTCTTTAAACCGAAAGGCATACGCAACCATTCAAACAACCCGAACGGAGTAATAGTTGCAGTTTTTTGTATGTCCTCCGGTCGCACCGGAATCTGATGGTATCCTCGCACCAAATCGATTTTGGAAAACACCACCGCTCCTTCCAGCCCAGATGAAAAGTCCTGTAGGTGCGGTATGGGGTAGCGATCAGCCGTGGTGACAGCATTGAGACGCCGATAATCGCCACATGGCCTCCACCCCCCAGATGCCTTGGAGACCATGTGTAACGGCGAGGCCCACGGGCTGTCAGACTGACGGACAATTCCCATTTCCTCCATCTTCCTGAACTCCGCCCTTGCCACCACCAGTTTGTCTGGCGGTAGTCTCCTGGCCCGAGCGAAAACGGGAGGGCCTTCGGTGCAGATGTGATGGACCACACCGTGCTTAGCCGAAGGTGCGTCAAAACGTTGGACGAGCAGCTCTGGGAACTCTGCCAGAATCGCAGCATACGAGTCGGGGGCCGCGACGACGGCCTGGACAGTAGGGCTGGGCGAGGAGGCGATTGTCGGAGCGACGTGCTCATCTTCGGCGGAGGGTCGGAGGTCGTTACCGCGGACATCAGGAACCAGTGAAAAAGCCCAGAGAAAATCTGCGCCCAGGATCGCTTGTTTGACGTCGGCTATGATGAATGGCCATTCGTACGTGCGGAGGCCTAACACAAGGGACATCTTCCGTGTACCGAAAGTGCGAATTGGGCTGCCATTAACCGCGATGAGGGTGGGACCTGTCTTACCCGATCTGGTTTTGAGGTCGGTCGGCGGCACTATGCTGACGATGGCTCCCGTGTCTACCAAAAATTCTGTGTCCGTGAATCGATCATGAACATAGAGGCGCCGGTTCTGGCCAATCGTAACTGCCCCTATGTACGATCGGCCGAGGCATTTCCCGCGAAGGTACAAGGCAAACGACAGTTGCGGGATTCGTTACCCCATCGTAGGTGATAATAGCACCAGCCGCGCTTGTGCGGATCTTTTTGGCGGGCTTTCGGAGAATTGGCGGGAGACGTGGCGCCATCTTGCCGTCGCTGTGGCGTGGTCACCGATGTCGAGACTTTGTTGATTGAACCACTTGCCTTGTTTTTTGCCGCTATGAGCGCGTCCGCTTTCGCTGCATATGCTTCGGGGTCCTTAAAAGAACAATCCGTAAGCAGCAGTCGGACATCCTCGGGAAGTTTCTCGCGGAATGCCTGTTCAAACATCGGGCAATCCGTATGCTCACCGGCTAGCATCATCATTTCGGCCATGAGGACGGAAGGCAGTTGGTCTCCAAGATCCGGTAGGTGCAGAAGTTTTGCCGCACCACCATGCTTATTCAACCCGAAGGTTCGCAGTAATACCTTCTTCATGGCCTCGTACTTGTCTTCCGCAGGTGAATTTATGATGGTTGTGTCCGGCGATAGAGCGCTGACGAGGTAGAAGTACTTCGTGGACTCGTCCGACACCTTCTTTATATGGAATTGAGCCTCGGCGTGGATAAACCAAGCTTGCGGTGCGTACGTCCAAAATAACGGAAGATGAACGCCTGCCGCGCTTGACTCCGGTGTGCCCTGCTCGGTCATCGTCAACGAGGCGTCGGGTTCCTGCTCAGTCGGTGATCGTCCAGATCATGTCGGGGTCACCAATATGGCGAGTCCGAAACTTGTTGGTTGTAGACGAAGTTTATTGCAGCCGCAATACACGAATACAGAGTTAAACAACAAGGTACAGGACAACCAATACAAACTTACTGTCTTCCTTGAAGACTTCGCCGAACTGGCTAAATCGGGCGCCAAACGCGCACATGACATCGCTGGCCAATCAGCGATGTCGTTCCCTGGACCAATCCCCATGGTCGCGTTCCCACGTGACCTCGCTGGCCAATCCGAGGGTTCGACGACCTGGACCATTCTCTATGGTCGCTACAATAGCACATTTAAAAACAACCCACGTTGACCAAAGTGCTGTACATCTGATTAGGTACTAAGGAAATAAAAAATGAAACGTACAGTAACACGCAAACATAACAGCACATACAAAACAGTTCACAGCGCCTCCTCAATGAGCCTCAAACGCTAGGGAGTAGAAATAGATTTTGAGCCTGGACTTAAAGGAGTCGATGGAGGGGGCAGTTCTGATGGGGAGAGGGATGCTGTTCCACAGTCTAGGAGCTGCAACCGCAAAAGCGCGGTCACCCCTGAGCTTAAGCCTAGACCACGGGATAGTGAGTAGCCCCAAGTCGGCCGACCTGAGGGACCTGGAGTTAGAGAGGTGGGTTAGAAGTAGGGGGGGAATGTCCATTTAGGGCATTTAGGTTAATTGACTGGGTAAATGTAAAAATTGTCTCTAGTGTGTGTAGGATAGTGTTAATGTGCGGGGATCGCTGGGCGGCGTGGACTCGGTGGGCCGAAGGGCCTGTTTCCGCGCTGTATCTCTAAATCTAAAAAAAATCTAAAATCATCCTCCGACATTTCTGGCACCTCCATAGTGATTCCACCACTACCACATCTTCCCATCTCCGCCCCTTTCCGCCTTCCGCAGACTGCTCCCTTCACAACTCCTTGGTTCACTCATATCTTCCCACCCAAACCAACCCCCTCCCCAGTAACTGTCCCCTACATCTGCAGGAGATGTAACACCTGTCCCTATACCTCCTCCGTCGCCACCATCCAGGGACACCAGCTGAGGCAGAGGTTCACGTGCATCTCCTCCAACCTCATCTACTGCATCCGCTGCACCGAATGTGGCCCTCCTGTACATTGGCGAGACCTAAGTGTCTAAGACCCGGCGACCACTTTGCTGAATGCTTGCATGAGGCCTATTGGATCTCCTGGTTGCCAACTATTTTAACTTCCCTTCCCATTCCTACCTTTCTGTCCTGGGCCTCCTCCATGACAGGCAACACAAAAACTGAAGAATCAGCACCTCCTATTGCGCTTGGGTAGCTCACAACCCTACAGTATGAACGTTAAATTTTCCAATTTTAGGTCTTCTTTATCTTTAAACTTTTAGGCTTTCGAGATACAGCGTGGAAACAGGCCCTTTAACCCACCATGTCCGTGCCAACCAGTGATCACCCCGTACACTAACACTTTTCTACACACTAGGGACAATTTATCAAAGCCAATTAACCTACACATCTGTACATCTTTGGAGGGTGGGATGAAACCAGAGCACCTGGAGAAAACCCATGCGGTCAAAGGGAAAACATACAAACTCCATGCAGACAGCACCTAGTCAGGATCGAACCCGGGTCTCTGACGCCGTAAGGCAGCAACTCTACTGCTGTGCCACTGTGCTGCCTCAAAACACCTTTCTCCCAACCTCCCCACTTCACCCCCCCCCCCCCCCCCCCCCCGCCTGTGCCCCACCTATTTCACTCCTCCATTCTCTCCTCCTGCCAATTTCTTTTCTCTGACTTTACAATCTGCAACTCTTTAAACCAGTCTCACACCTTCCTTTCTTATCTTTGGCCTTTGTTCCAAGGAGCTATCAAAACCCCCCTCTCTCACCTGTGTCAACCTACTATCTCCCACACAAGTCCTGCACTTTGTGTCCTTTGATGTTTTTATTTATTTATCAGGATGAGGCCATTGCTGTCAAGGCAAGCAGTTATCACCGGTCCCTAACAGCCCGAGAGATTAAGGTTTATTATTGTCATGTGTACAGAGGTAGTGTGAAATATTTTGCTTTGCATGCTATTAAATCAGATCAGATAATACCATATACATGTAGAATCCATTCAAACTCAAGTACAATAGGCAGAGCAAAGGGGAATATCCAGAGTGCATAGTTCTCAGCATTGTAGCGCATCAGTTCCAGAGACAACGTCCAATGTGTGCAATAAGGTAGAGATGAATCGGACAGTACCCTAGCTTATGGAAGGACCGTTCAAAAGCATGATAACAGAGGGCCTGATAAAAGCTTGATAAGCTGATCTTGAGTCTTTCAAGCTTCTGTACATTCTGACAGACAGGTGCGGGGAGATGAAGGAATGACCGGGGTGGGACAAGTCTTTGATTATGTTGGCTGCTTTTCTGAGAAGGTGGTATATACTGCAGCTACCATGCATCGATGGGGGAGGGAATTAATTTTTAGCATAGTGAATTTGCAGTCATTTAAGCAGACTGCTTCGGCCTGGATTGTAAGCAAACCAACAAAGTACTGAAGTAACTCAAGTTCGTAGATGCTGCTTGACCTGCTGAATTACTCCATCATTTTGTATTTTTTGAGTGTGAAAAATTATTCAGTTATTCCCTGTTCACAAGAAGCAGGATAAATCTATTCTGGCAAATCAATCTTCTTTCAGTCATCCACACGGTGATGTAAGGTACCTTCAACAATGCTATCAAGTGGCACTACATGTCATGATCCGTTTATTGTACTACACGCTGAGAATTATATTCTGCACTCTGGATCTTTTTCTTTGCTTCACCTGTTGGACTTGTGTATGGCTTGATTGTATTTATGTACAGTATTATTTAATTGATTGGACAGCATGCAAACAAAGCTTTCCCTGTACCTAGGTACACACATGACAATAATAAAAAGAAACCTAAACAATTTCTCAGCCTTTATTCCATATTCCACGACAACACAAATAAACTGTCAAGAAACAAGCACAGGACATATACAGCCTGATAACAGAGGAGGAAAAGCTGTTCCTGAATCTGATGGTGCAAGTGTACAAGCTTCTGTACCTTCTGCCGGACGGGAGTGGGGAGAAGGAATGACTGGTTTGGGAAAAGTCTTTGATTATGTTAGCTGCTTTTCTGAGGCAGTGTGAAGTGTTGACGGAGTCAACGGTGGGGATGACACAAAGTGCTGGAGAAACTCAGCGGGTCAGGCGGCATTCTCTGGAGAACATGGATAGGTGAGGTTTTGGGTCGGGACCCCTCTTAAACGATGGGTAATCAGGTCTGTGTGATGGACTGGGCTCCACCGACAACTCTCTGCACTTACTTGCATTGTTGGGCAGAGCTGTTCACAACCTGATCCATATTCGCACATGATGAAAAAGGGGGCCACACTGCCCAGCGGCTCCATGCCAACCCAGTTCATCCATACACATGCCCATCAATGCTATCACCCCACAGTAGTGGCCAATTGGAGCAGCAACTGGTCTTAGGGACATGAGGAAGAGCTGAGCATGGAGATGGTCCCCTCACACTGGCTGAGGATGAAGATAGACATGCTGCCCTGACACCAGCTAAGGCTGGAGAGGTCCCCTTACACTGGCTGAGGGTGGCGATTGCCCCTTTACATTGGGGGCTGAGGGAGGACCACGTTGCCATGGGGGGGGGTAAGGGTGGAGATGGTCCTCTTACCCCGAGGGGGGGGGGGCTGAGGATGGGGATCACGTTGCCATGGGGAGTGAGGGTGGAGATGGTCCTCTTACCCCGGGGGGGGTTGCTGAGAATGGGGACCACGTTGCCATGGGGGGTGAGGGTGGAGATGGGCCTCTTACTCCGGGGAGGGGGAGGGCTGAGGATGGGGACCGCGTTGCCGTGGCAACGGCCCTGAACCGTCAGAGGCTCAGGCTGCCCTCCACTTCCGGCGGGATCGGGGCGGTCGGTGACGTAGCTTCCGGGCGGGGGGTAGGCGTGCTGGTGCAGTGCGGTGCGGGGTCCGCGGGCTCAGCGCTGCCATGGCGACGCCGCGGCTCCGGCTCGTGGTGGCTGGCGGCGGCGTGGCGGGGGTGACGTGCGCCGAGCAGGTGGGGGAGTCATGCGGAGGGGAGATCTGAGGCGGGGCTATGTGAAGGAGGGGTGATGGGGAGGAGGGGTGATGGGGAGGGGGGGGGGGTGATGGGGAGGAGGTAGGGGTTAGGGGGAGGGGTTATGGGGAGGGGGAGGGGTTATGGGGAGGAGGTAGGGGTTAGGGGGAGGGGGTTGGGGTTATGGGGAGGGGGTTGGGGGAGGGGGGAGGGGTTATGGGGAGGGGGAGGGATTATGGGGAGGGGGTAGGGGTTATGGGGATGGGGGAGGCATTGGTTATAGAGAGGGGCTATTGGGAGGGGGCAGGGATATGGGAGGGAGGAGCAGTGTGTATGGGAGTGAGTGAGCTGGGTATATTTTTGTGCAGTTGCAGGGGTATGGGGAGGGGGTTTGTGAAGGAGGCAGGAGTTATATGGAGGGTCGTGGGATATAAGGAGGGAGCAGGGAATATAGGGACATGAGGGAGTGGACAGTATATGTGGATGGACAAGGCAGGGAGGGCAGGGAGGGCAGGGGTATTGGGAGGTATGAGGAGGCAGGAGTGGGCAGGGGATATGTGGAGATAGGAGGGAAGAGGCAGGGTATGGGAGGGATTGGAGAGGAGGCTGGTGCTGTGGAGGGGAGAGGGCGACAAGGCATGTGGAGGAGGTGCTGGGGGTTTGGGATGGAAGGGAGGTAGAACTGATGGAACATGTGGAGGTGGGATATGGGAAGAGAAGACCAGTGGGTTTGGGAGGGGAGAGAAGTGTTAGTGGAGAGAAGAGGAGGGATGGTAGGGGAAAGAGTTGGGGGTCTGTGGGGGTGGCAGGTTGAGGACTGGTGGTGTGGAGGGGGTGCGAGGGTCAGTGAGTGGAGTGGTATAGGGATGAAGGAAGATTTTGTGTAGGAGTTATTGGAGAGGGGAGTCGATGATAAGGAAGCGGCATTGCCAAAAGTCAGGTGCAGCAGAAATGCAAGTAGTATGTTGGCCATTGTTGCAACAGGATTTTGATGACAAGAGTACTGATATCAGTGCATTTGCATAGTACCTTTGAAAGGTCACACATGGAGCCCATGTCAGTGTAGGCACATGGTCCCCATCCCACACCACCTAACCCCCTCCCCCCACCCCCATATCAGTGCAGGAATATGCACCCTGAGAGCAAGATGGGTCTCATGTTACACTTGGTGCAAACCTGGTGTCTGCTGTCAATACAGGGACACTCAGGGTCTCCTGCCAGTATGAAACACACATCTTTGGGACCACAATCATGTTGTTTGTACGTTACATTACATGAAATTGAAACTCGCCGCAAGTCAAGATTACCGGAGTAGGGGGCTGTGAGAAAGGCTTCCAAAGTGTACAGCGGGATTTTGATCAACTCCAGAAATGGCCGATTGAGTTTAATCCGGGCAAGTGTGAGGTGTTGCACTTTGGGAGGTTGAATGTAAGGAGAAATTATACAATAAATGGCAAGACCCTTAACAGCATTAATGTACAGATGGATATTTGGGTCCCAAGTTCCTGATGCTCTGAAAGTAGCAACACAAGCAGATGAGAGTGGTAATGAAGGCATATGGCATGCCTGCCTTTATTGTTTGAGGTATTGAGTAAAAGAATCAGGAAGTCATGATGCAGCTTTGAAGGACTTTTTGTAGTAATGCTTGCAGTTTTGGTCACTCGACTACAGGAAGGATGTGGATGCAGAGGAGGTTTACCAGAATGATGTCTAGATTAGAGGGTATCGGTGATAAGGGGATCTCCGTTAAAACGAGGTTTACTATATGTAAAATTAAGGGAGGCATAGATAGGGTAGACAGTCAGAACGTTTTCCCAGGGCGGAAAATCAAAGACTCGAGGGCAAAGCTTTAATGTGAGAGGGCCAAAGTTTAAAAGAGATGTGTGGGGCAGATTTTTTGCACTGTGGGTGGTGGGTGCTTGGAATGCGTTGCCAGGGGTGGTGGTAGAGGCAGATAGGATAGTGGGGTTTAAGTGGCTTTTAGATAGGCATATGGATATGCAGGGAATGGAGTGATATGGATCACATGCAGGCAGATTAGATTTGTTTAACTTGTCACGTTCAACATGAACATTGTTCCTGTGCTGTACTGTTCAATCGAAGATAGGCACAAATTGCTGGAGAAACTCAGCATCTCTGGAGAAAAAGGGTGGGTGACTTTGCATTGGGACTCTTAACGTCACCATCCTTTCTCTACAGAGATGCTGCCTGACTCACGGAGTTACTCCAGCACTTTGTGTCTCACTTAAGTATAAACCAGTGTAGGAAAATAACTGCAGATGCTGGTACAAATTGAAGGTATTACAAAATGCTGGAGTAACTCAGCAGGTCAGGCAGCATCTAGGAGAGAGGGAATGGGTGACGTTTCGGGTCGAGAACCTTCTTCAGACTGAACCAGTATAAACCAGTATCTGTAGTTCCTTTTGGTGCTATGTTCTGTGTTGTTGAAGCCAATATACGGTTTGTTACTCACTTAAATCTCGGACCTGCTCTTTCATCTTGATAGCTTGCTGGACAGTTCCCGGAGTATGAGATCGTTTTGATGACAGCATCTCCACTTATTAAAGCAGTGATGAACTTCAAACAGGTACGTGTAATTAGGATTCAGGAAAACATGTCATTCCTCCTGGTGCTTTCCCACGCAACCATGGGAGGTGTAACAGAGTCATACTTTGATAATTAGTAATAGTAACCAAATTACAATAGTGCGAAACTGTAGCATGTAATGCAACCAAAACAAAGTCCACTGTAGGCTATAGTTGCTGAGATACAGTTGAGGTTAGTTTAGTTTAGAGATACAGCCTGGAAACAGGCCTTTTGGCTCACTTGAGTCCACGCCGATCATCGATCACCCGTTCACTGTAGTTCTATGTTATCCCACTTTCTAACTTTAGATAGCGCCTCTATCCCTCTCTTCCCCCCCCCCCTCCCAAATCTCCCACTGTCTTCCTATCTCCAACTACATCCTTTCTTTGTCCCGTCCCCCCTGACATTAGTCTGAAGAAGGGTCTCGACCCGAAATGTCACCCATTCCTTCTTTCCAGAGATGCTGCCTGACCCGCTGAGTTACTCCAGCATTTTGCAATACCCCCGACACTCTAGGGGTAATTTACAGAGGGCCAATTAACCTACAAACCCGCATGTCTTTGTGGTGTTAGAGGAAACCGAAGCACCCAGGGGAAACCCACGCGGTCGGGGGGGGAACGTGCAAACTCCACACAGACCGTCCGAGGTCAGGATCGAACGCGGGTCTCTGCTACTGTGAGACAGCAGCTCTACCAGCTGCGCCACTGTGCTGCTTTGTTCAAGAGTGGTGGTTGCTGGTTAGAAGCTGTTCTTGAACTTGAAGCTGATATTCTTCAGGCTCCTGTACCTTCTTCCCAATGGTCGTAGCAAGAAGATTGGATTTTTCCAAGCTTTACTCTTTCGGTTACTTAGTAATTTTAGACCTCTTTGCTTTTTTTAATTTTTAACTTGTATCAGTTCAGGTTGAAATTTTGCCCTTTTTCCATTTTTTGTTTTGAAGATTTCTAAAACGTTGGAAGAATTTGAGGTTGAAGAAAGACCAACTCACATGCTGAAAGAACACTATCCCAACATTGATGTGATCCATTCTGCAGTTCAACAACTGGATGCAGAACTACATGTAATAACAATATTTCGAGCACATATATGGATTCTTGCTGATTGGATCAAAAAAGGGTATTCAAAACTGTATCAAAAATGTTTATTTGATTCATTGTTTAGTTACTTCAAACCAGGGTAGGACCTTCGGTGAATGGCTGATCCCTAGGGGCTTTTGTACCACAAATTCATAGTTCCCTGAAAGTGATGCCGTCAGTAGAAAAAGGGTGGTGAAGAAGACTTTTGTCACATTGGCCTTCATCAGTCAGGGTATTGAGTATTGAAATTGGGACGTTAAGTCCCAGTTGTGCAAGACAATGGTGAGCCTGTACTTGGAGTATTATGTTCAGTTTTGGCGACTCTGCTGAAGAAAAAGTGACATTATGCTGGAAAGAGTACAGAGAAGATTTACGAAAATGGTGCCTAGACTTGAGGGCCTGAGCTGGAGGGAGAGGTTAGGCAGGCTGGGGCTTTTTTTCTTGCAGGAGGCTGAGGGGTGATATAGAGATGTATAAAATCATGAGGGAAATAGGGTCGGGGTATCAAGAACTAGAGGGCTTAAGTTTAAGGTGACATGGGAAAGATTTATTAGGAACCTGAGTGGCAACTTTTTCCACAGAGAGTGGCGGGTATATGGAACGAGCTGTCAGAGGAGGTAGTTGAGGCCAGTACTACAACATTTAAAAGACACTTGGACAGATACATGGTTTAAAGGCGTATGGGCCAAATGCAAGCGTGGGACTAGGTTAGATGAGGCATCTTGGTCAATGGATGTGTTCGGTCAAAGGGCCTGTTTCTGTGTTGTTTGACTCAATGACTCTAAAATTCAAACAATATTTTCTCATTTCACATGCACTTGAATTTTACAGTCTGAATCCAGCCTACCACATTTCATTTATTGCCAAGTCTGTTCAGCTTTCCTACTTTCTGCCATTTTAAGAAAGCCCTGCTTAGTTACTGAAGATAGTTCTGCTCCAGTGTCATAGTTGTATTCCTTAGAAACCTTGTGCTATATAAAATTGCGTTATAAAGACAATGTGTCATTGGGGCAAAGGGGGTTGGGGCTAAAGAATTTCAGACTTGCAATACCAAAGTTATTTTTCCCTCAGGATTTAAAATTACTTCAAGCAAAAATAGTAAAGGTTGTATGTTACATTGTTTACTAAAGCATTAGTTCAGTTTAGTTTAGAGATACAGTGCGGAAACAGCCCCTTCAGCCCACCCAGTCCATGCTGTCCAGCGATCTCCCCGTACACTAACACTATCCTATACACGAGGGACAATTTACAATTTAATCAAAGCCAATAAACATACAAACCTGTATGTCTTTGGCATGTGGGAGGAAACTGCAACACCCAGGGAAAACCCACGCGATCATAGGGAGAAGATACAAACTCTGTACAGACAGCACCCATAGTCAGGATTGAAGCCAGGTCTTTGGTGCTGTAAGACAGCATTATTGACCAAGTGCCATAGATGCAATTGCTTGTCAATTTGTATGATCTCCCATGGTGGCTTTAGTGGCAATAATATCTGATTACTGTGGGGAGGTTACACAGAAACAGGCTTCCCCGCCCCCTATACTGTTAAATCCATCGCAGCTTTTTTTTCTGCATGTCATTTTCTGAAATAACCTTTGAGTGATTCTCTAGTTCCGATCAAAATCACGCTATAACCAATTAAGCCGACGTAATACAAAATATTGTTCCCTAATTCATCGATCGCATCATATCCAATGAGTGTAATGTAAACATGCAATTTTAGCAGAACTACCTGTACTAATAAATGCTTCAAGATAAACCTTGTAATAGAAACTGTTATATTATCCTTCGCTCTCTGATTGTCCTGAGTCTTAATAAGATTCCACATTTGTCCAGATGCAGGTGCTCCGGTTTCCTCCCACATTCCAAGGACATGCAGATTTGTAGGTTAATTGGCCTCTGTAAATTGGTCCAAGTGTGTAGGATAGAACTAGTATACGGGTGATCGCTGGTCGGTGTGCACTCAGTGGGCCGAAGGGCCTGATTCTACGCTGTATCTCTAAATTAAACTAAACTGGATGCAGTGTATGTTTCATTTATGGGTTTCATTAGGGTGAACAGAGAAGATACTCAATAAGAAAATCCAGGAAGTATGGGCAGAGGGATACGATACGGGTAGCTACAGAAAATGGATGAAAGCGGGATGCAGTACTGAAAGTAAACAGGGGAGGCTCAACTATTGGGGGCAATGGGCTATTATCTTGGTTTGGAAAGATGGCAAAAGATGGGAATTATCTGTTTCAGAGTTACAGAAAAATCATTTTACAAACAGTTCTATGGAACCTTTACGTAACCCATGGCCTCGACTTTTGTTTATCTTCATTCATTTCACTGTAACATGTTTAACAGTATTTGAGCAAGACTAGTGTGTAATACGTTGGGGGAAATGGTACATCGGACTAAAGCCAAAAGTGAGCGTACATTAGGCCATTGGCCCACGTGCTGTAGGGTTCAATTGCTTACTTATTTGACCATTTCCATGACAATTCTGTTAATGTACTTCCAGACAATTTACACAGAAAGCGGCAAAGAGTACATTTATGATAAGCTGTGCATATGTACTGGAGGGAGGCCGAAAATGATTGTCAAAGACAACCCGTATGTTTTAGGAATTCGGGACACCGACAGTGCAAAGGTAATACAGACCTAACAACTTCATCATTTCCACATTTTCTTGTAAGGTTCAATGGTACTTTATTGTCACTTGTACCTAAGTGCAGTGATTATTTTTTTTTTGCATACGGTTCAGTCACAATCCTGCTATACATTCGGCACAATCCCACTAAGTATAAGAGTGTAAGATAGTGGACCACACTGTCCAGGTGATGTTTTGGGTCAGAACCCACGCTCATGTCATGCTAATTTGAAGAGTCCCACATATAAAAAGAGGAAACCAAGCAGTTACGTATGGAAATATTTTGTTTTAAATCACTGATGCATGCTAAAAGCAAACTATTGCATTTAGGAAATGTTGTCTATCTCGTGTTTGGTAGTGAGATCATGGCAGATCTATTTATCCCTCTCAACCCTGTTCTGGTGCCATACCAAGACAAATTACACGAGGGAAGACTTTCGGGGATTCAAGCGGCGATGGGATGTTTGAACATTGCTCTCAGATTTGTAGCATAACAGTTCCAGAGAAAAAGTCCAATGTCCGCAATGGGGTGGGTTGGAGAATTGGGACGGTCCCCTAGCTTATGGAAGGACTGTTCAGAAGTCTGTTGACAGAGGGGAACAAGCTGTTCCTGTGTCTGGCGGTGCAAGCTTTCAAGGTTCTGTACTTTCTGTCGGATGGGAGTGGGAAGGAATGATGGAGGTGGGGCAAAACAGTCTGAAGAAGGGTCTCGACCCGAAACGTCACCCATTCCTTCTCTCCCGAGATGCTGCCTGACCTGCTGAGTTACTCCAGCATTTTGTGAATAAATACCTTCGATTTGTACCAGCATCTGCAGTTATCTTCTTATACTACATGATGGAGGTGGGACAAGGAGAAGGCACAGAGTGCAGAATGTAGTTCTCGTTCTGAGCATTGTGGCGCAGCAGTTCCAGAGACAAAGTCCAACGTTCACAATGGGGTAGAGGTGAATTGTACCCTGGCTTATAGAAAGAACATCCAGATGTTTGATAACAGAGGGAATGAAGCCGTTTCTGAGTCTGGTGGTGCACGCTTCCAAGCTTCTGTATTTTCTGCCCCATGGGAGTGGGGGGAAAACAGGATAATAACCCATAGTCATAGTCACCCAGAGAATGAATATTATGCAGTGATTTCACAGCACTGCTTTTTATGCAGTTTAATCATTAAAATGTTCAATTTTTTTTCCATTACATTTATGGCATAACAGAGGCTGTACATTTGTTTTTTATTGATCCCACAATGGTTCATAAAAGGGGTCTCACAGTGACAGTTAACATACTATTCCTATACTTTCACTTATACAAACCTTTTCCATTTTCTATGGAGTGGTCTGCTGGAGCAGCAGCATCTCAGCGGCGGAAGGGAAGAGTCCCGACAAGCTGGTCAGAAAGGCCAGCTCTGTCCTGGGTTGCCCCCTCAACTCAGTGCAGGTGGTGGGAGGGAGGAGGATGATGGCAAAGCTAACATCGCTGCTGGACAACGACTCCCACCCCATGCAGGACACTGTCACTGCACTGAGTAGCTCCTTCAGTGACAGACTCCTTCACCCCAAGTGCGTGAAGGAGAGATATAGGAGGTTCTTCCTTCCCGCTGCTGTGAGACTGCACAACCAGCACTGCTCCCAGCAGACAAATCAACAATAACAGCTAAGAACACACAGAAAACTGATGACAATTTATGTATCTTTTTTTAATTTACAATGAATGATCTCTTGCTCTCTTGCTATCAACTTTGCTGCTGTAACACTAAATTTCCCCGGTGTGGGACGATTAAAGGAATATATTATTATTATGTTCCCGTATCTTACTGAAACCGGCCTACTCATTACCTCAGCACACATTGGGCCAAACCCCTCCGTGTGTTGGGCTGGGCTACATGCACAACTCTTTGCAATTTCTTGCAGTCTTGAGCAGGGCTGCTGGCCAACCAAGCTGAGAAGCACTGGGGTCGTACTGTTTTCTGCAGTGCATTTGTAGAAGGTGGCAAGATTAGTTGGCGAAACATGCTGAATGTCCTGAGTCTCCTGAGGAAGCAGAGACATTAGTGTGCTTTTTTTGGCCTTGGTTTTGTAGGAGGGAGTTTTGTATAATACCCATACCCTGAATCTGGCCTTACTTGGGGCCCAGCTCAGATAGCAACAGACACAAAATAAAAGTCATAGATCAGTGGTGAGTCTCTCAAACAAGTCAGTTTATTACAGGCCTTAACAGTGCACAATGGAAAACACTCTGAGAGAACCCAAAGTGTTTCAAAGATTCACAGTACTACAGCATTTTATATTCTCACAACACAATGGTTACTTGTGGATTCTATATGTTTAAAATAAGTCATCACTGATCAACGTCTCTGTAACCCTTCATCTTTGTCTTTCCCCAAAGGTATTTTTAACCTTCCTTGGTTACTTAAAAAAACACTTCCCATTTGTACAACAAATAGATACCATAAATGTCTGTACCCCTGATCAGATTTGTTACCCCCTGCTGTTTACAACTCCCAATGTTTATTTTAACTAAACTAGCTGCGCTATGGAACCTACCCACCATGACACATATATATTTATTGCCTCCCGAACATCCTTAAGAACCCACATGTTACAAACTACTCATCTTCCTCATAATTTTCAACATTTCCGACAATAACTTTAACCAGTCTGAAGAAGGGTCTCGACCCAAAATATCACCCATTCCTTTTCTCCAGAGATGCTGCTTGTCCCGTTGAGTTACTCCAGCTTTTTGTATCTATCTTTGGTTTAAACCAGCATCTGCAGTTCCTTCTTACAAATAGCTTTAACGTGGTCAGTCCAGGACAGATTGTTGGTGAAATTTATGCCTAGGAATTTAAAGCTCTTGACCATTTCCACTGGCACCATACCATGATACTGTTTGGGACATGAACATCACCTAGCTTCCTGAAGTTAATAACTAGTTCCTTTGTCTTGACAACATTGAGGGAGAAGTTGGGGCCTTGATACCTTGTTACCAAGCTCTCCATCTCCTTTTGGTATCCGCCTCCAGTCCACCATAAAGGAGTCATCAATAAACTTTTTTTTTTTTTTTTTTTTTTTTTTCTTTGGAAGTAAGCACATTACATTTTAATGGTTCCTTTTTACAGGTGCCAAGAATTATTAAAACATTATTTGTACAACTTCCTTTTTAAAAAGAAATGAAAAAGAAAGAAGTAGTGAAGAGTAAAGAATAAATTAGTGAGTATAGAGTGGAAAAAAAGAAAAAAAAAAGAAATGTGCGAAAGTAAAGCAGAAAGGAGATTCTTAATCAATTTTCAATCAAACCCAGAATTTTTAATTTTATGCTGATATTACACCGCATGATTCCACAAGGTCAATAAATGGAGACCAACTCGATAAGAATTGGTCTTTTTTTTCTATTAGGAGGAGTCTCATTTCTTCCAAATGTGCTGTTTCCAACATATTACCAATCCACATTTTAAGTGTTGGTGGAGTAGACTTTTTCCACAATTTAAGTATGAGTTTTTTCGCTATTATTAAACCATAATTCAAAAATGAGATTTGGGATATATTTAATTTATTTACATCTCCAAAGATAATCATTTCCATGCTAGGTTCCATTTTTGTCTTAAATAAACTAGTAAATACATCAAATATATCACCCCAAAAACTTTGACGTTTTATGCACGAAACGAAAGCGTGTGTAAGATTGGCATTTTGTGAAAGACATTTATCACAAATGGGTGAGATATTTGAATAAAATTTATTCAACCTAACTTTTGAGTAATATAGTCTGTGTAATATTTTAAATTGGATTAAATTATGTCTAGAGTTAATCGAACATTTATGTATGTATATCAAATACTTCTCCCATGTTTCTTTAGAAATTTTTATCAGTAATTCTTTTTCCCAGTCTTCTCTAATTGCCTCTGTTGGAGGCAATTCTCTATTAAGAATACTGTTATATAGATATGATATTAATTTTTGTGAGTCCGCCTTAATATTCATTGCTTCTTCCAGTGGGTCTATCGTTATATTCTGTGATCTTGGTATATATTTTTTTATAAAGTCACATATCTGTAAATATTTAAAGTATTGGTTATTATTGAGATTAAATTTTGATTTTAATTGTTGAAATGATAATAAATTTCCCGTTTCATACATGTCACCCAACTTTTTAATTCCCTGTCTTTCCCATTGTCTATATGTTTTATCCATAATAGCTGGTTTAAATACCGGGTTATTCACTATTGGTGTTAATGAAGATAAGTTTCTTAATTTTAAATTTAATTTTATTTGTTTCCAAATTCGAATTATATTGTGTATAATTGGATTCTTCTTATATAATATATTATTCAATTTTATCGGGGAGAAGAGGATCGCTCCTAAATCATAAGGCAGACAATCCTCTTTTTCCATTCTTATCCATTCCATCTGTTGAGAAGGACACTCCAACCAATAAATAATATTCTTAATATGCACTGCCCAATAATAATATAAAAAATTAGGCAGTGCAAGTCCCCCTACATCTTTAGGTTTACACAAATGATTTCTTTTAATTCTATGTGCTTTGTAGTCCCATATAAAATTAGTAATATTTGACTCTAGTTTTTAAAAAAAATATTTTGGTATATATATTGGTATGGATTGAAATAAATATAATATTTGTGGTAGCACTATCATTTTGATAGCATTTATTCTGCCAATTAATGATAGTGGGAGCGTTTTCCAAAATATAATCAAAGCGTTCAATTTATTTAACAGAGGACTAAAATTAGCGTTAAATAATGATTTATATCTTCTGGTAACTTGAATACCTAAATACTTAAATTTTTCCGTTGCAATTTTAAATGGAAATTTTAATAGATGATTCGCTTTCTGAGGATGTAATGACATAATTTCACTTTTATTCCAATTTATTCTATATCCAGAAAAGGAGCCAAATTCCTCTATTACATTTGTACAACAAATAGATACCATAAATGTCTGTACCCCTGATCAGATTTGTTACCCCCTGCTGTTTACAACTCCCAATGTTTATTTTAACTAAACTAGCTGCGCTATGGAACCTACCCACCATGACACATATATATTTATTGCCTCCCGAACATCCTTAAGAACCCACATGTTACAAACTACTCATCTTCCTCATAATTTTCAACATTTCCGACAATAACTTTAACCAGTCTGAAGAAGGGTCTCGACCCAAAATATCACCCATTCCTTTTCTCCAGAGATGCTGCTTGTCCCGTTGAGTTACTCCAGCTTTTTGTATCTATCTTTGGTTTAAACCAGCATCTGCAGTTCCTTCTTACAAATAGCTTTAACGTGGTCAGTCCAGGACAGATTGTTGGTGAAATTTATGCCTAGGAATTTAAAGCTCTTGACCATTTCCACTTTGGCACCATACCATGATACTGTTTGGGACATGAACATCACCTAGCTTCCTGAAGTTAATAACTAGTTCCTTTGTCTTGACAACATTGAGGGAGAAGTTGGGGCCTTGATACCTTGTTACCAAGCTCTCCATCTCCTTTTGGTATCCGCCTCCAGTCCACCATAAAGGAGTCATCAATAAACTTGTTAATGGAGTAAGAGCAGAATATGCCACGCTGTCATGAGTGTCTAGGGAACATAGTAAGGTGCTTGACATGTGCCTGGAATGTCAAGAGGGTTTTATTGTCAAATGTCTCAAAATGGAACAATGAAATTCTTTTGGCAGCAGCATCACAATCGATTTGTAAGCACATTACTCAACAGATAATATAATAGACAAACAGAGGAGAAAATATTTCAAGAAATTGAAAAAAAACAATATAGTGCAAAAAATAAACAAAACCCAAAGAGCCTAATGCAACCCAGGCAGTTTGTAGTTTAGTTGGCGTTTGTAGCGTTCAATGGCCTAATGGTTGGGAAGAAGTTGTTCCTGAACCTGGACGTTACAGTGTTCAGCCATCTCGATAGCAGGAATGAAATGAGAGTGTGGCCAGGGTGATGTGGGTCCTTGATGATATTGGCTGCCTTTTTGAAACCGTGCCTCAAAGCGATCCATTGGATGGTTGGGAGGTCAGTACCCCTGATAGACGGGCAGTACACACCACGTTTTGTAATCTCCTCCGTTCCTGGACGTTCAAGTTGGGCTGTAGTTCGGCAACTCGAGTTACCACTATCTTGTCAATTAAAGAAGTGCTAGTTGTCCAAAATATTACAGTCATGAGTAATAGGAGCAGAATTAGGCCATTTGACCCATCAAGTCTACTCCATTCAATCATGGCTAATCTATCTCTCCCTCTTAACCCCATTCTCCTGCCTTATTCCCATAACCTCTGACACCCATACTAATCAATAATCTATCTATCACTGCCTTAAAAATATCCATTGACTTGGCCTCCACAGTCTTCTGTGGCAAGGAATTCCACAGATTCACCATCCTATTGATTCTGTTAAGACTGGCGTTAGTCTGGAAAAGAGGAATGTAAAATAGAATTGCTTGAATAGTGTTACAGAAAACATTACAAGAACAAAACCTGCTGCAATTTGATTGTACATGTAGAATTCTCTATTTCTTTGCAGAAATTTCAAAGTCGTTTGGCTAAAGCCAAAAGAATTATCATTGTAGGAAATGGAGGCATAGCACTGGAATTGGTGTAAGTATGTTTTATTACAGTTAAATCTAGGTGATGAGTAAATGTACTCCAATTTTATATGATTGAGCTGTTATGAGATGAGAACGTGAGTTCAAAATGGTTTGACAGAAGTCATTTCACTCCTGTAAATGTCTCACTATAAACATAGGGAAATAGTTTGGTTGATTGAAAGATACAGCAAGAAAACAGGCTCAAATGCATCCGAACATCGATCACCCGTTCACCCTTGTTATCTCACGTTCTCATCCATTCCCTACAAACTAGGGACAATTTACAGAAGCCAATTAACCTACAAACCCGCACGTCTGGAATGTGGGATGAAACCCACGTGGTCACAGGGAGAACATGCAAACTCCACAAAGACAGCACCTGAGGTCAGGATCAAACCCAGGTCTCTGGCGCTGTGAGGCAGCAGCTCTACTTGCTGCATCACTGCGCCCTCCTGATATATAACTTGTAATGTAAGATGGGGGGTCAGCTTCCAGTGGCAACAGTAAAGGCATGACTAATAGATAATGAACCTCAATAATTATTATTAAAATTATCCGTGGCCAAGATTGTCCCAAAGGATATATATAATTGTGCTTTATTTTGCAACCTCATTAGAGAATGGAATCTGCCAAAAGTACTGAGTTTGATAATTTGGCCTGCACTATCCCCTTCAAACTGCCAGCAAATATCACCATCCCAAGGCTAATATTTCTTCATGACGCTAGCTCTGCTTGTTTTAGATTGAAATCAGACTGCAGGAGGAAAGCAACAGATTTGGGTGTTGAAATAGGGGGAGAAAAGGGTAAATAATTCCACTTTTTTTTTTTTGTTGCACAAATGGTGATGGGCATATGGAACGAGTTGAGGCAGGTACTATTATAGCATTTAATAGACAATTGGGCAGATACATGGATAGGACAGGTTTAGAGGGATATGAGCCAAGTGCCAGCAGGCGGGACTAGTCAATGAGGCGTGTTGGTCAGCATGTGCAAGTTGGGCCGAAGAGGTTGTTTCCACGCTGCATGACTCTGTGTCTCTATCATGTTTGGCACAAACATTGTGGCTGAAAGGCCCTGTGCTGTACTGTTCGATGTTCTAACTTAGTGGGTTATCCATGCCACCAAGCAAGACAACCTTTTCTCACCCTTGAATTGTAAAGTGGAAAATTAGGGTTTTTTTTGCCATTCTTAAAGTGTCAATTGTACTTGGTGTCAATCTTTTTGGTCTCTTCCCCACCGCCCCCCCCCCCTCCACCCCACCTCCACCCGATGACTATCCTGTATTTTAATATTGTTATTCATCTGCATTTCTAGCTATGAGATTGAAGGTTGCGAAGTCATTTGGGCAATAAAGGACAAAGCAATTGGAAATACTTTCTTTGATGCTGGAGCCTCAGAATTTTTGATTCCCCAACTTAAGGCTGACAAGCCTGAAGTAACCATCCCTTGCAAAAGGACTAAGTATACTACAGAAGGTAATTGCAACTATACAGCCTTTATGATTCACTCGAAAGTGAATGAAAGAACATGGAACAGTCAAAGCAAGGGAACATGCCTCAGTATCGGTGCCGAGCATGAGGCCAATCCTTATCAGCGTACACATAATTCACATCCCTCCATTCCCTGCATATCCATGTGCTTTTCCAAAAGTCTCTTAAACATCACCACCTTATCTGCCTTCAACACCCACAGCACCCCGTGTGTAAAAAAAAAACCTTGCCCTGTGCACTACCTTTAAATTTTGCACCTCCCACCTCAAAGCTATGTAGTTTTGTTTAGTTTATTGTTATATGTACCGAGGTACAGTGAAAAGCTCTTGTTGCGTGCTAACCAGTCAGCAGAAAGACAATGCATGATTACAATCGAGCTATCCACAGTGTACAGATACAGAATAAAGAGAATAATGTTTAGTGCAAGATAAAGTCAAGTAATGTCCAATTAAAGATAGTCCAAGGGTTCCCAATGAGGTAGATAGTAGCTCAGGACTGCTCTCTAGTTGTTGGTAGGATAGTTCATTGCCTGATAACTAAGGCTATGTCCTCTAGTCTTTGATCTTTCAATCCTGGGAAATAGGTTCTGACTATCTACCCTATCTAGGGCTCTCATATTTTTACACGGTTCTATCAGGTCTCCCTGCAACCTCAAGCATTCCAGAGAAAACAATCCAGGTCTGTCCAGTCGCTCCCTCTACCTAATACCCTCTCATCCAAAGTTTGCACCCTTTCCAAAGCCTTCACGTCCTTCCTTTCATGTGGCGACCAGAAATGCACCCAATACTCCAAATGCGGCCTAACCCAACACCTTTCAAGTTGTATCATGATTTAGGAGTAACTTGTTACTCCAGCATTTATGTATTTGAGATGCTGCTTGTCCTCCTGATTTACCCCAGCACTTTGTGTCACTTTTTGAGCAAATAAGCCAACATTAAAGCTGCATTCACTCTTATTTCTAATTTCAGATTATTTGCTCCCAGTGCCTTAATGAAAGAAAGTTACCCCAAACCAGATACAGTTCTTTTCACACTATTAATCACCTTTCATTTTACCAGGGTTAGCTCTTATAGATTAGTGCTTTCTAATTTATTCCAGCATTACTTTGCATTAACGGATAAGCAAAATGCCAGGTTTAAGTGTTTCATTCCTCCTCCAGCTTTATTGCTTGAATAACACTTTAGAAATAATTGCAAACAGTGCAGATTTTAAAAATGGACTATTGAACTATACGTCCATGTGGGCTACAAGGCTATAATGGACTATAAAAATAACTTTTGAATCAAAAAGAAATCTGTAGCTTGTGTGCCAAGTGTTGAGCTGTTTATTAAAAACATGGTTGTCTCAAATGCAGGTGTTGAACGGGAAAAGGACAATGTTGCTGAAAGTGAAGCGCATAGCAGTGCGTTGGGCCCTGACTGGCACGAGGGCATGAAACTAAAAGGAACACAACAAGTAAAAATTGCTTCCATGTTACTTTTAGTGTTTTATGTATTTTCACAAACAACGCAGTATCTACGCAGTATCTCATCTATTGTACCGAGTACAGCAATATCTGAGCAGACTAACCCTGTCCATCTTTGTAGACAGCAAAGTGCACAGTGACACAGCTGGTAGAGCCACCTTCTCACAGCGCCATTAATCCATGTTCGATCCGGACCTCGGTTACTGTCTGTGTGGAGTTTGCATGTTCTCCCTGTGACTTGCGTGGATTTCCTCCAGGTGCTCCGATTTCCTCCCACATCCCAAATATTTGTGGGTTTGTAGATTAATTGGCCCTCTGTAAATTGCCCCTAGTGTGTGAAGAGTGGATGCAAAAGTGGGATAACATGGAACTGGTGTGAACGGGTGATGGATGGCTGCTCTGGATTTGGTGGGCCGAAGGGCCTGTTTCCATACTGTATCTCTACATGTAAAAGTCCTATGCTGTTATTTTAAAGAAGAACAATGGATTATTTTTCTCATTGTCCTGTCCAATATTCATATTGCAGTTTGTAAAACTTGTGCTGTGTGCAAATTCACGATTGTGTCTGACATTACAGTCGTGACAGTACTTGAGAGAAAAAAGCACTTAATCATCTGCAAAACACTTTAAGATCTGCTGGGATCCTGAAAGTACCATCAATGCAAGGAGATACAGACAACTGCAGATGCTGGTTTACAGAAAAAGTCAAAGTGCTGGAGTAACTGTGGAGAACATAGAAGGGTGATGTTTTTCGGGTGAGACCCTTCTTCAGACTGATGCAAGTCCTTTTCTTTCAGATTTCCCACAGAATTCACGTTGAATACGAGTGCGAGATTGCTAACATTTGGCTACGGGAAGAGTTTGTGTCAATGCAGAAGGAAGCATCGGCATTCCCTGAAAATGCAGCGGAAGAAAGAAAAACTGGAATCGATGAAGGTATGAAGTGACGTGGCTCTTAGTGATATTTGACATTGTACAGATTATCTTATTATCCTATCCTTCAAGCAATATAGTTATGAAGATCATGGTCTAGTAGAATCTACAGAGTTTACTGTTCTAATTATTTAGGAAATAAAAAAGATTAGACTACAATTGATACTCATACGTTTCTGGTACATATGACTATTTATATAGTCACAACATTGACATCTTCCATTATAACAGCAACACCAATGTCCTTAAGATATTCACTTTAGTTTAATTTACAGACACAGCATGGGAACAGACCCATCAACCATCGCCCGTTCACACTAGTTCTATGTTATCCAACTTTCTACTCCACTCCCTACACCTTGGGGGCAATTTTACACATGCCAATTAACATACAAACCCTCATGTCTTTGGAATGTGGGAGGAAAGCGGAGCACCCGGAGGAAACCCACACGTAACACAGGGAGAATGCAAACTCGTGAAAGAGAGCACCCGAGGTCAGGATTGAACCGTAATCCCTGGTGCTGTGAGGCAGCAACTCTACCAGCTGCGCCACTGTAATTTTCATTTAAGACTGTCATGTGGAGAATTAATGAATCTGATCTGCAGATTGCAATAACTGTTGCTAATGCTTTTCCAACTCATGTCAGAAGCTACCCCGAGCCTGATAGAATGGTGGTAGAGGCATGATTATCTGGTATTTCATCAAGCTGTGTAGGAAGGAACAGAACCAACAGATGCTTGTTCAAACCGAAGATAGACACAAAATGGTGGAGTAACTCAGCGGGACAGGCAGCATCTCTGGAGAGAAGGAATGGGTGACATTTTGGGTCGAGACCCTTCTTCAGACTACAGTCAGGAGAAAGGGAAATGTGAGATATAGACGGTGATATGGAGAGATATAGAATGAATGAATGAAAGATATGCAAAAAAGTAATGATGATAAAGGAAACAGGCCATTGTTTGCTGGGTGAGAACGAGCAGCTGGTGAGACTTGGGTGGGGGACGGATAGAGAGAGCGGAAATGCCGGGGTTACTTGTAGTTAGAGAAAAAATAATATTCATACCACAGGGCCGTCAGCTGCCCAAGCAAAATATGAGATGCTGTCCCTCCAATTTGTGTTTAGCCTTACTCTGACAATGGAGGAGGCCTAGGATAGAACGGTCATTGTGGGAATGGGAAGGAGAATTAAAGTGTTTGGCAACCGGGAGATTAGGTAGGTTGAGGTGGACTGAACGAAGGTGTTCAGCGAAACAATCGCCCAATCTACGTTTGGTCTCGCCGATGTATAAGAGTCCACATCTTGAACAACGGATACAGTAGATGAGGTTGGAGGAGGTGCCAGTGAACCTCTGCCAAACCTGAAAGGACTGTCGGGGCCCCAGACATAGGATGAATAGGGACAGGTATTGCATCTCCTGCGGTTGCAGGGGAAGGTACCTGGGGAGAGGATGGTTTGGGTGAGAAGGGATGAGTTAATCAGGGAGTTGTGGTGGGAACGGTCTCTGTGGAATGCAGAAAGGGGTGGAGATGGGAAGATGTGACTAGTGGTGGGATCCCGTAGGAGATGGCAAAAATGTCAGAAGATTATGTGTTCGCGACGGCTGATGGGATGAAAGGTAAGGACTAGGGGGACTCTGTCTCTATTGCGACTAGGGGAGGGGGAGCAAGGACGGAGCTGCAGGGTACTGAGGCAACACATGTGAAGGCCTCATCTATGATGGACGAGGGGAACCCCCATTCCCTAAAGAATGAGGACATCACGGATTTCCTGCTATGGAATACCTCATCTTGGGCACAGATGCGCATAGACGGAAGAATTGGGAGTAGGGGATAGAGTCTTTGCAGGAAGCAGGGTGGGAAGAAGTGTAGTCGAGATAGTTGTGGGAGTCAGTGGATTTGTAATAGACGTCAGTCAATAGTCTATCTCCTGTGATGAAGAAGGGGATATCAAGAAAGGGGAGGGAAGTGTTGGAGATGGTCCAAGTGAATTTGAGTGCAGGATGAAAATTGGTGATGAAGTTGATGAAGTCCATGAATTTTGCACAGGGTGCAGGAGGCTGGCCATCAGCTGGTTTATCAACTTAACTGTTTAAAATCCCTCTTTTAAATATTTTAATCTGTGGAAATTCCCTCTTTGTTGAATAAAAATTTAATTGTTCCATTGTCGATACATATTACAATTAAGCACAATGTAATAAAAAGGAACTGCAGATGCTGGTTTATACCAAAGATAAACACAAAGTGCTGGAGTATCTCAGCGGGTCAGAGATGCTGCCTGACCCGCTGAGTTACTCCAGCACTTTGTGTCTATTTTTGACAATTAAACACTTGATGGTTGAGGGTATAAATAGAAAACCTATCTATAACTGAATTAAATATCAGTCGAACTTTCAGCCTGAAGATCTTCCAATTCTATTAAAAACACATTGAACACTTTTACTCGGAAGTAGGTAGACTAACTTCATATTGACCTGCCAAAACCGATGGCACAAATGAATGGAACATAGCAATAAAAGAAATTGCAAGTGAGAAGTGCTTTATTCATGGAGTAACATCGGTGAAAGCAGTAAAACATGATGCCTTCGCCAATTGACTTTCCATTCAAATTCAGATTGAGAACCTCGTAACCTGGTGTCAAGACAACAACCTTCCTCTCAATGTCAGAAAGACAAAGGAGATTGTGATCAACTTCAGGAAGCATATGCATTAATGGGCCAAAGTAGAGATGGTTGAAAGCTTCAAGTTCCTAGAATTAAATATCACTAGCAACCTGTCCTGGGCTAGCCATATCGAAGCAATGGCCAAGAACGCGCACCAACGGCTCTATTTCCTTAGAAGGCTTAGGAAGTTTGGCACGTCCCCAACAACTCTCACCACATCTACAGATGCGCCATAGAAAGCATTTTGTGGAATGCATCACTGCATGGTTTGGAAACGGCTCCATCCAAGACTGCAAGAAATGACTGAGAATTTGGGATGCAGCCCGGACCATCAAACAAACCAATCACCCTTCCATGGACACCATCTACACCAGGGGTTCCCAACCTTTTTCGTCCCGTTTACCCCTTTGCAACTTTTCGAAAGTAAATTTACCCCCACCCTGTTTTGTTCAGTAATTTGAGTTTACACTCTACCATAATAAAGCAACAAACAATGGGGAGATTTATAAATACTGTTTTTAACATTATTAATTTAAGGGGAAGGTACAGTAATAATAATAGCACATAATAATGTTATTTTGTGAACAACTAATGATGAACAGACGGTATACGAGAACCAAATGTAGTCAGTCTATATGTACAAATCCAGAATCAACAAATTTACCCCCGGTAGGTGAAATTTACCCCACGTTGGGAACCCTTGATCTACACTCCAAGTTGCCTTGGCAAGGCCACCAGCATTATCAAGGATGAGTCTCTCCCTGGTCACTCCCTCTTTACCCCTCTCCCATCAGGTAAGAGGTACAGTTGTGTGAAAACGCACACATCCAGATTCTGGGACAGTATCTTCTCAGCTGTTATCAGGCAACTGAACCATCCTATCAACAATTAGAGAACATTCCTGACCTACCATCTACTTCATTGGAGACCCTCGGACTATCTTTAATTGGACTTTACTGGATTTTATCTTGCACTAAACATTATTCCCTTTATCCTGCATCAATACACTGCAGACGGCTTTGTTTGTAATCATATATTGTCTTTCCACTGACTGGATAGCACGCAACAAAATACTTTTCACTGTACCTCGGTACACAATACAATAAATTAAACTAAACAATTAGTTATTAAAGTTTCCTCACTTTACCAACTGTACGAGTATTGCACTAAGTACAGTCAATTCAACGTATACCATGTATAGGACTATAGGAGAAAACACTCCGAGGATCTTGAGTAAAATAATGTGCTGAAGGAACTCAGCGGGTCAGGTAGTATCTGTAAAGGGAATGGACAGACAAATGTCTCCTGTCGGGACCCAAAACATTGCCAGTCCATTCCCTGCCTGATCGACTGAATTCCCCAGCACATTGTGCTTTGCTCAAGATCCAGCATATGTGGTTCCCTGTGACTCCAAAAATCTTAAATAGCTGTTATCAATATAGGAGAAGTGGCTGTATCAGTGATCTAGTGTAATGCTTTGGGGGAAAAAAGGTTTCACAATATGTCTAAGTGTACAAGCGAGAGTTGATTTCACTTTTCCATTCCTCTTAGAATCTTGGCCTGTGTACGTACAATTAACAAATGGGAAGATCTATGGCTCTGATTTTATAGTGAGTGCAACTGGAGTGATACCAAACGTGGAACCATTTGTCACAAATAACCCTGTAAGTATTGTGTAGATGTTCTTGCAAGCCCTTGAGGACAGGATTCAAAATCAGAACTAAATACCAGAAATGCATCTTGATTCAGTTTTGAAGGGTTATTGCCAAAGAAGTGAAGAAAAGGGGCAGCATGGGGGTGAATCTGGAATTCTCTGCCTCAGAAGGCAGTGGAGGCCAGTTCTCTGAATGCATTCAAGAGAGAGCTAGATAGAGCTCTTAAGGCTAGCGGAGTCAGGGGGTATGGGGAGAAGGCAGGAACGGGGTACTGATTGAGAATGATCAGCCATGATCACAGTAAATGGCGGTGCTGGCTCGAAGGGCCGAATGGCCTCCTCCTGCACCTATTGTCTGTTGTCTATTGTTGCAGCCTTACAGCGCCAGAGTCCCAGGTTCGACCCCGACTAAGGGTGCTGTCTGTACTGAATTTGTACGTTCTCCCTGCGACCGTGTGGCTTTTCTCAGGGTGCTCCGGGGTCCTACTACATTTCAAAGAAGATGTGGATAAATGTGAGGTTATCCACTTTGGTGGCAAGAACAGGAAAGCAGACTATTATCTGAATGGTGGCCGATTAGGAGAAGGGGAGATGCAACGAGACCTGGGTGTCGTGGTACACCAGTCATTGAAAGTAGGCATGCAGGTGCAGCAGGCAGTGAAGAAAGCGAATGGTATGTTGGCATTCATAGCGAGGGGATTTGAGTATAGGAGCAGGGAGGTTCTGCTGCAGTTGTACAGGGCATTGGTGAGACCACACCTGGAGTATTGCGTACAGTTTTGGTCTCCTAATCTGAGGAAAGACATTCTTGCCATAGAGGGAGTACAGAGAAGGTTCACCAGATTGATTCCTGGGATGGCAGGACTTTGATATGAAGAAAGACTGGATAGACTCGGCTTGTACTCGCTGGAATTTAGAAGATTGAGGGGGGATCTTATAGAAACTTACAAAATTCTTAAGGGGTTGGACAGGCTAGATGCAGGAAGATTGTTCCCGATGTTGGGGAAGTCCAGAACAAGGACTTCACAGTTTAAGGATAAGGGGGAAGTCTTTTAGGACCGAGATGAGAACGTTTTTTTTCACACAGAGAGTGGTGAATCTGTGGAATTCTCTGCCACAGAAGGTAGTTGAGGCCAGTTCATTGGCTATATTTAAGAGGGAGTTAGATGTGGCCCTTGTGTCTAAAGGGGTCAGGGGGTATGGAGAGAAGGCAGGTACGGGATACTGAGTTGGATGATCAGCCATGATCATATTGAATGGCGGTGCAGGCTCGAAGGGCCGAATGGCCTACTCCTGCACCTATTTTCTATGTTTCTATGTAAGAACACACGGACAGCAAGAGGTTAGGATTGAACCTGGGTTGCTGGAGTCGTGAGGCAGTCAGGATGTCTTCATCAGTGACTCTCTTAAACACCTAGCTTTGAGCTGGTCCACATTAGAACCCGCAAGTCTCTGGACTGTGGGAGGAAACTGGAGCACGCTGAGGAAACCAATGCAGTCGCAGGGAGAACGCAGAGCATCCGAGTTCGGGATCAACCCCGTGTTTCTGGCACTGAGGCAGCTGTCAATAGTCGTTTATTTGTTACATACACATAAATGTGTAGTAAAATGAAACATTACCCGCAGTTGAACAATAAGACCAATAAGATTAATCAATAAAATTGCAATAACACATACAATCACAACTAACACCAAACAAAAAGAAACATCCATCACAGTGAGTCTCCTCCAGTCCCTTCTCACTGTGATAGAAGGCCAAAAATGTCTTTTTCTCTTCCCTGCCGTCTTCTCCCGTGGTCAGGCTGTTGGAGTTGCCACGTCGGGGCGGTCGGGGCTCCCGATATTGAAGCCCCCGCCGGGCGGTGAAAGGTCCACGGCCTATTCCAGGCCGCGCCGGATGGTGAAAGGTCCGCGGCGGGCCGACCCAAGCCCCGCGATTCGGGGCGGGCGAACACGCTGCCTCTGCCGCTGCCGGAGCTCCCGATGTCGGCCCCCATCCAAGGGCCTGCGGGCTTCCGACGTCCACGCGGCCCGCGCCGGAGCCTCCGGAGATGAGTCGCAGCCGCGCCCGCAGCATCCGCAGGCAGCCAGCGCCGCAGGTGGTGAGTCTGGGCCGCGGGCTCTGCGAACCAGAGCCCCAGGTGGTCCCAGGTGCATGGCCGGTGGTAGGCCGCAACGGGAACGGAGACACGACACAGAACAAAGGTCGCGTCTCCGTTCTGGAGAGAGAATGTTAAAGTTCCCGTTCCCTCCCACCCCCCCCCCAAAAACATAACATACAACACTACATCATATTAAAACTACAATTCAGACAAAAACAACAAAAAACACAAAAGACAGACGGACTGCAGGCAAGCCGCAGCTGCGACGGCAGCGCTGGCTCCTCGTACGACCCGTTGCGCCACTGTGCCGACCTTTGTTGAAAGAATGGGTCCGGGGGAGAAATGTACAATAAAACATTGAATCAAAATAGTATTTCCAGACAAAATGATCAATGCAACACTTTGACTTATTAGTACTGCGCAGAAATATAGTGGTTTAGGCAGTTGCAAAATGGTGCAAATGACAAGACACGCCACCTAGTGGCTATCGGGAGCAGAGCTACCAAAAACGTCACCTGTAAATTTATAAATTGTGAATAGTTCTTTCAAGATAAACACAGTGCTGGAGCAACTCAGCACAGGGATAATTCACCGCTTTTTCATGGGGGTACACTATCAACGGTGTTTATTAAATTTGGTGGAGACGTTAAAAACCTTTCAAGGGAAAAGTGATAAATATTAGATGGTGGTGTAGAAACAAAGATACGATGTGCTGGAGCATCCTAGCAGGTCAGGCAGCATCTCTGGATAGGTGACCTTTTAGGTCGGGTATCTTCATACTGATTGTACTTTAATTTTTACTTCAGAAATACAGCGTGGAAACAGGCCCATCGGCCCACCGAGTCCGCACCAACCAGCGATCACCCCATACACTAGCACTATACCACAGTAGGGACTATTTACAATTTACAGAAGCCAATTATTCTACGTCTGGAGTGTGGGAGGAAAGACGCTTACGTGAGGCAGAAACTCTGAGGGCGGCACAGAAGCACAGTGATAGAGTTGCTGCCTTACAAGCCAGACACCTGGGTTCGATCCTCACTAAGGGCGCTGTCTGTACGGAGTTTGTACGTTCTCCCTGTGACCGCGTGGGTTTTCTCCGGTGTTCCAGTTTCCTCCCACACTCCAAAGATGTACAGATTTTTAGGTTAATTGGCTTCTTTAAACAATTGGAGACTGTCCTGAGTGTGCAGGATGGTGCTAGTGAATGGGGTGATCGTCAGTGTGGACTCGGTGGGCTGAAGAATCTGATTGCATGATGTATCTCTATTGTCCACCACTGTGCAGCCCTGAAGCAGTAGGGGGGAGAAGGCTGGAAGCGAGGTGTGGGCGAGACAGCCTGGCAAGTGATAGGTGGATACGAGTGAGGAGGGTTTTTGATTGGCATACGGGTAGACAAAGGTGGGAAATGTAACAGAAACAAAAGGGGACTGGAAGAGGACAAAGGGTGTTGATAAATAGAGGAGTGAAATATAAAGCTAGAGTGGGATAGGTGGAAAGGGACGGGTAAGAAACATAGAAAATAGGTGCAGGAGTAGGCCATTCGGCCCTTCGAGCCAGCACCGGCATTCAATGTGATCATGGCTGATCATCCAGAATCAGTACCCCGTTCCTGCCTTCTCCCCATATTCCTTGATTCCGCTAGCCCTAAGAGCTCTATCTAACTCCCTTTTGAATACATCCAGTGAATCGGCCTCCACTGCCTTTGAGGCAGAGAATTCCACAAAATTCACAACTCTCTGGGTGAAAACGTTTTTCCTCGTCTCAGTTCTAAATGGCCTACCCATTATTCTTAAACTGTGGCCCCTGGTTCTGGACTCCCCCAACATCGGGAACATGTTTCCTGCATCTAGCTTGTCCAATCCCTTAATAATTTTACATGCTTCTATAAGATCCCCTCTCATCCTACTTTCATCATATGACAGTCCCGCCATCCAGGGAATTAACATTGTGAACCTACGCTGCAATCCCTCAATAGCAAGAATGTCCTTCCTCAAATTAGTCGTCCAAAACTGCACACAATACTCCAGGTGTGGTCTCACCAGGGCCCTGTACAACTGCAGAAGGACCTCTTTGCTTCTATACTCAAATTCTCTCGTTATGAAGGCCAACATGCCATTAACTTTCTTCACTGCCTGCTGTACCTGCATGCTTATTTTCAGTGACTGATGTACAAGGATACCCAGGTTTAGTTGCACTTCCCATTGGCTAATCTGACACCATTCAGATAACAATCTGCCTTTTTCTTGCCACCAAAATGGATAACATCACATTTATCCACATTATACTGCATCTGCCCAGTCACCCAACCTATCCAAGTCACCCTGCATCCTCATAGCATCCCCTTTACAGGTTCACATCCTCATAGCATCCTCTTTACTGCCACCCAGCTTTGTGTCATCTGCAAATTTGCTAATGTTACTTTTAATTCCTTCATCTAAATAATTAAATCATCATTAAATTGTAAATAGTTGCCGTCCCAGCACCGAGCCTTGCGGCACCCCACCAGTCACTGCCTGCCATTCTGATAGGGACCCGTTAATTCTTTCTCTTTGTTTCCTGTCCGCAAAACAATTTTCTATCCATGTCAATATCCTACCCCCAATACCATGTGCTCTAATTTTGCCCACAAATCTCCTGTGTGGGACCTTATCAAAGGCTTTCTGAAAGTCCAGATACACTACATTCACTGGCTCTCCCTTATCCATTTTACTTGTTACAACCCTTCATAAATCCTTGCTGACTTGGACGGATCCTGTTACTGCTGTCCAAATGTGCCGCTATTACATCTTTAAAAATTGACTCCAGCATCTTCCCCACACCGATGTCAGACTAACTGGTCTATAATTCCCTGATTTCTCTCTCCCTCCTTTCTTAAAAAGTGGGATAACATTTGCTATCCTCAAATCCACAGGAACTGATCCAGAATCTATAGAACATTGGAAAATGATCACCAATGCATCCACGATTTCTAGGGCCCCCTCCTTGAGTACCCTGGGATGCAGACCATCAGGCCCTGGGGATTTATCAGCCTTCAGTCCCATCAGTCTACCCAATACCATTTCCTGATTAATGTGAATTTTCTTCAGTTCCTCTGTCACCCGAGATCCTCTGTCCCCGAGTACTTCTGGGAGAGTGTTTGTGTTTTCCTTAGTGAAGACAGAACCAAAGTACCTGTTCAACTCATCTGCCATTTCTTTGCTCTCCATAATAAATTCACCTGTTTCTGTCTTCAAGGGACCCACATTTGTTTTAACTAATCTTTTCCTCTTCACATACCTAGAGACGCTGTTACTATCCTGCTTTATATTCTTGGCTAGCTTACCTTCGTACTTCATCTTTTCTCCCCGCATTGCCTTTTTAATTACCTTCTGTTGTTCTTTAAATTTTACCCAATCCTCTGGCTCCCGCTCATCTTTGCTAAGTTACACGTCTTCTCTTTTAGTTTTATACTGTTCTTGACTTCCCTTGTCAGCCACGGTCGCCTCTTACTCCCCTTAGAATCTTTGGGTGTGGGTGGGGTTAGGAAGAGGGTGGAATAGTCAGAGAAACTGTGGGAGAATTGGTGGGCACTGGGAGGGAATAAGAAGAGAAAAAAATGGCATGGAGTTAAAGTTGGAGAATTTGATGTTCATACCCTTAGGTTATGTATAAGTTGTAAGAAAAAGAATGGGTCCTTGTCGATTCCAACATGGGATCAAGGATAGAATTAATGGAAGCAGTGAAGAGTCAACAAATGCTCATCTTCTGGTCTATAAACATGCATAGTTCTAAAGAAATAACGGGTTTGAAATGAAGAGAATGAACTATTCAGATCAAAGCATTGATACAGTACAGCCGTGGTGGTCCCTGATTTGATAGATAGTCATCCTAATGCTTGTCTCCTTCCCATAGTTTGATGTGGCAGAGGATGGTGGCCTTAAAGTGGATGAACAGATGCATACCTCCATCCCGGATGTTTTTGCTGCTGGTGACGTGTGCACTGTAGCTTGGGAACCTCGAGCTCTTTGGCATCAGGTACTGGATGTGCCATCTGTCACGATATGTTTTCCATTAACTTTAGAAATGCAATTCGTCCAATGATTGCATTTTTCTTTCATTTGCACAACTGAACAGATGCGACTGTGGACCCAGGCCAGGCAGATGGGATATTACGCAGCAAAGTGTGTAGCAGCAGAGGTGTCGGGGGAATCAATCGAGTTGGACTTCTGTTTTGAATCCTTTGCTCACGTCACCAAGTTCTTCAATTATAAGGTAAGTTTGAGAGGAGTTATTACAAAATAACTTTTGTAGAACTTCAAGGCAATTAAAGTCAGCTTTTTTTAAAAGGCAACACAATGACGCAGCTGGTAGAGTTGCTGCCTCACAGCGCCAGAGACCCAGGTTCAATCCTGACTACGGGTGCTGTCTGCATGGAGTTTGTACGTTCTCCCCGTGACCGCATGAGTTTTCACTGGCTGCTCCAGTTTCCTCCCATATTCCAAAGACAAACAAGTGTACGTTAATTGGCTTATGTAAATTGTCCATAGTGACTAGGATAGTGCTAGTGTATGGGGGTGATTTCTGATCAGCACAGACTTGGTGGGCCGAAGGGCCTGTTTCCACACTGTTTCTCTAACATCTAAAGTTGCTGCCTCACAATACCCGAGATCCGTGTTCGATCCTGACCTCGGGCGGAGACTATTTGGAGTTTACACTTTTATCCCGTGACCGCGTGGGTTTTCTCTGGCTGCACTGGTTTCCTCCCACATCCCAAGGATGTGTAGGTTAATGGGCCTTCTGTAAATTGCCCCCCTAGTGTGCAGGAAGTGGATAAGAAAGTGGTATAACATAGAACTAGAGTGAATAGCTGATCGATGGTCAGCGTGGACTCGGTGGGCCGGAAAGCTTGTTTCCATCCTCAATCTTTCAATCAATCAACACAAAGTCCGAGTCACTGCATAAACATCAGTGAAACATTCTCCAAGCCCTATTTCTAAAGTTACGTTTTTTTGCCCAATGAAGGGGTGGCACCGCGGTAGAGTTGCTGCCTTACAGCACCGTAGTCCCGGGTTCGATGCTGACTATGGGTGCTGTCTGTGCTGAGTTTGTACGTTCTCCCTGTGACTGCGTGGGTTTTCAACGGGTATTGCGGTTTCCTCCCACATTCCAATGACGTGCAGGTTTGCGGGGGAAATAGCTTCTGTAAGTTGCCCCTCAGTGTGTAGGATAGAACCTGTGTGAAAGGGTGATCAATGGTTAGCGCGGACTCGTTGGGCTGAAGGGCCTGTTTCCATACTATATCTTTCAATCAGTCAACCTAAACTCTGAGCTGCTACGCAAACCATGGTGGAACATTCTCCGGGCGCTGTTGCCAGAGTCACGGCTTTGTGCACAATGAATGCTAAGGTGAAATGGCCCGTGGCGTTTAAAGTTAAATGACCCACAATGCTGCAATAACTCCGCTCATTAACGGGTTCACCATGAATTCCTCCCTCACCTGGCAGGTGGTGTTGCTGGGAAAGTACAATGCCCAGGGTCTGGGGATGGATCACGAGCTGCTACTGCGATGTACCAGAGGCCAGGAGTATGTGAAGCTTGTGATGCAGAATGGAAGGATTAAGGGAGCTGTGCTTATCGGTGAAACCAACTTGGAAGAGACCTTCGAAAACCTCATTCTAAATCAAATGGACCTTTCTGCATATGGCGAGAACTTGCTTGACCCACGCATTGACATTGAAGATTATTTTGACTAAGACTTGACTTTGATTATTTTGACTTTGTGTCTTATTAAGGTAAGCCATGTAATTTGGCCTGACATACTCTTGTCAAGGTGCATCTGCCATCCCTTGTTACTAACGACGGCATGGTGTTGCGTGAAGGCTTCTAAGGAGTTCTTTATTAAGTAAAGCGCTGAGTGCTGGAGGAACTCAACGGGTCAGGCAGCATTCTGCGGAGCTAATGGATGTGTGACATTTCGGGCTGACACCCTTCTTTAGACTGATAGAAGGTAGAAAGTGAGAAAAGAGAGACGGGGTGGGACAAAGCCTCACAGCGCCAAAGAACCAGATTCAATCCTGACTACGGGTGCTGTCTGCTCAGAGTTTGTACGTTCTCCCTGTGAGCGTGCGGGTTCTCTCCGGGTGCTCCTGCTGTTTCTGCTCTGTGTCTCTAAGGTCTAAAGTGCTAGGTGATTACTCCACCCATCTACTAATCACACTCCCCCACCCCCTCACCTATCACTAGCCAGGCTTCGTCCTGCCCACACCTCTCTTCCAGCTTTCTCTCCCCCTATTACAACCGGTCACTGGAAGGGTCCCGACCCGAAATGTCATCTGTCCATTCCACAGGTGCTGCCTGACCCGCTGAATTTCTCCAGCACTTTGTGTTTGGCTGACGATTCCAGCATCTGCAATTCCTTGTGTCTCCAAAGAGTTCCTTTATGCCTGGATCACAGCCTTTCTTCCGAGGCTGCTGTTTTGTTTCAGCATGGGTAAATTGATTTCTTATTCACAAACTGACAACAAAAAGAAATACAGTGCCCTCCATAATGTTTGGGACAAAGACCTATCATTTACTTATTTGCCTCTGTACACAATTTGAGATTTGTAACAGAAAAAAATCACGTGGTTAAAGTGCACATTGTCAGATTTTAATAAAGGCCATTTTTGTACATTTTGGTTTCACCATGTAGAAATTACAGTTGTGTTTATACATAGTCCCCCCCCCCCATTTCAGGGCACCATAATGTTTGGGACACATGCCTTCACAGGTGTTTGTAATTGTCCAGGCATGTTTAATTGCCTCCCAAAATGCAGGTATAAGAGAGCTCTCAGCACCTAGTCTTTCCTCCAGTCTTTCCATCACCTTTGGAAACTTTTATTGCTGTTTATCAACATGAGGACCTAAGTTGTGCCAATGAAAGTCAAAGAAGCCATTATGAGACTGAGAAACAAGAATAAAACTGTTAGAGACATCAGCCAAACTTTAGGCTTACCAAAATCAACAGTTTGGAACATCATTAAGAAGAAAGAGAGCACTGGTGAGCTTACTAATCGCAAAGGGACTGGCAGGCCAAGGAAGACCTCCACAGCTGATGACAGAAGAATTCTCTCTAATAAAGAAAAATCCCCTGTCTGACAGATCAGAAACACTCTTCAGGAGTCAGGTGTGGATTTGTCAATGACCACTGTCCGCAGAGGACTTCATGAACAGAAATATAGAGGCTACACTGCAAGATGCAAGTTAGCCACAAATATAGGATGGCCAGGTTACAGTTTGCCAAGAAGTGCAGCCACATTTCTGGAAAAAGGTCTTGTGGACAGATAAGACAACGATTAACTTATATCAGAGTGATGGCAAGAACAAAGTATGGAGGAGAGAAGGAACTGCCCAAGATGCAAAGCATACCACCTCATCTGTGAAACATGATGGTGGGGGTGTTATGGCCTGGGTATGTATAGGTTAATTGGCCTCTAAATCTGTGTAGGGAGTGTATAATAAACCCTTAATATAATGGACTGTGGTGGAAGGAGTGGGGAGAGAATGGTGTCAGTTATTGCCAATTGTTCGCTATAATCGAGTAAGGCATTATCATTGTATAAGTAGTAGAAACGAGGAATTAGAGATGCTGGTTAATACACAAAAGAACACAAAGAGCTGGAGTAACAGCAGGTCAGGCAG
Source organism: Rhinoraja longicauda (assembly GCF_053455715.1). Classification (NCBI taxonomy): domain Eukaryota; kingdom Metazoa; phylum Chordata; class Chondrichthyes; order Rajiformes; family Arhynchobatidae; genus Rhinoraja; species Rhinoraja longicauda. Next base: position 30,644,976 of record NC_135975.1, read on the forward strand.
CATCTCTGGAGAACAAGGATTGGTGAGGTCTCAGGTCGACCCTTCAGACACTCAATATGGAGCTGGGCCTGAAATCCAGGTGAGTCCAGGCGTGGATCGGCGGAGTCAATGGTCGCGGACGGCAGGGGAGCAGGTGAGGGTCGGGGGCGGTGGTGGCAGGCACAGCCTGGAAGTGGCCAAGGAAACCGTGGGCCGGCGGTGGCGGCAGTGGGTCTGACCTGGAAGTGGCCGGGGAGGCGGTGTGGGCAGAGGGTGGAGGTCGGTAGGTCTGTCCACTATAACCAAAATCTGTTATAAAATGGTCTGCAATAATGAGGGTTTACTGTACCAGCACAATACATTCCCAAAGCCCGGAGACTACCACCATTCAACGCGCTGATACTAGCACCTCAAATCAATTGCTCTCAAGTCAGAAGGTTGTAAGTTACCCAAACAAACAGCTTGGGTACAACGCTCACAACGCAACAATATGCTGTTTGCCGCGGGAGGGTTGAGTGTATTGTAGATAAGGATGACAACATTATAATTTGATGACTGTTTAATGTTTGCAAACTGCCAAGCAGTTGTGATCTTTCCAGTACTCTGTGATTTAATCTGTGATTAATTGAATAAAAGTTCCTTGTTAAGAAAAAAACCCCCAATATGATGTGGAGGATGTGGATAGTTCATAATTTCAAAAGTTATAAGAGCAGAAGTAGGCCATTCAGCCCATCAAGTCTACTCCGCCATTCAATCATGGCTGATCTATCGTTCCCTCTCCACCCCATTCTCTAGCCTTCTCCCCATAACCACCAACACCCATACCAATCAAAAATGGGAGAGGCGACGTTTTGGTTCGTAGAACAATAGACAATAGGTGCAGGAGGAGGCCATTCGGCCCTTCGAGCCAGCACCACCATTCAATGTGATCATGGCTGATCATTCTCAATCAGTACCCCATTCCTGCCTTCTCCCCATACCCCCTGACTCCGCTATCCTTAAGAGCTCTATCAAGCTCTCTCTTGAATGCATTCAGTGAATTGGCCTCCACTGCCTTCTGAGGCAGAAAATTCCACAGATTTACAACTCTGACTGAAAACGTTTTTCCTCATCTCCATTCTAAATGGCCTTTCCCTTACTCTTAAATTGTGGCCCCTGGTTCTGGACTACCCCAACATTGGGAACATGTTTCCTGCCTCTAACGTGTCCAACCCCTTAATAAGTGCTGGAGTAACACAACAACACCAGCATCTGCTGTTCCATGTGTCTGTCTCCTCTGTGACTGGGTTTCCTCTGGGTACTCTGGTTTCCTCCCACATCCCAGGATGTGCAGTTTGTTAGGTCAAATAGGCACTAGGTGTATGTTCTGTATGCAACATTGTAGGTTGACAATGAAGTGGGACTGGTGTAAATGGCTGTTTGATAGTTAACAAAGATTTCAATGGACTGAAGGACCAATGTGGCTCTATGACTTGAAATTAGTATTATAGTCTTGATTGTAATCATGTAGTGTCTTGCCGCTGACTGGTAGCACAGAACAAAAGAGCTTTTCACTGTTTCTCGGTACACCTGACAATAAGAAACTAAACGAACCCATAGACTTTCTTTTATGTTTTCTTGAATGGTGATTTATAACGAACGCCTGCTACTGCAAAATACAGTGCTGAATGACATCAGTCTGAAGGGGTCCAGATCTAGAACGTCACCTATCCATGTTCTCCAGAGATGCTGCCTAACCCGCTGAGTTACTCCAGCACTTTGTTCAAGATTCCAGCATCTACACTTTCCTGTGTCTCTATTTTACTGTAAATCTGTTGTTTTATTCCATTCCTCAACCCATTTGTTAATTTTTAACCCTTTTAGTGCATTGCCAGGTGCAGTTTAGAGACACAGCGTAGAAACTGGCCCTTCCGCCCACCGAGTCCACACCAACCAGCGATCCCCTGACATTAGCACGATCCTACACACATTAGGGACAATTTAAACCCCACATGGTTACAGGGAGAACGTGCAAACATCACATAGACAGCACCTGGGCGGCACGGTGGCGCAGCGGTAGAGTTGCTGCCTTACAACGAATGCAGCGCTGGAGACTCAGGTTCGATCCTGACTGCGGGCGCCGTCTGTACGGAGTTTGTACGTTCTCCCTGTGACCTGCGTGGGTTTTCTTCGAGATCTTCGGTTTCCTTCCAGACTCCAGACGTACAGGTATGTAGGTTAATTGGCTGGGCAAATGTAAAAATTGTCCCTAGTGGGTGTAGGATAGTGTTAAGAAGTATAAGAAAATAACTGCAGATGCTGGTACAAATCGATTTATTCACAAAATGCTGGAGTAACTCAGCAGGTCAGGCAGCATCTCGGGAGAGAAGGAATGGGTGACGTTTCGGGTCGAGACCCTTCTTCAGACTGATGTCGGGGGTGGGACAAAGGAAGGATATAGGTGGAGACAGGAAGATAGAGGGAGATCTGGGAAGGAGGAGGGGAAGGGAGGGACAGAGGAGCTATCTGAAGTTGGAGAAGTCGACGTTCATACCACCGGGCCACAAACTGCCCAGGCGAAATATGAGGTGCTGCTCCTCCAATTTCCGGCGGGCCTCACTAAGGCACTGGAGGAGGCCCATGACAGAGAGGTCAGACTGGGAATGGGAGGGGGAGTTAAAGTGCTGGGCCACCAGGAGATCAGTTGCGTTGATGCGGACCGAGCGCAGGTGTTCAGCGAAGCGATCGCCGAGCCTGCGCTTGGTTTCGCCGATATAAATAAGTTGACATCTAGAGCAGCGGATGCAATAGATGAGGTTGGAGGAGGTGCAGGTGAACCTCTGTCTCACCTGGAAAGACTGTTTGGGTCCTTTGATGGAGTTGAGGGGGGAGGTAAAGGGACAGGTGTTGCATCTCGTGCGGTTGCAAGAGAAAGTGCCCGGGGTTAGGGTGGTTTGGGTAGGAAGGGACGAGTGGACCAGGGAGTTGCGGAGGGAACGGTCTCTGCGGAACGCAGAGAGGGGAGGGGATGGGAAGATATGGCCAGTGGTGGGGTCCTGTTGTAGGTGACGGAAATGTTGGTGGATGATATGTTGGATCCGCTGGCTGGTGGGGTGGAAGGTGAGAACGAGGGGGATCCTGTCCTTGTTGCGAGTGGGAGGAGGGGGAGCAAGAGCGGAGCTGCGGGATGTAGAAGAGACCCTAGTGAGAGCCTCATCTATAATGGAGGAGGGGAAGCCCCGTTTTCTGAAAAACGAGGACATCTCGGAAGCCCTAGTCTGAAACACCTCATCCCGGGCGCAGATGCGGCGTAGACGGAGGAATTGGGAGTAGGGGATAGACTTTTTGCAGGGGACCGGGTGGGAAGAAGTGTAGTCCAGATAGCTGTGCGATGTGCGGGGATCGCTGGGCGGCGCGGACCCGATGGGCTGAAGGGCCTGTTTCTGCGCTGTATCTCTAAATCTAAAAATCTAAATCACCCGCAGTCAGGATCGAACCGCGTCTCTGGTGCCGTAAGGCAGCAACCCCACCGCTGTGCCGCCATGTCGCAGGTTCTGTATGCACATTGACATATATAACACTCAGCATGGAGTTGGGCAAGTGTTGATACGGGGGCTGTCATTGGTGTGCCAGAGGCTATGAGGATGGGAGAATGAATGGAGTCATTGCAGAAGGCAGGGTGAGAGTGAATGTAATCAGAGCGTCTGATGGGTTGCTCCTGGCCAGTCGTCACTTCCTCGCCCTCGTCCTCCGTCCAAATACACTGTGGTGGTCTGTTTTACTACCTGCCAGCGAGGCGGATCCCCAGTGGAAGTCTCTCTAGAAGGAAGCCATCCACATTTACATCAGGGTGGAGAGTGTTGCAAAAAGCAATGGTGTGTAATAAGTTTTTAAGTCAGTTGACGGACTCGCCAGCCTGTGTACCACATGTACATGGAGTGTGAGAGGCTGCGGCTCCTGGTTGAGTATCCAAAGGGGCTAATCTTCGCCTTTTTTTAAACATTTAGACAGGTACACGGATAGGAAAGGTTCGGATGGGATATGGGCCAAATGGGACGAGCTTAGATGGGGCATCTTGATCGGCGTGGACAAAGGCCCTGTTTCCATGCACCATAATTCTATTGCGGACGTTTAAGAAGAGAGTATTCAACCCGAGAGTTAATAGAAGGATGGGATTCTTATGCTAGGCAGTCCAGTGGGGACACCCCTCAAACAAGGGAAGGTAAATCTGTCACCTCAGAGGGTCACATGAGTAGCAAGGGTGTTCTGATTAAAGATACGGTGGCGCAGCGGTCGAGTTGCTGCCTTACAGCGCCTGCAGGACTGGAGACCCGGGTTCGATCCCGAAAACTGGTGCTGTCTGTGTGGAGTTTGTACGTTCTCCCCATGACAGCGTGGGTTTTCTCCAAGATCTTCGGTTTCCTCCCACACTCCAAAGACGTACAGGTATGTACCTGGCTTGGTATAAGTGTAAATTGTCCCTAGTGTGTAAGATAGTGTTAATGTGCGGGGATTGCTGATCAGTGCGGACTCGGTGTATGGAACGGCCTGTTTCGATCGGCCAAAACAGGCCCTTCGGCCTACTGAGTCCCCACCAGCCAGTGATGCCTGCACATTAACACTATCCTACATCTCCAAATGTATCTCCTAAACTAAAACAAAAAAAGATTGGTGTGAAAACTACTGAGTACAAAACAATTGAATGTATAGATACTGAGAATGTGTAAGGAGTTTTTGCATAGTTTTTGTCGTATACTTTATTCAGAACAAGTTCAGTTTTGAAGTTTAGAAAAGTCTCAGGCAAGGTTGAGGATGTTTTTTAGTTTGGAGGGGAAGCTAGAAATGTAATAATATTGTCATTGTATATCGGAGAGAGGGCAGGAATGGGACTGGAACAGAGAATGTCACACTGATTCCACGAGAAACCGAGCGTCACAAAGACAGAGCCCATTCCTTTAAGATGCCCATTTACTACAGTGTTGTGGGTGAAATAATTTGAATGATTAAAGGGATTTCACCAGGAGAGGGCAGCAGTGAGCACTGTAGGAGTTGTCCCGATACATCAACAAGTTGCAGAAACAAGGAACTGCAGAATGACAATACTGGAGTAACTCAGTTGGTCAAGCAATACAATACAATACAATACAATATATCTTTATTGTCATTGTACAGGGGTACAACGAGATTGGGAATGCGCCTCCCATACGATGCAATAAATTAATTAGCTAATCAGTATCAATTTTCAGGTCAGAACCCTGCTTCAGACTTCAGTCTGAAGAAGTCTTCCCACCCTAGTCTACTCTAGTCTGACTTATTTCCAACTTAGTCTGAAGAAGGGTCTCGACCCGAAACGTCACCTATTCCATTTCTTCAGAGATGCTGCCTGACCCGCTGAGTTACTCCAACATTTTGTGTCTATCTTCGGTATAAACCAGCATCTGCAGTTCCTTCCCACACAAGGCCACGGTCCGTTGGGTCCCATGAGCAGGAGCCAGCTCGGCGATCTCCCCGCTGCGGGCCGCGATCCGCCAGACCTTGCGTTCGACTGTGGGGGAGGCGCATGTGCCGTGGCCCTCGGAGCTTAATGCAGAGTATAATCTGATCACAGAGTGCACCCTGCTCTTCTGTGCCAGTCCGTCCGTGCCTCAGCAAATGGATCGACCAAGTGAATCCCTTCCCTCACTTGGAGCAAGAAAAACTGAGTAACGTTTGCTCCAACCAATCACTCAGAACACAGATCAGTGCAGCACAAGAACAGGCTCTTTGGCCCACAATGTCTATGTTGAGCATTATGCCAAAGCTAATTTTTACTATGACACGTGTTCTCTCCATTCCCTACATGTGGATATGCCTAGTCTTAAACACCAGTATGGGCCTGGCATGGTGGTGCAGTGGTAGAGTTGCTGTCTTAAGAGTTGCTGCCTTACAGCGCCAGAGACCTGGGTTTGATCATGACTACGGGTGCTGTCTGTATGGAGTTTGTACGTTCTCCCTGTGACCACGTGGGTTTTCTCTGGATGCTCCGATTTCCTCCCACACTCCAAATGTTTGTTGGTTAATTGGCTTCGTAAGAATTGTAAGTTGTCCCGTGCATGTCCGGGGATCGCTGGTCGGCGCAGTTTCAGTGGGCCAAAGGGCCTGTTTCTGCGTTGAGTCGCTAAACTAAACCACTGTTATCTGCCCTACACCGCCCCTGGTAGCGCGTTCCAGGCATCCACCACCCTCTGTGTATAAAACCTGTTCAGCGCATCTTCTTTCAACTTTGCTCCACTCACCTTAAAGCTATGCCCTCTAGTCCTTGGCAGCTTATTGAGGTGGGACCAACATTGGTTACACAAAGCAGTTATTTAGAAAACCCACTCCATCATTTGGAGGGTCATGTACTTGCATGATGTTGATGGTTCAGTATTGCTCTCAAAGTAAATGATCATGATTCAGTACATAGACTCCACTCTCTGGAGTTTGGAAGGATGAGGGAGAACCTCATCGAAACTTACCAAATAGCGAAAGGCCTGAATAGAGTAGACATGGAAAGGATGCTTCCACTAGTGGGAGAGTCTAGGACAGAGGCCATTGCCTCAGAATAAAAGGACGTGCCTTTAGGAAAGAGTTGAGGAGGAATTTCTTTAGTCAGAGGGTGGTGAATCTGTGGAATTCATTGCCACAGGAGGCTGTTAGTGGGTATTTCTAAGGCAGAGATTGATAGATTCTTGATTAGTACGGGTGTCAGGGGTTATGGGAAGAAGCAGGAGAATGGGGTTGACAGGAAAAGATAGATCAGCCATGATTGAATGGCAGAGGAGACTTGATGGGATAAATGGCTTAATTCTGCTCCTATCACTTATGAATTTATGAAAACATTAAACCAAGACGCTGCCCTCTAATTGGAGCTGCAAGAAAGTGAAGATGTTGAACGAACACAAAACGCTGGAGGAACTCAGCGGCTCAGGCAGCATTTACGTGGAAGGAATAGACAGGCAACGTTTTGGGTCTGCAGACTGATGAGGGGTCCCAACCCTCCCTCCATAAGTTCACGTCATAGGAGCAGAAGTAGGTTATTCGTTCCATCGAATCTACTTTGCCATTCAATCATGGCTGATCAATCTTTCCCTCTCAACCCCATTCTCCTGCCTTCCCCCTGTAACCTTTAACACCCGTACCAATCAACTACCTGTCAAACTCTGTCTTAAAAATACCCAATGACTTTGCCTCCACCGCCGTCTGGTGCAATGAATGCCACAGATTCACCACCTTCTGACTCAAGAAATCCCTCCTCAACTCCATTACTAAAGATGTCCTTTTATTCTGAGACTGTGCCATCTGGTCCTGGACTCTCATACTAGTGGCAGCATTCTCACCACATCTATTCTCTCAGCCTACTAATGTTCCCAGTGAGGATCTAAAACATGTGGATTGGTCAAGGTCAGACATATAAAGTTTGTCTCACTTGAAAAAACTGGCAGATTGAATTTCTGGAGTGAAATGAAATGACTGAACGTAATGTAGTGTAAGAAAATAACTGCAGATGCTGGTACAAATCGAAGGTATTTATTCACAAAATGCTGGAGTAACTCAGCAGGTCAGGCAGCATCTCAGGAGAGAAGGAATGGGTGACGTTTCGGGTCGGGACCCTTCTTCAGTCTGAAGAAGGGTCTCGACCCGAAACGTCACCCATTCCTTCTCTCCTGAGATGCTGCCTGACCTGCTGAGTTATCCAGCATTTTGTGACTGAACATAATCATCATCTCATTACCCTCTGATGAAAGTTTGACCTGTGCAGTGCTGTTGTGTGCAGTTCAACTTGATTTCATTTCAAGGTTTAGTTTTTTATTGTTATTCCCAAATATTTGTTCGTTTCCACAGATTCACCACCCTCTGGCTAAAGAACTTCCTCCTTTCTTAAGGTCCCTCCATACAGATGCTGCCCGACCCACTGAGTTCCTCCAGCACTTTGTCTTTTGCTTTCCTCCAAAGATCCCATGGATTAATTGTGGACTTCTCCTGGGTCCTGACCTATACTTGCCCATGAACCAACATCCCCAACATATTATCTAATCACTGTAGCATCCTCATGAGAGCTTGCTGTGTACACGGGCGGCACGGTGGCGCAGCGGTAGAGTTGCTGCCTTACAGCGAATGCAGCACCAGAGACTCAGGTTCGATGCTGACTACGGGCGCCGTATGTAGGAGTTTGTACGTTCTCCCTGTGACCTGCGTGGGTTTTCTCCGAGATCTTCGGTTTTCTCCCATACTCCAAAGACATACAGGTATGTAGGTTAATTGGCTGGGCAAATGTTAAAATAAATGTCCCTAGTGTGTGTGGGATAGTGTTAATGTGCGGGGATCGCTGGGCGGCGCGGACCCGGTGGGCCAAAGGGCCTGATACCGCGCTGTATCTCTAAATAAAAAATAAATAAATAAACGGAAGTGTTGCATTTCATATATGACAGCAGTGAGCACCCTTAAAAATAGTCTCAAAATGTCATCAAAGCATGCCAGAGGAGGTAGTTGAGGCAGGTACTATAACAACATTTAAAGACATTTGGACAGGTACATGGATAGGAAATATTTGGAGGGATATGGGCCAAACGCAGGCTGACGGGGCTATGATTGATGGGGCATCTTGGTCGCTACGGGCAAGTTGGGTCAAAGGGCCTGTTACCGCGCTGTATGACTTTAAACAACATTATTTTTAGAAATACAAGCCATTCTTTTACGGTGCTCAGTGGAAGTATACTGGCACACCCTTTAAAACTTTACAGTTACCCACACTTCAAAGCATGGCTTCCAAAAGAGAAAATTAGACATCTTTGCCTTTGCAAAATTAGATTAGTAGGTTAAATTAGATTTGGGAGACCCGGTGGCGCAGCAGTAGAGATGCTGTCTCACCGTGCCAGACATCCGGGTTCGATCCTGACTGTGGGTGTTGTATGTATGGACTTTGTACGTTCTCCCTGGGGCCAGGTGGGTTTTCTCCGGGTGCTCCAGATTTCTCCCACACTCCAGACTACAGGTTTGTAGGTTAATTAGCCAGTAAAATTGTAAATTGTCCCTAGTAGGTACGATGGTGCTAGTGTATGGAGTAATCGCGAGTCAGCGCGAATTCGGTGGGCCAAAGGGCCTTTTTCCATGCTTTATCTCTAAAGTAAACCCCTCAAAAAGTGGTGTACTATTTTGCCAGCTTCCATTTGTAGAAATATAGTATTAAAAAATGACACCTTGCATTATAGTCATACAGCAGAGAAATAAGCCCTTTGCCCCAACTTCCCCATCCCAACCAGATGCCCCATCTGCCTGCGTTTGGCCCATAGCCCTCTGAACCTTTCCTGTCCATATATCTGTCGAAATGTCTTTTAAATACTGTTATAGTATTTATAGATTTGGGTGAAAGTTTATTTTGGGGAGCAATAAAAATACACATATCCATTTAGCAAATATTTAATCGGGCAAGACATCTTTTACAGTGAAATTCCATGCATGTTTTCATGTCGCTTATAAAAAAAATTTTTTTTTGAGCTTCTCCTTTACTGTGCTTTGCAAGTCCTTGGGTATAGTTTTACTATAAAACCTGTCCAGCCAGCCTCTATCATCCTTGCTGTGGACTTACTTATTACAAAAACAAAAATGCCCGGCTTCTATAAACTCTCAATTTGGGCCTTCATGATAAACGCAACTACATTTTCACTGGAACATCAGTGACGTTTCCTTTCCTTGAAAGACCAGTGTTCCCATTCTTACATAAAGCTCCGAAATTCATCCTTAGTCGTCCACTCTTGTGAGCACTGTAGATACGAAAGCAGTGGTTTACAATGGTTTAGACCTTTGTTGTTGCGGTTGAGGTCTTGGACACTGTGCCTCTGCTGAAAGGTGTCTAGCCGTCTCCAATACCTCCCCTCCCCCGCACTTGATCCACCACATTCACGGATCACTTCCTTCCTGAGGAGAAAGTCAAAAATAATTCTACGCGTTAGCAGACAGCTCTTACAAATCCTGCCAGTTATCTTTACGAGTTCACAATGAAAACCATTCTCCCACAGTAGGGTGAATCAAGAACTAGAGGGTGTAGGTTTAAGGTGAGAGGGGAAAGATGAGGGGCAACTTTTATCCACAGCGGGTGGTAGAACGAGCTGCCTGTGAAGGAGGTAATGTGTAGGAAGGAACTGCAGATGCTGGTTTATACCGAAGATAGACACAAAATGCTGGAGTAATTCAGCGGGTCGGGCAGCATGACTGGACACAAGAAATAGATGACGTTTCGGGTCGGAACACTTGTGCACGAGAAGTAAAAACTTGTGACAGGATTATTCCAGCATAAGCCAGTATCTGGTGAACAAGATATTTTAGACTTTAGAGATACAGCACGTAAACAGGCCCTTCGGCCCAACAAGTCCGCGCCGACTGGCTATCACCCCGTACACTAACATTACCCTACACAATTTGCGAATTTACCGAAGCAAATTAACCTACAAACCTGCATGTCTTTGGAGTGTGGGAGGAAACCGGAGCACCCGGAGAAAACCCACAGTCACAGGGAGAAGATACAAACTCCGTACAGACAGCACCCATGGTCAGGATCGAACCCGAGTCTCTGGTGCTGTAAGGCAGCAACTCTACCTCTGTGCCACTATCGCCGTGAAAGAGGGAAGTTGGAAAAAAAAGTCCAATTAAGTAAATCTTACCTTCAAATAAGGGTGAATCAATCTTGGAGAGCTGTGGAAACCTTGGATACTTTACTCTTCCTGCTGTCCGTTACAGTTTCTGTAGCAGGACGCTTGTTCCCACACTCCTTAGCATCTTTGACGTCTGCTACTTCCATTGCTGTCGGCCTCATCTGGGGATGGAAAGAGCCAAGTCTTGAAGCCAGAAACAGTGACAGAGAAAACAAAGTCCATTTATTTGGAGACTAGAGGGTCTGCAGGGTGAGGAGGATACAGAAACCTCTTCCGATAAAGGCCGGGTAATTTATCCAGATAAATACAATGATTGGAGGATAGCTAAATGTACATTTCTGTGACTAGAATCAATCTCAGTCAGTTACAGCAATGGCTGTTCTACATTCTAAGTTAGGTTACAAGTAGCATATCACTCTCCACTACTTAACTCACTTTTCAAAACATTCCAGTCATAAACATCAAGAAATATCTGCTTTTTATAAATTAAGGACGTCTCCCTGATCTGTCAAACAAAAAAAAAAAATCACAAAGTTCTATTCTTATTCTTATGGATTTCAGAATTTCCCCAGACCTATTGGTCTATAATTCTCTGGAGTTTCCTCTCAAATTTTCAACACCAGTAAATAATTTTTCATCCATAATCTTTTAATCAAGATGTAAGCTTCCTGACGTGAAAGAACGTTGAAGATTATAAGCAAAAGACCTGTTGTTTAGGTGGATGGTTAGGGATACAGCATGGAAACGAGCCCTTCAGCCCACCGAGTCCATGCAGACCATCAATCACGTGTTCGCCTATGTGTAGGAAAGAGCTGCAGATGCTGGTTTAAATCAAAGGTAGACACAAAATGTTGGAGTAACTCAGCGGGACAGGCAGCATCTCCTGTCTGTTGAGATGCTGCCTGTCCCACTGAGTTACTCCAGCTTTGTGTCTACCCGTTCACCCTAGTTTTATGTTATCCAACTTAGCACCCGCTCCCTCTGTAAAGAGGACAATTTACAGAGGGCTAATTAACCTACAAACCCGCACATCTTTTGGATGTGGGAGGAAACCTGAGCACCCGGAGGAAACCCACGCGGTCACAAGGAGGATGTGCAAACTCCACACACACACACACAGCACCCGAGGTCAGGATCAAATCCGGGTCTCTGGCGCTGTGAGGCAGCAGTTCTACCCAATGCGCCACTGTGCGGCTCCAGTTCTGCCATCTACTTTCTTTAGATCCTGGGGTGGCCCATTAAGTTTGACGGCGATTCTTCTATAATTACCTTGTTAGTTCTCACTCGCATTTGCATGGAAACAACGTGCTTCTCACTGCTCAGCAGATTTGCCTTTGGTGCCACCTTCATGTATGAAATTGTTGCAAATGCAGTGAAGCTGAACTGTTCTCTGGAAACCAAAAGCCACAAATATAAGGGGCAAAAATGACCAAAATACAGATTACTTTGCAAATTATTCTCTCCCCCCTCTATTTCCATCAGTCTGAAGAAGGATCCTGGCCCGAAACGTTGTCTGTTCATTCCCTCCCCAGATACTGCCTCACCCGCTGTGTCACTTTATGTTTCATATAAAATGTAATGACTGTAAGAGATTAAAAGTTTCCCCCAACCCCACCCCCCACATAAAACAAACTAAAGAACACTAAAACATACATTTAACACATACTAAAAAAAACAAAGGGAGGGACAGACAGACTGTTGGCGAGGCAGCTATTTCTGAGTCAAGAGTCAAGAGTGTTTTATTGTCATATGCCCCAGATAGAACAATTACATTTTTACTTGCTTCAAGTATTACTCACTTCAAGTATTCTTGCAGAAGAAGATGCACAATCACATCCTCCATTTCATTCCTGGACAGATCGGGAGGCTTTACCGAGGCTAACCTTAGCTTGGAGAGACCCTTCCCATTCCAAGCTTCAATCAACTTCAGTGGAGTGAGCTTTTCATCGAGTTGTTCAGCGTGCTTCAATATTTTGATCAAATCGGAACAGTAACCGGTTATATCAATCTTCTTCAAATCTACAAGCCAAATGAAAATAGACGTTATTAGCGGCAGAAATGATTGTTCTTCACTGTAGTCAATAGTTACATCATTGGTTATTTAAAGATGGACCCAGCTTCATCTTTGTGTTCAGTTTCATAAATATATTGTATGATGTTTGCTGTATGACTATTTAATTACATTTGATTCCAAATGGAAACAATGCTTATTGTCCAATAGAAAATAATCCCTGTAAATATATATATATATATATGTATGGAGAGTATATGGAAAATATACATATGTATGTAGATATATGTATGTGGTAAGGTTTTTTTTGATAGGCAGATGGTTGGACAAAAGGCAGAGATGAAAAGACAGAAGGTGTGAGGCAAAAGGATTGAAGAGTCGCAAATTGTGAAGCTAGAGGAAGGAATGTAGGTGGAAGTGGAGAAATAGTTGCAAGTCCAAGTGGGGTACAGGAGAGGGGGAGGGGAAAGAAGGTTAGGGTATATGGAAAAATAGAGAGAGGGGGAGGGTTATATTGTTCATTTATATATGATGACTACACTTTGTCATATGTACCTATGTACAGTGAAATTCTTTGTTTTGGATACAATCCAGTAAAACCATACAATAGATGAGCACAATCATACACAAGTCCAAAAATGCAATGATTGTAGTGTAATAGTAGACTTCACCGACACCGTAGAGTCTGGTGCCCACAAAGTTACAAAGTTCTTAAGAGTGCAGTCTTATCTTGGCTTCAAAAGCCCGTTGTCATGGCGACACCAACCCTCTCCTCCGTCCGCCGCCATCTTGAAAAAGGCCCGTTGTGCAGCGTCCGCCTCAGTCACCAACCCCCTCCATCCTCCTCCTCCCCGGTTACCAGTCTTCAGTCAGTTTTATCAGCCAGGGCTGTTGTTGAGGTGTGGCAGCGGCTCACCAGGAACTTCTGATATTTACTGTTCATACAGCACATGTCAGGGTGGCTCAGCAGTAGAGTTACTGGCTTACAGCGTCAGACCCAGGTTTGATTCTGACCACAGGTGCTGCTGTACGGAGTTTATATGTTCTCCCCATGACCTGCATAGGTTTCCTTTGGGATCTCCAGTTTCCACCCGCACTCGAAAGACGTACAGGTTTGTAGGCTGATTGGCTGGGTGAAAATTGTAAATTGTCCCTAGTATGTGTAGGATAGTGTTAATGTGTGGGGATCGCTGGTTGGCGCGGACTCAGTGGGCCGAAGGGCCTGTTTCCAGGCTGTATATATAACAACTACAGCATGGAAACAGGCCTGTCCGGCCCTACCAGTCCACGCCGACCATTCTCCCTGACCTAGTCTCATCTACCTGCACTCAGACCATAACCCTCTAATCCCCTCCTATCCATATACCTATCCAATTTACTTTTAAATAATAAAATCGAGCCAGCCTCCACCACTTCCACCGGAAGCCCATTCCATACAGCCACCACCCTCTGAGTAAAGAAGTTCCCCCTCATGTTACCCCTAAACCTTTGTCCCTCAATTCTGAAGCTATGTCCCCTTGTTGGAATCTTCCCCACTCTCAAAGGGAAAAGCCTACCCACGTCAACTCTGTCCGTCCCTCTCAAAATTTAAAAAACCTCTATCAAGTCCCCCCTCAACCTTCTACGCTCCAAAGAATAAAGACCCAACCTATAAAGAATAAAGACCCAACCCAACTAAACTAAGATATACAAGCAGTTCCTTAACAGAAAAACATCCTTCTCATCACTGTCATGTTCCACAGGTCTTTCAAAGGTCCACTCCAGTTGGAAGATGATCGGTTGAGTTGCAGGAGTGTAGGAATGCCCCCTAGTGTGTACGGAGTGGATGAGAAAGTGGGATAACATAGAACTAGTGAATGGATGATCGATGGTCGGTGTGGACTCAGGCCCTGCTTTCATGTTGCGTCACTAAGCTAAACCAAACCAAACCAAACTAAATTAAACTAAATCTCCTTAAATACCTTTGGATGTAAATTACCATCCTGAGAATTTATTGTCTTTCAGTCCATTAAATTCCCCAATAATATTTTACCGATCCTAATGTCTTAAAACTCCTCATTCACTCTAGACATATTTTCCCACTATCCCCAGGTTTTTTATCATTCCCTTATTTCCCAAAATAATTTCTCTGGTCTCAGTCTCCAAAGTTCCCACATTAACACTTTTTACATATCGATACAAACATTTACAATCTGTTTTTACATTTCTTTCTTGACTAATTCTCGTATGCTATTCCTTATCAATGCCTAGTTCCTCCTGTTTTGAATGTTGAAATGTCCACAGCTTACGGACAGTTCATTGACTCAAGGAAAGGACTTACCTGCATCACAGTTGCAATTGTCACACATCTTGTTGCACTTTGTCGAATCCCAGACTTCATCAAAGTGCTGTGCTATCTGCACCCGTCTGCACCTGGAAACATAGCAGATCGATGCACAGTCACAATCACCCCCATCCACTTAATCACACAGTGTTCACAGATGCACTGGGTTATGGCTGTGTTCAACATCTGAATGTAGTACATCACTGTTATCTAGAGATTCAGTTGCATAACACCATTATTTTCAGTGTTTTGCAATTAACTAATTGTTACCTTGAGTAAACCATTACAATGACCATTTCCAAGATGTTTAAGTCACCTGGAAAATTCACCTGGGCAGTTCTTGCAAACACTGTTCACCATGGGCTCTTTGGCCCATAATGACTGTGCCGAACATGATGCCGTTAAACTAATCATATCATATCATATCATATCATATATATACAGCCGGAAACAGGCCTTTTCGGCCCTCCAAGTCCGTGCCGCCCAGCGATTCCCGTACATTAACACTATCCTACACCCACTAGGGACAATTTTTACATTTTACCCAGCCAATTAACCTACATACCTGTACGTCTTTGGAGTGTGGGAGGAAACCGAAGATCTCGGAGAAAACCCACGCAGGTCACGGGGAGAACGTACAAACTCCTTACAGTGCAGCACCTGTAGTCAGGATCGAACCTGAGTCTCCGGCGCTGCATTCGCTGTAAAGCAGCAACTCTACCGCTGCGCTACCGTGCCGCCCAATCTTCTCTGCCTGAACATGATCCATACCTCTCCATTCCATGCATCTACATGTGTCTATCCAAAAGCCTCTAAAACGCCACTATCAAATCTGCCTCCACCACCACCCTCGGCTGCGTGTTCCAGGCACCCACCATCCTCAGTATAAAAAAACTTGTCCCGCACATCTCCTTTAAACTTTGCCCTTCTGACCTTAAAGCTATGTCCTCTAGTCTTTGACACTTCCGCCGTGCAAATAAAGTTAATTCTGTCTTTCCAATTGATGCCTCTCGTAATGTTATATACCATCAGGTCTCCCTATAACATAGGTTGGGTTAAGGCTGTGTCACCGTGCATCTATGGTGTTATTGCATAGACATAGTGAAACTCACTGAATAGTAAAAGGCCTGGATAGAGTGGATGTGGAGAGGATGTTTCCACTCGTGCGAGGGTCTCGGACCAGAGGTCATAGCCTCAGAATAAAAGAATGTACCTTTAGAAAGGAGAGATGGAGGAATTTCTTTAGTGAGGGGTGAATCTGTGGAATTCATTGCCATTGACCGCCAAGTCATTGGGTAATTTTAAGGTGCAGATTGATAGATTCTTGATTAGTAAGGGTGTCAGGGATTATGGGGAGAAGGCAGGAGAATGGGGTTGAGAGGGAAAGATAGATCAGCCATGATTGAATGGCATAGTAGACTTGATGGGCCTAATTCTCCTGTTATAACTTATGAACGCATCATAGTGTAAAGGTATACACAGCGAAATGTCTTTGAGAGAAAGTCGCTCCAATTTATATTCTTTCCTTCCCCCAGATCAGTTTGGTGAGATTAGAACAGTATGTGTCCGTCTGTATCGTTTCATCCAAGGCCAAGACATTGGGTTCCAATACCATTAACCTCGCTGACGGTAGTCTCAGCAATGCACCACCAGCCATCCAAAGAGCATTTTAAGATGCTAGGAGGAGGAACAGAACAAACGACCATACCTTTTAGAATCCTGACAGTATGCCACCATCTCATAAAGCTTTTGTTGCCCAACGTTCTCCATAACCACCATTGTGCTCTGCCGGAATATATCCATAAATCCATAGTACAGAATGCAGTCAGCTTTAAGGTCATCTCGACCTGCGAAACATAATTTAAAAGAGGGTGATTAACAAGAGTCATTTTTGACTGAAGGACGTCTCCACCTCATTACGTTAAGTGTGTCCGAGACTGATCCAAGGGTGGAGGCGGTGGAAGGTGAAGGGGAATTCTGGCAGCTGTGACCAGTGCGTGATCCTACCTCCCTCCCATGCCCTCGTAAAGCGACCTGGACCTCCTTTATCGCTCGGGCAGAGGGGCACGGGAGTGGAGGGGTGGCTGCTGGAGGCACTGCGTTTGCGATGGTCACA
The DNA here is from genome assembly GCF_053455715.1 of Rhinoraja longicauda. Lineage (NCBI taxonomy): Eukaryota > Metazoa > Chordata > Chondrichthyes > Rajiformes > Arhynchobatidae > Rhinoraja > Rhinoraja longicauda. Next base: position 30,662,054 of record NC_135975.1, read on the forward strand.
GGCAGTGGTGTTGGCGGAGACGGCCGCAGGAGGCCCTACAGCAGCGGGGTGAGCGAGCGGGTCGAGCGCAGCCTGCGGCAGCTGCACGGAGCAGCGGTGGAAGGAGCCGACGGCATAGTGCTGGGCCAGGCCCACCCCTACTTCACCCATCTAGTGCCACCTGAGCATAGGGCCTTGAAGTAAGAATATAACAATCTCTGTGTGTCAAGGTTGGACTTTTCAGAGACCTGGAAGTTGCTAGATGCCACTGGAATGTGGCAACTCCCTCCATTCTGATTCGGTAGAGGGTCTACTGTTCTCGCTGGTAGACCTGCTGCTTTTGGTTGGATCCTGACTACGGGTGCTGTCTGTGTGGAGCTTGCACGTTCTTCCTGTGATTGCAGGGGTTTCCTCCGGGTGCTCCCACATCCGAAAGATGTGCGGGTTTGATGAATAATTGGCCCTCTGTAAACTGCCCCTCGTGTGTAGGGAGTGGATGACAAATGGGATAACATAGAACTAGTGTGAACGGGCAATCGGTGGTCGGCGTGGACTCGGTGGGTCGAAGGGCCTGTTTCCATGCTGCATCTCCAAATTAAACTAACTTCAGCTGCTTTATCAATGAACTGCATTCCATCTTTAGGACAGCAATGAGCACATTTGCTGATGATCGTACAATGTTCAATGCATTCACAGCTCACGCCACTAACAGGTTAAACATTGGTAGTTAATAGTAACAGATTCCAAACTCCTACTCGATTCAAGCACCTGACTTTTCTTGTGTGTGCACCAACTCGTGGCTGAGGAGTGATCTTATAGAGATGTACAAAATCATGAGGGGAATAGATAGGGTACATGCACAAGAGTCTTTTACCAGGGATGGGGAATCAAGAAGCAGAGGATGTAGGTTTCAAGTGAGAGGGGAAAGATTTAATAGGAACCTGAGGGGCAACTTTTTCACACAGCGGGTGGTGGGTATTTGGAACAAGCTGCCAAAGGAGGTAGTTAAAACAGGTATCATAATATTTTAACGACACTTGAGCAGGTACATGGATAGGAAAGGTTTGGTGCTTATTGGGCCAAATGCGGTCAAAAGGGACTGGGCTAGACGGGCCATCTTGGTCGGCATAGACGAGTTGTGCCGAAGAGCCTGTTTCCACGCTGTACGTTCGACTCTATGGTCCACGTTCCTGAATCACTTTCTTTCTGATAGCGCACCTGCCCGCCCGCTCTCTTGGTAGTAGTTCTCCATGGATTTGCTGAGGGACTGATGAAAAACAAATCGAACGTTGGCCTTATCGATGCCCATGCCAAATGCCACCGTCGCCACCACAACCTGAGGTAGAAGATATTTGACAATCAAAAACAGACTGATGAAAGTGCATCAACTTTTTTAAAAATGGGCTCTGGAACAACTGTATCACAGCGGACATGGTGCCGCAATGAAGTGGCAGGTTAGATAGTCATAGAGTCATAGTTTGGAAACAGGCCCTTCGGCCCAACATGCCCATGCCGACTATGATATCCCATCTACACTTGTCCCACCTATTTGCCTCGTATCCCTCAAATCCTTTCCTATTCATGTACCTGTCTAAATGTAAAACAGAAAGTGCTGGAATAACTCAGGAGGTCAAGCTGAAGAAGGGTCCCAAAGCAAAAAGTTGCCCATCCATTCCCTCCACAGACGCTGCCCGACTCGCTAACACCAGCACTTTGTATTTTTTTCATGATTCAACGATCTGCAGTTCCTTGTGTCGACATCATAGATGCTCCTGTCTTCGAAGAACAAGTCACAGAAACATCTGTCTCTCTGTACAGTGAACCCTTGTTATAACGGATCATGGGTGGGTGGGATGGGGGTGGGGTATTAATTGTCCATTATTGCCGATTCTCCACTATAACTGAGAAAGGGATTGCCGAGTAAGAAAGCATCATTGTATAAGTAGTAGAAACAAAGAGCTGCAGATGCTGGTTAATACACAAAAGAGAACAAGGTGCTGGAGTAACTCAGCGGGTCAGGCAGCATCTGTGGAGAACATAGATCGGTGGTATTTCAGGTGGAGACTTTTCTTCAGACTCTCGATCTGCAACTGGGCCCTGAATACCGGTGAGTTGAGGCGAGGATCGGTGGAGTTAATGGTCGCGGGCCACGGGCGGCTGGAATGTAGGTACGGGTCAGCGGTGACGGTGGCAGGCATGGCCTGGAAGCTGCTGAGGAAGCTGTGGGAGGCAGTGGGGGAGGCTGTGCAGGCCGGGGGGTGGTGGTGAAGATCGATAGGTCCACTATCCGTTATAAAGATGTTCGCATAACGAGGGTTTACTTCACCGACACATCTCACACCAACAACTTGCAATGGGAACCTGTAGAGGGCATCCAATGTGGATTTGAGCACATCTTCCTTTCTCTTTCTATACAGAACAGCTCCTAGCGTTAATCTTCAGCTAAGTACCATTCTACCTCCACTGATGGGTGAAATGTCCCAGGAAAGGCACAGGAGCGACAAAATCTAAACCAACAGCTCAATGGTGACCAATAACAGGTTTGAGAAATACTGACGAATTGCCTACAACAAGAGTTGCAAGGGCATAGTACAGCAGAAGAACAGACCTTTCAGTCCACGTCTGTGCCGAACATGATGCCATGACCAACTCCTGTCTGCCTCAACATAATCTATATCACTCCATTCCCTGTCGATACACGTCTCTTAAGTGTCATTATCATAGACTTTAAACTCATAAATTCATAGGTTATAGGAACAGAAAATTCTTTTGTACTCTGAAAGATGTCATCACTCAAATGGCACGCAGATTCAAGGCATTGGCTAGTATTACCTCAGTAATAAACATTAATATTACTGATATTAATATTATAGATATTCATATCTGTAATTCAACACAAAGTGCTGGAAATACTCAATGGCCCAGGCAGCATCTGTGGAATGTTTAGGCGACATTTTGGATCAAAACCCTTCTTCAGACTGATTGTAGTGGGGGGAGAAAGCTGGAAGATAGGTGGGGACGAGACAAAGCCTGGCAAGTGATAGGTGGAAGATAGACACAAAATGCTGGTGTAACTCAGCGGGACAGGCAGCATCTCTGGAGAAAAGGAATGGGTGACGTTTCGGGTCAAAACGTCAGACTGAAAGTCACGGGAAAGGGAAACGAGAGATATAGACGATGATGTAGAGAGATAATGAACAATAAATTAAAGATATGCAAAAAAGTAACGATGATAACGGAAACAGGACATTGTTAGCTGTTTGTTGGGTGAAAACGAGAAGCTGGTGTTACTTGGGCGGGGGAGGGATAGAGAGAGGGAATGCTGGGGTTACTTGAAGTGAGAGAAATCAATATTCATACCACTGGGCTGTAAGCTGCCCAAGCGAAATATGAGATGCTGTTCCTCCAATTTGTATTTAGCCTCACTCTGACAATGGAGGAGACCTAGGACAGAAAGGTCAGTGTGGGAATGGGAAGGAGAATTAAAGTGTTTAGCAAACAGTAGATCAGGTAGGTTCAGGTGGACTGAGCAAAGGTGTTCAACGAAACGACCGCCCAGTCTACATTTGGTCTCGCTGATATATAAGAGTCCACATCTTGAACAACAGATAAAGTAGATGAGGTTAGAGGATGTGCAAGTGAACTTCTGCCTACCCTAAAAGGACTGTCGGGGTCCCTGGACGGAGTCGAGGGAGGAGGTATAAGGACAGGTGTTGCATCTTCTGCGGTTGTAGTCCTTTCAGGTTAGGCAGAGATTTACTTGCTCCTCCTCCAACCTCATCTACTGTATCCGTTGTTCAAGATGTGGAGTCTTATACATCGCCAAGACCAAACGTAGACTGGGCGATCATTTCGCTGAACACCTTTGCTCAGCCCGCCTAAACCTACCTGATCTCCCTGATGATAAACACTTTAATTCTCCTTCCCATTCCCACACTGACCTTTCTGTCCTAGGTCTGCTCCATTGTCAGAGTGAAGCTACATGCAAATTGGAGGAACAGCATCTCATATTTCGCTTGGGCAGCTTACAGCCCAGTGTTATGAATATTGATTTCTCTAGCTTCAAGTAACCCCGGCATTCACTCTCTCTCGATCCCTCCCCCACCCAAGTCGCACCAAACGTCTTGTTTTCACCCAACAAACAGCTAACAATGTCCAGTTTCCATTATCATCGTTACCTTTTTGCATGTCTTTCATTCATTGTTTTTTATCTCTCTACATTATCACCTATATCTCTCGTTTCCTGTGACTTTCAGTCTATAGAAGGGTCTCGACCCGAAACGTCACCCACTCCTTCTCACCAGAGATGCTGCCTGTCCCGTTGAATTACTCCAGCTTTTTGTGTCTATCTTTGGTTTAAACCAGCATCTGCAGTTCCTTCCTACACAAGAGATAGGTGGAGACGGGTGGATTGGCAGCTGGTAGGACAAAGACTAGTGTTGTAAAGGGTGTTGGATAAGGAGAGAAGAGGAGTGAAATGTAAAGCCAGAGGGAGGGATGGCGGGGGAGGGGGAACAGGAAAACATTTTTTCGCAAACTTCAAAATGACACAAAGTGCTGGAGTAACTCAACAGGTCAGGCAGCATCTCTGGAGAATACAGATAGGTGTCATATCGGGTCAGGCTGTAGAAGGATCTGAAGAAGGGTCTCGATCTGAAACGTCACCTGATGTTCTCTAGAGATACTGCCTGCCCCGCTGTTACTCCAGCACTTTGTGTCCTTTTGTGTATTAACCAGCGTCTGCAGTTCTTTGTTTCTACATTTTTAGCAATCTTTTTCATTTCATCGAACCTTTATTTTGTTCAAACTCCAGTCCTTATGAACTTTACTCTTCACAGAGGACTCCATGTTGGCATGGTAGCAGCCAGCCGCAATGCCAAGTTGTTGTAGGCTCATGGCAACCTGCTCGGTATCTTTCTGGGAAAAACAGTAGATGATTCCTTGGGGGCAGGGAAGCAGATATCAGAATTAAAATAACAATTCAAACTGCAGTACACACAAGTACGAAGACAGCTTGGAACACAATATTAAATGCAGTGGCACAAAGAGCAACAAAAGGTAAAGGAATATATCGTAATCTGGGCAATCTATCCAAAGGCAGGTGAGATAAAACTCTTTGACAATGGCACACTCAGGACATTGGTTGTGCCGGATTGGCAGTTTCTACAGACTGTTGGAGGCTACTCTTTTTAATAAAGCGGTGCAGCGGCAGAGTTGCTGCCTTACAGCACCAAAGACCCCGGTTCGATCCTGACTACGTGTGCTGTCTGTACGGAGTTTGCACGTTCTCCATCTGACCGTGTGGGGCTTCCTCCGGTGCTCCGGTTTCCTCCCGCATCCCAAAGACGAGCAGGGTTGTCGGTTAATTTGCTTCGGTAAATAATGTAAATTGTCACTAGCGTGTAGGAAAGTGCTAGTGTACGAGGTGATCACTGGCCAGCACGGACTCGGTGGGCCGAAGGTTCTGTTGCTGCGCTGTAACTCTAAACTAAACTAAACACTTTTATAATTCTCCCTTGAAACCCACCAGGTTCCTGGTTCCCACTCTACCGTTAAACGCACCACGGGTTCTTTCATGGGTTACGCAGTACTCTCATTATTATTTTGAGTGGTGCAGATGAGTACAACCGGGTGCGCAGGATCTGACACTCTGGTGCATTTAATGGGAGAGTGGGAAGCAGGACCCTGGTGGGTTTAAAGGGAGAGTGGGAACCAAGGTCCTAGTGGGAGAGTGGGAAATGGCACTCTGGAGAGGTTTAAAGGAGCATGGGAACCAAGTCTCTGGTGGGTCTAAAGAGAGCATGGGAACCAGGGACCCATACAGTAAAGGGAGAGTGGGAAACATGACTTGGGTGGGTTTAAAGGGAGCGTGGGCCCAATATTTAAACAAGCACCTGATTGCCCTTTGTAACGTGAGTTGATGATTTTGACCATATCTTCAATGCAGGACTCAAAACGAGTTGGTTTCTGTCGGATCTGTGAAGAATTTTAAAAAATTGAAATTGTTTCCGCTGGAGTTAGGTTTAGATTTATTATTGTCACATATACTGAGTTACAGTGAAAACCTTTATTTTGCATGCTATTCAATTAAAGCAGGTAATACAACACATAGATGCAAACACTGAGGGAACAGATAGGGCAAAGGGGAAGATACAGAGTGCTTAATAAAGTTCTCAGCATTGTAGCACATCAGTTCCAGAGACAAAATCCAATGCCCACAATGGCGTAGAGGTGAATCGGACAGTACCCTAACTTATCACGTCTGATAACAGAGGGGAAGAAGCTGTACTTGAGTCTAGTGATATGCATTGTATTTTCTGCTTTACTGGAGCGGAGAGAAGGAGGAATGACCGGGTGGGACAGGTCTGATTATGTTGGCTGCTTTCCCGAGGCAGAGTGAAGTGTAGATCAATGAGCTGTAGATCCACACCTGAATTTCTTTAACTGACAAATTAGCCCAGAATATTCTGCGGTTTCTCAAAGGCACAGTGACATTTACTTCATGACAACAGATTCCTCCAAATGCTTGACACCGTTTGGCCAACTTTCTTCCTTTCCGTAAACATAAACAAAAGACTCTTTCCCTCAACCCCATTCTCCTGCCGTCTCTCCGTAACCATTGATGCCCTTAATGATCAAGGATAGGTCAGTCTCCGCTTTAAAAATACCCAATGACTTGGCCTCCACCGCTATCTCTCAGTGAATTCCAGAGATTCACCACCCTGTGGCTAAAGAAAGTCCACCTCATCTCCTTTCTAAAGGTATGTCCTTTATTCGGAAGCTGGGCCCAAGACTCTGGTCATGCGAGAGCTACAACTAACACAAGGGGCTGTCCGAGGCACAATATGTCGGAGCGTTCACAGTACCTCGTAGAACAGATTGGGTCTGTTGAAGGAAGCTGTAAACGTGATGCCTCTTTGAATGCACAGGATTTTCTTCACATCCTCCAGGATATCGTTTGTTGCAGTTGCTGTCAGTCCGATCAGCGGGGCATTTGGGAACTGACGTTTCAGGATACCGAGGCTCTTGTAGTCTGGAGAAATAGGAGGAAAGAGCTTACTATTATATCTCCTCATCTTCAGTTCCTCCTGCAAACTTTTCGCAGCAACATAGAATTAAGTCAGACGTACACACAGCATTGATTGTTTGACTGCCTTGACCTGCTGAGTTACTCCAATGTGTAAGAAGTAACTGCAGATGCTGGTTTACATCAAAGAAATGCTGGAGTAACTCAGCGGGTCAGGCAGCATCTCTGGGGAGAAGGAATAGGTGACGTTTCAGGTTGAAACCTTTCATCAGATCCTTCTTACATACTGTTCCATCTTACACACTGGAGTAACTCAGCAAGCCAAGGTAGTCAAACAATTCGACAATTCTGTGCAAACGTTCTCAATTACGAACAATGAAGAATTTCAGATTATGGAAAGGAAAATTGGGAAGTGTGTTGAGTGAACATAATGTGTTGTGGGATGTTTCCACCACCATGATGATGTTAAGATCATCCCCTTTAAATCATAACAATTTTCAGAAAGTAAATCTGTTACCTTTTCCAATAACTCCACCAATCACAAAATAATAAAGGGCGGCACATTGATGCAGCTGGTAGAGCTGCTGCCTCACAGTGTCAGAGATTCAGGTTCGATCCGAACCTCGGGTGCTGTCTGTGTGCAGTTTGCACGTTTTCTCTGTGACTGTGTGGGTTTCCTCTGCATGTTCCAGTTTCCTCCCACGTCCCAATGAGGTGCGGGTTTGTAGGTTAACTGGCCTCTGCAAAATTGTCCCCAGTGTGTAGGGAGTGGATGAGAAAGTGGGATAACGCAGAACTAGTGTGAACGGGTGATCAGTCTGAAGAAGGGTTCCGACCCAAAACGTCACCTATTCCTTTTCTCCAGAGATGCTGCCTGACCCGCCTAATTACTCAAGCAGTTTGTGTCTATCTTCTGTGAACAGGTGATCGATAGTTGGCGTGGACTCGGTGGACTGAAGGGCCTGTTTCAATGCTGTTTAAACTGAACTAAACTAAACAAAACTGGCGTGATCGGATGATCGATGGTCAGCATAGACTCCATGGGGCGAAAGACTGGTTTTCATGCTGTATCCCTAAACTAAACTAGTATGAACGAATGATGGATGGTCAGTGTGGACACGGTCAGCCGAAGGTCCTGCTTCCATGCTGTAGCTCCAAAATAAATTAAACTAAATCTCCCTGGTCCTCAGTCAGATAGACTCCATCAAAGGATACACAAACCAGAACTGAAATTATTTGACATTGCTCTATCAGATTAACTTTATCTTTGTTACTCACCAGGCCTGAAATCATGGCCCCACTGGCTGCAGCAATGGACTTCATCCACGGCAATACGGGTCAGGCAACCCAACTGGTAGGCCTTCTCCAGCTTGGACATAAAGACCTTACTTTTGGCGATCTTCTCTGGGGTTACGTACAGAAGCTTCAGCTTGGAGGACTTGTTGAGCATCTCATCATGAACCCACTTCACATGTTCCTGTCAAAGGAAGAACCGGTGAACTTTTTTTTAAGAAGGGGCAAAGATCTTAAAGAAACCTGAGGGGTAACTTTTTTTTCACACAAAGGGTGGTGAGTGTATGGAACAAGCTGCCGGAGGAGGTAGTTGAGGCAGCTACTATCGCAACATTTAAGGAAAAATTAGACAGGTTACATGGATAGGATAGGTTTAGAGGGATATGGCCGAACACAAGCAGGTGGTAACATAAATGCAACCCTTGCTTACCTTTGTGCTGTTGGAGTTCACCATAGTGGACGGGATGTTCAGTTGTTCAAGAACCATTAGTTGATCCTCCATCAATGAGAGCAATGGACAGATTACCAAAGTGAATCCTAATCAAACAAATAAGGCATTATCCCACCAGGCAAATTGTAAATATATATTTATCCTCAACACATTGTAATCAATGGGCAAGGATCTTTTTTTCAAACCATCACCTGCAGTTCCTTGCATTGCTGATCCAACAATAAATTAGATGAAGAGTGACGTATATCACTCTTCATCTAACTTGGCTTCAATCAAACTTCCTCAAACTCAATTGCAACAAATCTGAAATCATCATCATTGGTCCAAAAATGCTCACCAAATCCACCCAAAACTTCATCCTCAACATTGATGGTCTCCCAGTATCCACCTCACCTCACATCCGGAATCTTGGAATCATCCTTGATCAAACCCTCTCCTTCGACAAACACATCAAACACATCACAAAGACAGCCTTCTTCCACCTCAAAAACATTGCCCGTCTCCGTCCATCCCTCTCCTCCACAGCTGCAGAAACCCTCATCCACGCCTTCATCACCTCCCGTCTGGACTACTGCAACAGCCTCCTCTATGGCGCACCCTCAAAAATCATCAATAAACTTCAATACATTCAAAACTCCGCTGCCCGTCTACTCACACACACCTCGATCCGTGACCATATCACCCCCGTCCTTTATAAACTCCACTGGCTCCCCATCCCCCAGAGAATCCAGTACAAAATCCTCCTCATAACCTACAAAGCCCTCCATAACCTGGCCCCATCCTACCTGACCGACCTCCTCCACAGGCACACTCCCACCTGCACCCTCCGCTCTGCCGCTGCCAATCTCCTATCCCCCCACATCCGGACTAAACTCAGATCCTGGGGGAACAGGGCTTTCTCCATCGCTGCTCCCACCCTATGGAACTCACTACCCCAAACCGTTAGAGACTCCCCCACACTCACCACATTCAAAACATCGCTGAAGTCTCACCTGTTCAGTACTGCCTTCAACCACTGAAGGTCACCTCACCTTCTGTCTCCTTTCTCTGTTCATTTATTTATTTACTTATTTATCTATTTATTCATTTCCCCTATGTTCTCAAAATCTCTGTAAAGCGTCTTTGAGTATATGAAAAGCGCTATATAAATAAAATGTATTATTATTATTATTATTATATCAACAATTCTCTCCAAATGAAATCTCGGAAGTGAGATAACCAAGAACTAGTATGAACTGGCATGGACTCGGTGGGCCGAAAGGTTTATTTCCTTGCTGTATCTTTCAATCTTTCACAGGTCATGATTTAACCCATGATTCAGGACGGGAACCAAGCCACTTCTGTTTTCAGCCAATTTTGTGATTATATTTTGAGAGGACTAGACTTGGCACAATACAAATGATGTGATCTTAGTTTAGTTTAATTTAGTTTAGCTAAGAGATAGAAACAGGCCCCTCGGCCCACCAAGTCCATTGTTCACCCATTCACACTAATTCTATGTTATTCCACTTTCCCATCCACTCCCCTATACACTAGGAGTATTTGATGGAGGGCCACTTAACCTACAAACTCGCACGTCTTTGTGATGGAGGAGGAAACCAGACCACCCGGAGGAAACCCACGTGGTCACAGGGAGAGCACGAAAACTCCATACAGACAGCACCAGAGGTCAGGATCGAACATGGGTCTTGCACCCAAAAAAAAATTAGATATCCAGTTTCCGAGCAAAGCAGCAGTAAATTACTGAACGTACCGGGGGAGCAGACAGCTGGCAGCTCGTAGCATAAGCTCTTCCCACCGCCGGTGGGCATAATGAGGAACAGATCCTTCGCTGCCATGGTAACGTTGATGGCCTGGAGCTGCAGAGGTCGGAACGACTGCAGGTTAAAGACATTTTTCAGAGTCTCGTCAACTTTCTGGGACCATGGAAAATCTAGCCAGCGCCACAACAAAAGAGATATAATAGTGGATGAGTACATTTTCCAAATGAACTGAATAGAAAACTTTATTGTCACATGCGACTAGGCACAGTGAAATTCTTTACTTGCAGACACAATGTACACAAAATGCAGCCACCTAAGGCACTGACAAAGTCACAAAGCTCGCCGGCTCCTCCTTTTGTTCTCCCCACCCTCACCCCCAGCAGTAAGTAAGTTACTAACACACACGCACACACACTGAAAGCTTTGATGACACTACCCCAAGAACAGCAAAGCTCTGATAAGTCGCCTTCTGATTATTTGGAAACCGTGATAGAACTCACTGGGAGATGCTCCCGCATTCCCTTTAAACACACCAGGTCACCATTCTCTGTGCTCCCTTTATACCCTCTGGGGCCTCAGTTCCTGTGCTCCCTTCATGCACACTTTGTCCCCATTTTCTAGGCTCTCTTTAAACACACCCATTCCCACCTCTCCCATTAAACACGCCGGGATTGTGTTCCGGCAGTTTTGTTGAAAATGTTGGGACTGCGTTCCGGCACTTCCTTTAAACACTCCTGGACCACATTTCCCACACTTCCTGTAAACACACCGGGCCCATGCATCCTGCACTCTCTTTAAACACTGCGCATATCCTCAATAAGGATTGTGTTATAGATATTTGAACATTTAGTGTCTTAGATAGTTTGGTGATTTTGTATTATGGTGGTGGTACCAGGGTTTTCATTTGTAAATATTATTTTGTATCATAATTGAATAAATTATTTTTAATTTTTAAAAACACCGCAGTCGTGTTTCCCAGGCTCCCTTTAAACACACTCGGACCACATTTCCCACTCTACCTTTAAACACACTGGGACCGCGTTTCCCACTCTACCTTTAAACACACTGGGATCGCGTTTCCCACTCTACCTTTAAACACACTGGGACCGCGTTTCCCACTCTACCTTTAAACACACTGGGACCGCGTTTCCCACTCTACCTTTAAACACACTGGGACCGCGTTTCCCACTCTACCTTTAAACACACTGGGACCGCTTTTCCCACTCTACCTTTAAACACAATCGGACAGCGTTTCCCACTCTACCGTTGTAAATTTCCCAAGTGTGGGACGAATAAAGGAATATATTATTTAAACACAATTGGACAGTGTTTCCCGTGCTCCCTTTAAACATGCAAGGACCACGTTTCCCGTGCTCCCTTTAAACACTCTGGGACCACGTTTCCCACTCTACCTTTAAACACACCGGGACCCCGTTTCCCGCACTCCCTATAACAGGACTGCTAGAAATCTGGAATAAAAATCTGGATATCCCTCGGGTTATGTAAACCACCAGTTTTCAGGCAAGACTTTGCTTCCTGACTTAGTTCAGGAGTGGGTCGGCTGGGAGTTCACCATACCTTTCTTGTCCCAGTCCTCTGGAGATGTGCCTGGTGCTGCACTCGAACTGGCATCACTATCCCCCGTCAGCTTCTTGATCTTTCTGTTCAGTCGCTGCTTCCTCTCCTGCAGAGCCTGCTGCCTTTCTAGTAGTTCCTGTATCTGGAGCTCCAAGGCCTTCATCTCATTGTCAATCAGCACCAATTCCTCCTCCATGTCTACATGCAAAGCAATTTCCAAACCAAACATGACTCCATCATTTGCAATGTAACAGCATCTGGTAGAACTACTAGAAACAAGGAACTGCAGATGCTGGTTAATACACAAAAGGACACAAATTGCTGGAGTAACTCAGCGAGCCAGGCAGCATCTCTGTAGAACATGGATAGGTAACGTTTCACAGTCGGGACCGTTCTTCAGACTTGAAGAACTCTGAAGTAGGGTCCCGATCAAAAAGTCACCTATCCATGTTCTCCAGAGATGCTGCCTGACCCGCTGAGTTACTCCAGCACTTTGTGTCCTTTTATGGTAGAGCTGCTGCGTCACAGCACAAGAAACCCAGGTTTGATCCTGACCTCGGGTCCTGTCTGTGTGGAGTTTGCACACTCTCCCTGTGACCGCGTGTGTTTCCTCCGGGTACTCCAGTTTCCTCCCACATCCCAGAGATGTGCAGATTTGTAGGCAAATTGGTCTCTGTAAAATTACCTCTGGTGTGTAGGGAGTGGATGTGAAAGAGGGATAACATAGAACTAGTGTGAATGGGTGACGAATGGGCGTCATGGACTCGGCGGACCAAACGATTAGTTTCCATGCTGTATCTCTAAACTAAACACAAAGACGTTGCTGAAAGTGGATGCTGGAGGGCGCCAGTTGGGTCTGAGGTAGAAGTGGATGCTCCCAGCTGTGCGAGTTGCCTGGACAGAGGCCGCAGCCAGAGAGGATGGTGGTGGCAACACATGGAATATGGATACAGCATTGGTTTCATAGAAGGAAGCAGAGGGTGTTGGTGGAATAATATAAGAAAATAACTGCAGATGCTGGTACAAATCGAAGGTATTTATTCACAAAATGCTGGAGTAACTCAGCAGGTCAGGCAGCATCTCGGGAGAGAAGGAATGGACGACGTTTCGGGCCGAGACCCTTCTTCAGACTGATGTCAGGGGGGCGGGACAAAGGAAGGATATAGGTGGAGACAGGAAGATAGAGGGAGATCTGGGAAGGGGAGGGGAAGAGAGGGAAGGTTGTTTTCCAGACTGGAGGCTGGTGATTATCGGTGTGCTTCAGGGATCGATGCTGGGTCAGTTGCTGTTTGTGGTTTTTATCAACGATTTGGATGAGAATGTACAAAGCATGATTTATAAGTTTGTAAATGACACTAAAGTGGGTGGTATTGTAGATAGTGAAGATGACTATCAAAGATTACAGCAGGATCTTGATCAGCTGCGCAAGTGGGTTGAGGAATGGGTAATGGAGTTTATTGCAGATAAGTGCGAGGTTTGCCTTTGGGAAGTCAAACCAAGGCTGGACCTTCACAGTCAATGGTAGGGGCATGAGGAGTGTTGCAAAGCAGAGGGGTCTGGGAGTACAGGTACATAGTTCCATGAAAGTGGCATCACGGGTAGATAGGGTGATAAAAAAGGCTGTTGGCGTATTTGCCAACTTCAATGTATGGAGTATAGAAGTTGTGACGGGTTGTTACAGTTGTACAAGAGGTTGATGATGCTGTATTTGAAGTATTGTGTTCAGTTTTGGCCACCCTGCTTTTTGAAAAAATCATTAAACTGGAAAGAATGCAGAGAGAATTTACAAGGATGTTGCCAGAACTTGGGGGCCTGAGCCACAGGGCAAGCTAGGACGTTATGCATTGGAGCGCAGGAGACTGAGGGGTGATATTATGGAGACGTATAAAATCATGAAGGGAATGGATAGGTTCAATGCAGAGTCTTTTTCCCAGGATAGGAAAAATCATGAAGCAGAGGACATAGGTTTGTGAGAGGAGCAGGTTTTAATAGGAACCCGAGAGGCAAATATTTTAATCAGAGTTGTAGGTGTATGGAAGGAGCTGTCAGAGGAGGTAATTCAGGCAGGTACTATTACAATTCATGAAGAAACTTGGACACATACATGGTTCAAGGTTCAGTGGGATATGAGCCAAAGGCAGGGAAACAGGACTAGCTTAGATGGGGCGTCTTGGTCAGCATGGGCGAGTTGACCACGGAAAGGGCCAGTTTCCGTGCTGTATCATTCTATGGCACTGCAGATGCTGGAATCTTGAGCAAAACGCAATCATATCATATCATATCATATATATACAGCGCGGAAACAGGCCTTTTCGGCCCACCAAGTCCGCGCCGCCCAGCGATCCCCGCACATTAACACTATCCTACACCCACTAGGGACAATTTTTTACATTTACCCAGTCAATTAACCTACATACCTGTACGTCTTTGGAGTGTGGGAGGAAACCGAAGATCTCGGAGAAAACCCACGCAGGTCACGCGGAGAACGTACAAACTCCTTACAGTGCAGCACCCGTAGTCAGGATCGAACCTGAGTCTCCGGCGCTGCATTCGCTGTAAAGCAGCAACTCTACCGCTGCGCTACCGTGCCGCTGCGCTGGAGGAACTCAGTGGGTCAGACAGCATGTGTGGAGGGAATGGACGGGTGACTTTTCAGGTCGGGATCCTGCTTCAGAATTACAGAGAGTGAAGAAGGGACAAGGATGGTGAGGGAGGTGGTGGTGGTGAGCAGTCTTGGTTCACTCACTCAAACCTGAGGAGCGAGTTTGGGGAGAATTGGCCAGTGGAAGTGGTCCCTTTTACTTTGTGGGGAAAAAATTGTGAACACGAGAACTCCCCATTAAATTTAACTAAAAATAGGAAGCCATCAACAACCTAAGATGCTCAGATCGAGAAATGCTCTTGCATGGTTGAGATTAAAACTGAAAGCTGAGACAGCTGAACTGTGTCCCGGGGGCTAATGGCGTGACCTCAAAGACCACAAACATTGTAAACATGCAATAAAATAGAGCTCCTGCCAACACTATCACACTGAATCGTGCTTGACTCACCTGAAATGTCAGCCATTCATGAAACCGAGTCACAACCATCACTCAGAATAGACACACCTTCATGTCCTGCAAAGGAATATTTCACCATGTCAACACAGAACATAGAAAGGTACAGCATGGGATCAGGCCATTCGGCCCACAATGCCCATGCCAAAATTGGGGTCAAGATGAACGACTCATATCTGCCTGCATATCATCCATATCCCTCCATTCCCTGCATATCCATGTGTCTATCTGAAAGCCTCTTAAAAACCACTATTGCATCTACCTTGACCACCATCCTTTGCTGTGCATTCCAGGCACCTGCCACTCTTACCACACACATCTCTTTTAAACTTTGCCCCTCTCACTTTAAAGCTATGCCCTCCCGTCTATGATTTTTCACCCTGGGGAAAAAAAGGTTCTGACTGTCTAGCCTATCTATGCCGCTCATAATTTTAACGACTTTTATCAGGTCTCCGCTCAACCTCTGATGTTTCCAGGAAATGTCTGCCTGCACATTATCCCAACATTCCCTGCATATCCATGCGCCTATCCAAAAGTCTCTGAAACGCCACTATCGCATCTATCACCAACACCACCCCTGGCGGCGCGTTCCAGGCACCCACCACTCTTTGTGGGAAAAAACAATTGGCCCACAAATCATCTTTAAACCCTTAACCTCTCACCTGAAAGATTTCAAATGTGTTTAAAAAGTTTTATTGTATCGTAAAATATAAATTTCTGAACACAGATATGGCGATTTTAATAATTACTGAGTGAATACAAGTCCATTTTAAAAAGTCTCGATGATACTTTTACCATGGCTAGTTTCTGCTGCACAATTTCCATATCACTACATACAGTTGATAATGTTGCTGTACATAGACAATAGACAATAGACAATAGGTGCAGGAGTAGGCCATTCGGCCCTTCGAGCCAACACCGCCATTCAATGTGGCTGATCATTCTCAATCAGTACCCCGTTCCTGCTTTCTCCCCATACCCACTGACTCCGCTATCCTTAAGAGCTCTATCTAGCTCTCTCTTGAATGTATTCAGAGAATTGGCCTCCACTGCCCTCTGAGGCAGAGAATTCCACAGATTCACAACTCTCTGACTAAAAAAGTTTTTCCTCATCTCTGTTCTAAATGGCCTGCCCCTTATTCTTAAACTGTGGCCCCTGGTTCTGGACTCCCCCAACATTGGGAACATGTTTCCTGCCTCTAACATGTCCAACCCCTTAATAATCTTATACGTTTCGATAAGATCCCCTCTCATCCTTCTAAATTCCAGTGTATACAAACCTAGTCGCTCTAGTCTTTCAACATATGACAGTCCCGCCATTCCGGGAATTAACCTAGTAAACCTACGCTGCACGCCCTCAATAGCAAGAATATCCTTCCTCAAATTTGGAGACCAAAACTGCACACAGTACTCCAGGTGCGGTCTCACTAGGGCCCTGTACAACTACAGAAGGACCTCTTTGCTCCTATACTCAACTCCTCTTGTTATGAATGCCAACATTCCATTGGCTTTCTTCACTGCCTGCTGTACCTGCATGCTTCCTTTCAGTGACTGATGCACTATGACACCCAGATCACGTTGTACGTCCCCTTTTCCTAACTTGACACCATTCAAATAATAATCTGCCTTCCTATTCTTACCACCAAAGTGGATAACCTCACACTTATCCACATTAAACTGCATCTGCCATGCATTCGCCCACTCACACAACCTGTCCAAGTCACCCTGCAACCTCATAGCATCTTCCTCACAGTTCACACTGCCACCTAGCTTTGTATCATCGGCAAATTTGCTAATGGTACTTTTAATCCCTTCATCCAAGTCATTGATGTATATTGTAAATAGCTGCGGTCCCAACACCGAGCCTTGCGGTACCCCACTAGTCACTACCTGCCATTCTGAAAGGGACCCATTTATCCCCACTCTTTGCTTTCTGTCTGTCAACCAACTTTCTATCCATGTCAGTACCCTACCTCCAATACCATGTGCTCTAATTTTGCCCACCAATCTCCTATGTGGGACCTTGTCGAAGGCTTTCTGAAAGTCGAGGTACACCACATCCACCGGCTCTCCCCTGTCAATTTTCCTAGTTACATCCTCAAAAAATTCCAGTAGATTAGTCAAGCACGATTTCCCCTTCGTAAATCCATGCTGACTCAGAACGATCCTGTTACTGCGATCCAAATGCTCCGCAATTTCGTCTTTTATAATTGACTCCAGCATCTTCCTCACCACTGATGTCAGATTAACTGGTCTATAATTTCCCGTTTTCTCTCTCCCTCCTTTCATGAAAAGTGGGATAACATTAGCTACCCTCCAATCCACAGGAACTGACCCGGAATCTATAGAACATTGGAAAATAATCACTAATGCGCCCACAATTTCTAGAGCCACCTCCTTAAGCACCCTGGGATGCAGACCATCAGGCCCTGGGGATTTATCAGCCTTGAGTCCCATTAGTCTACCCAAAACTTTTTCCTGCCTAATGTGGATTTCCTCCAGTTCCTCCGTCACCCTAGGATCTCTGGCCACTAGAACATCTGGGAGATTGTTTGTATCCTCCTCAGTGAAGACAGATCCAAAGTACCGGTTCAACTCTTCTGCCATTTCCTTGTTCCCCATAATAAATTCCCCTGCTTCTGTCTTCAAGGGACCCACATTTGCCTTGACTATTTTTTTCTTCTTCACATACCTAAAAAAGCTTTTACTATCCTCCTTTATATTATTGGCTAGTTTACCCTCGTACCTCATCTTTTCTCCCCGTATTGCCTTTTTAAGTTATCTTCTGTTGCTCTTTAAAAGAGTCCTAATCCTCTGGCATCCCACTCTTCTTTGCTATGCTATACTTCTTCCCTTTTACTTTTATGGTGTCCTTGACTTCCCTTGTCAGCCACGGGTGCCTCTTATTCCCCTTAGAATCTTTCCTCCTCTTTGGGATAAATTGATCCTGCAACTTCTGCATTCCCAGGAATACCTGCCATTGCTGCTCCAGTCTTCCCTGCTAGGTCCTCCTTCCAGTCAATTTTGGCCAACTCCTGCCTCATGCCTCTGTAATCCCCTTTGTCATACTGTAATACTGACACCTCCGATTTTCCCTTCTCCCTCTCCATTTGTAGAGTAAAACTTATCAGATTGTGGTCACTGCCTCCTAATGGCTCATTTACCTCGAGTCCCCTTATCAGGTCAGGTTCATTAAATAACACTAAATCCAGAATTGCCTTCTCCCTGGTAGGCTCCAGTACAAGCTGTTCTAAGAATCCATCTCGGAGGCACTCCACAAACTCTCTTTCCTGGGGTCCATTACCAACCTGATTTTCCCAGTCTACCTGCATGTTGAAATCTCCCATGACCACCACAGCATTACATTTGTGACATGCCAATTTTAGCTCCTGATTCAACTTGCACCCTATGTCGAGGCTACTGTTTGGGGGCCTGTAGATGACTCCCATTAGGGTCTTTTTACCCTTACAATTCCTCATCTCTATCCATACTGATTCTACATCTCCTGATTCTATGTCACTCCTTGCAAGGGAGTGAATACCATTCCTTACCAACAGAGCTACCCCGCCCCCTCTCCCGACCTGCCTGTTTTTTTTGTACGTTGTGTACCCCTGAATATTCAGCTCCCAGCCCTGGTCCTCTTGTAGCCATGTATCAGTGATTCCCACAACATCATACTTGCCAATGTCTAACTGAGCCTCAAGCTCATCCACTTTATTTCTTATACTTCGCGCATTTAAATACAACACTTTAACTTCGGTATTTACCTCCCCGCTCACACCGGTCACCATTGGCCCTGACCTTACTCTCATATCCCTTCTAGAACTTCCCTTCCCATTCATACGAGAGTCCTTTACAGTTTCTCCTGTATTTGCTTCCCCTTTAACTCCATCTCCATATTCCCAATTTGTCAACCCCTCCCCCCCACTACTTAGTTTAAAGCCACGCTTGTAGCACTAGCAAACCTGCCTGCCAGAATGTTGGTCCCCCTGCTGTTAAGGTGTAACCCGTCCCTTTTGTACAGGTCACCCCTACCCCAGAAGAGATCCCAGTGGTCTAGAAATCTAAATCCCTGCTCCCTGCACCAGCCCCTCAGCCATACATTCATATACCCGATTTCTCTGTACCTGCCCTCACCAGCACGAGGGACTGGCAGCAGTCCAGAGATAACCACCCTCGACGTCCTGCTTCTCAGTGTTCTTCCTAACTCCCTAAACTCACGCTGCAGTATCTCCTTCCTCTTCCTCCCGACGTCGTTTGTGCCCACATGCACAACTACTTCCGGTTGATCACCTTCCCTCGCTAGGATGTTTTGCAGCCGCTCCGTGATGTCTTGAACCCTGGCACCAGGGAGGCAACAAACCATCCTCGACTCCCGCCTGTCGCCACAGAATCTCCTGTCCGTACCTCGGACAATGGAGTCACCGACTACTATGGCTCTTCCTGACTTCGGTCTCCCCGGTCGAGTTTCCTTGCCTGGGATAGAACCGCCAACGCGACTGCCGCTCGGACTGGAAGCGTCTTCTGCCCCAACAGTTCCCAATAGGGTGTACCTGTTTGCAATAGGCACAGCCCCCGGGGTCTCCTGTAGTCCACGTTCGCTCCCCCCTGAAACGGTCTCCCACCTTCGCTCGACCTGGACCCTTGGCGTGACAGCCTCACAGTAGGTCCTGTCCAGGAAACTCTCGCATTCCCGGATGGCCCCGAGGTCAACCAACTGCTTTTCCAACACTGCCACACGTCCAATCAGGAGCTGCACCTGGACACAGTTCTTGCAGGTGTAGCTCCCAGAAGCTCCAGCAGTGTCTCTACCTTCCCACATCCTGCAGGAAACACACTGCACCAACTTGTGCGCCATCACTTTGGTGTCAAAAACAATTTCGGCTCAAAAACAAGCGTAACCTCCTCACCTCGCCGAAGACTCGCAGCCGAAGACTCGCAGCCAAAGACTCGCACTTTTCTCACAGGGCACTTCCCTCAACAGGGCTGCACCCCTTGTGCAAGCCTTGCTTATATCAGTCACTAAATTACTTAAATGGCCAATTTACCAATCGTCTGCTTTAATTGATCAACCAATCTCACTTCTCTGCTGCCTTCCTGACCAGCTTGGAGTTATGCGCTCTTTTTAAACTGCCTTTTCCTCTGCAATTAACACTCACTTTTCTTCTCAGCCAACGGGCGTCCTTGCTCTGCTCCCGGACTTTTCAAACATATTACTTAAGACTCATGGAGTCATACAGCTTGGAAACAGGCCCATCGGCCCACACCGACCAACATATCTCATCTACACCAGTCCTACCTGCCCGCACTTGGCTCTTATTACTTTAAACCTATCCCATCCATGTACCTGTCTAAATGTTTCTTAAACGTAGCGATAGTACCTGCCTCAATTACCTCTTCAGGCAGCTTGTTCCATACACCCACGACCTTTTGTGTAAAAAAACTTACTCCTCAGGTTCCTAATAAATCTTTCCCCCCTCACCTTAAACCCATGTCCTCTGGTTCTCGATTTACCTACTCTGGGAAAAATACTCTAGGGATTTACCTGATCTATTTCTCATGCGATTTTGTACTCCTCTATAAGATCACCTCATCCTCCTGCACCTCAAGCAATAAAGTCCTAGCCTGCTCAACCTCTCCCCATAACTCAGGCCCTTGAGTCCTGGCAACATTTTCGTAAATCTCCTTTCCAGCTTGACACCATCTTTCCTATAACATGGTGACCAAAATTGAACACAATATTTTAAATGTGACCTCACCAACGTCTTACATAACTGCAACATGATCTCCCAACTTCTGTACTCAATGCTTTGACTTTGAATGGTGCAACAAGCCCAAAGGATCACATTATAATTCCTGATCCTAGTTAATTTGAATTCCAGACCGCTTTTTTACACCATCATTGCCTCCTTCAGTGTAAATTTTAGATCGCCAAGTTCTGTCAGCATGTGCAGCCAAATTAGTAGTAATACCCTATATATGACCTGCACAAGTCAGGGGGATAATACTAATCTACCAATTATGACTGTCTTAGATGGTTCTGGCTCATATTGATGGATGGTTCAACGGAAGAGGCAGAAGAGAAAAGGAGGGAATAGAGACAAAAGATGAACCGACATATTGGTTCCCCTGACATCAAGTAGGGGGAATGGAATTGCCACGTTGATTTTTGACATTTACCATAAAGGAAACCGCGTAAAGGAAATCGTCAATTTGTATTGTGCTACTGACTCAACTTTTTGGCTTACGTCTCGACCATATCCAGCTGGAAAGTTCTCTGCTTTATACATTTGAGAGCTGTTCTGTGGAACCAGCTTGGTTCCCCAAGCAACAAAAGTAACTTGAGATCCCGTAGGAATTTTCCGTTTGGAAATGTTTACATCAATCCCAGTTCTAAAGCCAAATTTGGCTAGCCTGCACACATAGCGATAGCTAATACATGAGTCACAGGAGCAAAGGGCATGCTAGCCAAAATCAAAATATATCTAGAACTAAAATAAAACTAAATAAAAATTCAAAAAAACAAAATAAAATAGAACTAAAATAAAATTAAAACGACTTAGATCCGGAAAAACAAGGAACTGCAGATGCTGGAATCTTGAGCAAAATCCAAAGTGCTGGAGGAACCCGGCTTCTAAATAATAGCATGACGCAGCTGCTGCCTTACAGCGCCAGAGACCGGGGCTGGATCCTGTCTACAGGTGCTGTCTGTAAAGAGTTGGTACGTTCTTCCCCGTGACCTGCAATTGTAAATTGTCCCTGGTGTGTCTAGGATAGTGTAAGTGTGCGAGGATCACTGATTGGCACAGACTCGGTGGGCTTGCGTTCCGTGCTGTGTAGGAAGGAACTGCAGATACTGGTTTAAACCGAAGATAGACACAAAATGCTGGAGCAACTCAGCAGGACAGGCAGCATCTCTGGAGAGAAGGAATGGGTGACGTTTCAGGTCAAGATCCTTCTTCAGACGATGCTGTACTCTAAACTAAACTAAAAATAACACAATACTGTAAGGTCTCAGTAGGGCAGCTATGAACATTAGGAGAAAACACACAATGTTTCAGATCAATCGGCTACCATCAGAACTCAGGTCAGTTAGAAACAGGATTTAAGCTGCAGAGAAAAAGGAGGAACGGACAGCAAGCTGGAAGGGAATGTTTGTTTTAGGTCAGAAACCAAGACAGACTGAGTGACACAGCAATAGGGGACATGAATATCAGGAAGGAGGAATAAAATGAATCAAGAGTGTTTAATTGCCTGTTTCCAAACTGCATGGATCCAAGACCCTCTTTGTTTAACTTCCTGGCTGCTGCCTGGCCCGCTGAAGTCGTCCAGCCCATCAAGGCTTAATATTCTAACACACTAACAAGTCACTGGCCCTCCAGCACTTTGGACTGAGAAGATGATGGTCCATAGAGGATGAAACATAGGCCCTTCGAGCCAGCATCACCATTCAATATGATCATGGCTGACCATCCAGAATCAGTACCCCGTTCCTGCTTTCTCCCCATATCCCTTGATTCTGTTAGCCCTAAGTCAGAGCTCCATCTAACTCTCTTAAAAACATCCAGTGAATTGGATGAATTTAATCACTACTCTACTCACTCCGACCTGCGCGAGATAACCACGTATGAGTGTTTGCGCAGTAATCAACCAGAACCAGAATCAGCCTTCACTGCCTTCTGTGGCAGCGAATTCCAGAAATGGGACAGCAACAGGCCCTTCTGTCCATCACGCCTGATATTCTAGCACACTGACATTTCCCATGCCCTTCAGCCAACTGACATGTCCCTGGCCCTCCAGCACTGGGCCAGAGGGAGAGGGATGCACAGAAGGTTCCCAGCCACATCCTCTCCCATCAATCAGCACCGGGGCCCCTCTCCATCGGTGGAAGGGGGGGGGGGGGAGGGTGTGAACCGTGGACCGGGGCGGCGGGGCCTACCTGGGCGGGCGGACGGGCGCGGGCTGGCGACGTCCGTCAGAGACCCCGACTAGACGGCGCGCGGCACCGAGCATCCGGGGGGGCGGGGCCATGGCGTCACGTGCTCGACGACGCGTTACCCCGCAGAGGGCGGGGTCTGCATCTGTCACTCACTGGGGCCGGTCAACCACGTGAGTGCAGCAGAGGGGGAGGGGCTTCAAGGTGGGGCCGGGCCATCACAACCAAAGGCTGAAGAAGGGTCTCGACCCGAAACGTCACCTATTCCTTCTTTCCAGAGAATGCCGCTGGATTACTGCACCCAGCATTTTTTGTCTGTCTCCCGTCAACAGAAACGACGCCCGACAGTCACGTGTGGAGGGGCTTCCACCGACAAGCAGAGAGTGAGAGGGGCGGGCCCTCGGGCCGTCAATCACAGTCCATGGAGTGAGGGGCCCCGGATCGACACTCACAGTCGAGGGGGCGGGGCCTCGGGCCGTCCATCACAGTCCAGGGAGGGGCGGGGCCTCGGGCCGTCACTCAGAGTCCAGGGAGGGAGGGGCCCCGGGGCGTCACTCAGTCCCCGGAAGGGCGGGGCCCCAGGACGTCACTCAGTCCCCGGAGGGGCGGGACCTCGGGCTGACACTCACAGTGCAGGGATGGGTGGGGCGGGGCGGACGGAAGTGCCGGGTCGGCAGCGGCGCGTGTTTCCGGAGGACGTGGCGGCGGAGACGGAGGCGGGCGGGCGAGCGACGCCGATGAGAGGCAGCGGCCGCCACCATGATCTCGCTCACGGACTCGCAGAGTGAGTCAGCCAGCCCCCCGGGCTGGAGGGTGGGGAGGGAGATGGGAGAAGGACGGGCCGGGTGGGGTGGCGGCGGCCCGGCGGCTGGGTGTGGACGGAGCCGATGCTCCGCCCACGGCCTGGACTGGTCGCGGGGCAGAGCCGGTTGATGCCCGGCCTGGGGAGATGATGGGATGAGACCAGGGGGCTGGTCCCGGGCCCGCTCACTGGCTGCAGCTACACCGAGCAGCCCAAAGAGACCAGATCTCACAGTCAAATCACTTCGGGTCAAGACGTAGAACAGGCCCTTCGGCCCAACATGACCCATCTACACTAGTCCCACCTGCCTGCTTTTGACCCATACCCCTCTAAACCTGTCCTCTCCATGTACCTGTCTAAATGTTTCTCCCTCCCTCCCTCAGCTACCTCCTCCGCCAGCTTGTTCCATACACCCACCACCCTTTGTGTAAAAAAAAGTGACCCCTCAGATTCCTATTAAATCTTTTCCCTTTCACCTTAAACCTATGTCCTCTGTTTCTTGATTCCCCTACTCTGGGCATGAGACTGTGCATCTACCCGATCTATTCCTCTCATGGTTTTCTATCCTGTCAGCTGTCCCATGTTATCTAGCCTTCTAGAGCAGCCTTCTATGTGGAACCTTGTTAAATACTTTGCTGAAGTCCATGTACAGTGCTGTCCACATCAACACCGAGGGTCACATCTTCAAAAAACTCAAATCAGATTTGTGAGACACGATCTCCAACGTATAAAATCCTAAAGTCTGTAATCTGCCCTTGTCCATGTAAATGCATGTGTATCCTATCCCTCAAAATACGCTCTAGTAACTTTCCAATTACAGATGTTAAGCTCAAATGTCTCTTTAAATGTTATTTACACATCTAAGTCATACAACATGTAAACCGGTCCAGGGAAACTTTGGCATGGTTAATTATTCCATAGAAATATGTTCTGACTTTTATGAAGACACTGGGTATTTGGAACAAGCTGCCAGAGGTGGTAGAAACAGGGGACTGCAGATGTTGAATAAGGGTCTCATTGGGGAGATGAGCAGAAAAGTGTGAAGAAGTGTTGCTCCACAGATATTGCCAGATCTGCTAAATTATGTGTCTTTTGTGTCTGTAGTTCCTTACTTTCATGTAGTACATTCAGGCCACGTTGCCCAACACGCCAATTCAAATCCATTCTGGTTTTGATTCCTATGCTTAACATCAGACTGCACCAGGTCATAGCTCGCAAGACAAGTTTTGTAGAGTCATGGTCATACTGCACGGAAGCAGGCTTTGGCTCAACGTATTCATGCTGACCAAGATCCCCATCGAAGTTACTTCCTGAAGAAGGGTCTTGACCTGAAATGTCACCCATTCCTTCTCTCCAGAGATGCTGCCTGTACTGCCGAGTACTCCAAACTTTTGTGTCTATCTTCGGTGTAAACCAGCACCTGATGTTCATTCCTACCTATTAACCAATGTTTGCCCCATTTCCCTCTAAACCTTTCCCATCCATATATCTGTTCCAGTGCCTTTTAACTGGGTGAAATTACATTAAAACTCACATGGACATAATATCACTTTATAACCAATGAATTTTATGAAGAAAAGACACAAAATGCTGCAGGACAAGCAGTATCCCTGGATAACAAATATAGGCAATGTTTCAGGTTGAGACACCAATGCATGTTCTCCAGGGCTGAAGGGCCTGTTTCTATGCTGTATTGCTGTAAAACTCTGTCTGAAGAATCTCCCTCCACAGAATGCTGCCTGTTCCCCCAGCACTTTGTGTTTTGCTGATAGTTACAGCATATGCAATTCTTGTGTTTCCATTTTACTGCTCAGCTGCAAAGTGTGCCTACTGTGAAGAGGTTCCCCTTCCTCTGACAGGAGCTTTGTGAGACTCACTCGCAGTTATAGTCTGAAGGGTCCCGACCCAAATCGCCACCTGTCCATTCCTTCCCAGAAACTGCCTCACTGCTCAGTTACTCCAGTACTTTGTTTTTATTTAGGCTGAAGAGAAAAGCTAACAATCATGGAATTAGAGCTATAGAGAGTTACAGCATGGAAACAGGCCCATTGGCCTCTGAGTCCATGCTGACCATCAAGCACCCATTTACACTAATCTCATGGAAACATAGAAAATAGGTGCAGGAGGAGGCCATGCGGCCCTTCGAGCCAGCACCGCCATTCATTATATACATGGCTGATCGTCCCCAATCAATAACCCGTGCCTGCCTTCTCCCCATATCCCTTGATTCCACTAGCCCCTAGAGCTCTATCTAACTCTTAAATCCATCCACTGATTTGGCTTCTACTGCCCTCTGTGGCAGAGAATTCCACAAATTCACAACTCTCTGGGTGAAAAAGTTTTTCCTCGCCTCAGTTTTAAATGGCCTCCCCTTTATTCTAAGACTGTGGCGCCTGGTTCTGGACTCGCCCAACATTGGGAACATTTTTCCTGCATCTAACATGTGCTCTAATTTTATAATTTTACATGTTTCTATAAGATCCCCTCTCATCCTTCTAAACTCCAGTGAATACAAGCCTAGTCTTTTCAATCTTTCCTCATATGACAGTCCCGCCATCCCAGGGATCAATCTTGTGAACCTACGCTGCACTGCCTCAATTACAAGGATGTCCTTCCTCAAATTAGACCAAAACTGTACACAATACTCCAGATGTGGTCTTACCAGGGCCCTATACAACTGCAGAAGAACCTCTTTACTCCTATACTGAAATCCTCTCGTTATGAAGGCCAACATTCCATTAGCTTTCTTCACTGCCTGCTGTACCTGCACGCCAACTTTCAGTGACTGGTGTACAAGGATGCCCAGGTCTCGCTGCACCTCCCCCTTACCTAACCTAACACCATTGAGATAATAATCTGCCTCCTTGTTTTTGCTGCCAAAGTGGATAACCTCGCGTGTATCTATATTATACTGCATCTGTCCATTCACTCAACCTGTCCAGGTCACCCTGCAATCTCCTAACATCCTCTTCAACCCATCACAGTTTACACTGCCACCCAGCTTTGTGTCATCCGCAAACTTGCTAGTGTTTCTTCTAATTTCGTCTTCCAAATCATTAATATATATGGTAAACAGTTGCGGCCCCAACACCGAGCCTTGCAGCACTCCACTCGCCACTGCCTGCCATTCTGAAAAGGACCCGTTTACTCCTACTCTTTGCTTCCTGTCTGCCAACCAATTGTCTATCCATGTCAACACCCAATAACATGTGCTCTAATTTTAGTCACCAATCTCCCGTGCGGGACCTTATTAAAGGCTTTCTGAAAGTCTAAATACAGTACATCCACTGGCTCCCCTTCATCCATTTTACTTGTCACATCCTCAAAAAATTCCAGAAGATTAGTCAAGCATGATTTCCCTTTCATAAATCCATGCTGACTTGGACTTATCCTTAGTATAAGACAATAATTGCAGATGCTAGTACAAATTGAACGTATTTATTCACAAAATGCTGGAGTAACTCAGCAGGACAGGCAGCATCTCAGGAGAGAAGGAATGGGTGACGTTTCGGATCGAGACCCTTCTTCAGACTGATGTCAGGCGGGTCAAAGGAAGGATATAGGTGGAGACAGGAAGATAGAGGGAGATATGGGAAGGGGGAGGGGAAGAGAGGGACAGAGGAACTATCTAAAGTGGGAGAAGTCGGTGTTCATACCACTGGGCTGCAAGCTGCCCAGGCGAAATATGAGGTGTTGTTCTTACTGCTATTCAAATGCACCATTATTACCTCTTTAATAATTGACTCCAGCATCTTTCCCACCACTATTCTAATCCAATGTTATTCTCTCCTTATTGTCATCACCTCTCCCCAGATGCTACCACTCACTTAAACACAATGGGCAATTTGTGGAGGCCCAAATAACCTACAAACCCCATGTCTTTGGGATGTGGGAAGAAACCAGAGCAGCCGGAGGAAACCCACACAGTCACAGGGAGAATGGGGGTCAGGATTGAATCTGGGCCTCTGGTGCAGCTCTACCAGCTCAGCTGTTGTGCCATCCATTGAGAAGAACTTAGTCCTAAGCCTTAATTTGAAACTCGTACTAAGACGATACAAACAACAAGATTGGAAGTGATATTGAAGACATAAGAAACTGCAGATATGAGAATCTTGAGCAAGACACAAACCGGAGGAACTCAGTGGGTCAGGCAGTAGCTGTGAAATGAAATGGACAGAAGGCATCTTGAGTTGGCACCCGACAGACTGATGGAGTGGGAGGGGAGAACCCACGACACTCAAAAGACATAGGAGTAGCATTAGCCATTCGGCCCATCGAGTCCTCCCTGCCATTCGATCATGGTTCATCTATTTTTCCCCCTTAACTTCATTCTCCTGCCTTTTTTCTATAACCCTTGACGCCCTTACTAATAAACTTATCAAGCTTTGCTTTAAAAATACCCAATGACTTGGCCTCCACTGCTTTCCAACAATTAATTCCACAGATTCAGCACCCTCTGGCTAGAATACCTCCCTAATCTTCTTTCTCAAAGTGCATCCTTTTTTCTGAAGCTGGGCGCCCTTGTCCTCACATTTCACCCCATAAGCCGTCGCATGCAGCATATAATCCTCCAACATTTTTGCCACCTCCAACGGGATCCCACTACTGGCCACAGCTTCCCATCTCCATCCCTTTATGCTTTCTACAGAGACAGTTCCCTCCGCAACTCCCTGGTCAACTCGTCCCTTCCCACCCAAACCACCTCCTCCCCAGGTACTTTCCCCTGCAACCGCAGGAGATGCAACACCTGTCCCTTTACCTCCCCCCTTGACCACATCCAAGGACCCCAACAGTCTTTTCAGGTGAGGCAGAGGTTCATTTGCATTTCTTCCAACTTCATCTACTGTATCCGCTGTTCCCGGTGTCAACTCCTGTACATTGGCGAGACCAAGCGCAGGCTCGGCGATCATTTTGCTGAACACCTCCGCTCGGTCCACCTTAACTTACCTGATCTCCCGGTTGCTCAGCACTTTAACTCCCTCTCCCATTCCCAATCTGATCTTTCTGTCCTGGGCCTCCTCCATTGTCAGAGTGAGGCCCCGTGCAAATTGGAGGGACAGCACCTCATATTTTGCTTGGTTAGCTTACACCCCAGCGGTATGAACATTGACTTCTCTAACTTCAAATAGCCCTTGGTTTCCCTCTCTCTCTCCATCCCCTTCCCAGTTCTCCCACCAGTCTTACTGTTTCCGACTACATTATATCTGTCCCTCCCACTCCCCTGACATCAGTCTGAAGAAGGGCCTCGACCCGAAACGTCACCCATTCCTTCTCTCCTGGCCTGTCCCACTGAGTTACTCCAGCATTTAAACCATCATCTGCGGTTCGTTCCTACACCCTCTGGTCCTAGACTCCCACGAGTGGAAACATCATCACATGGTCTGCTCTAGGTCTTTCATGCTCTATTTTTCTTTCCTGTCCCAAAGGTTTGTGTATTGGTAGGTTTATTGGCCATTGTGTATTGCCCTCAATGTATGCGAGTACTAGAATTCTAGGCCTTTCATTGTCCAGTAGATTTCAATGAGATTTCCTCCACCTTGTCCTACTAAACTCCAACAAGTACAGGCCCAGAGCCATCAAACACAGCTCTTAGGTTACCCCAATCAGCCCTGGGATCATTCTTGTAAACCTCTCCTGGACACTCTCCAATGCCAGCTTTGTCCCCCAAACTCCATACTTAAACCTTTTAAGTAACTCTGATCCCAGGCAGCATTTTGACCTTGGGATTTCTGCTAGCTGCCCTTTCTGCCATTTGGACTCCAAATGCTTACTAAACTCCCACAAATAATGATGTGCTAATGACCAGCTCATCTGTTGTTGATCAGAACGAATTCCCTCAATCAGAATATGGCGCTGGAGATGCGAAAGGAGAAGTGCTGTTGGAAATCAGTTGGCATTTCAGTTTAAAAGCCGCAGCCTAATGATGGTGCATTACACAGTGCGGCACTCACTCGACACCGCTCAGGAGTGCCAACAGAGATTTTGTGCTCCGATCACTCGGCAGTTTGGTGCTATTCGCTATGCTGAGTTGCCGAAAGATGCGGCTACCGCTAATCAATTATTAGACCAAGTGGACCCATTGGGCCCAAACCTCTCCTGCATTGGTGCAGCACACTCTCCTCCCTCCCCTCCCCCTTTCCCCTCCCTCTCTCCCCCTCCCCCCATCTCCTCCCTCTCTCCCCCTCCCCCATCTCCTCCCTCCCCCCATCTCCTCCCTCCCCCACTCCATCTCCCTCAACCCGCCTTATCATCCCTCCTCACCCTCCCTCCACCCCCTTCCCTACCTCCACTCCTCCCTCCCCTCTCCTCCTTCCCCTCTCCTCCTTCCCCTCTCCTCCTTCCCCTCTCCTCCTTCCCCTCTCCTCCTTCCCCTCTCCTCCTTCCCCTCTCCTCCTTCCCCTCTCCTCCTTCCCCTCTCCTCCTTCCCCTCTCCTCCTTCCCCTCTCCTCCTTCCCCTCTCCTCCTTCCCCTCTCCTCCTTCCCCTCTCCTCCTTCCCCTCTCCTCCTTCCCCTCTCCTCCTTCCCCTCTCCTCCTTCCCCTCCCCCCATCTCCATCCCCCTCAACCCCCCTTATCTTCCCTTCCTCCCCCCCTCCCTCCCGCCCTAGGAGATAGATTTAAACTTTAAAATGCGAATATCTTTAAAAATATAACACCGATTTCAGAAACTTCATCCATTAGCACCAAACGGACGACGGTGAGTAAGGTGGGCCTAAAATTGTCGCGCTATCATGTGCCGTTTTGGCTGTAGTTCAAGAACAAACAAACAAACAAGAGTTTTAGTATATAGATAACACAATGCTGGTTGTAAACAAGAGTCAAAAGTTTTCAGTCTATCAGACAATCCAGAAACAGTGATTAAGGTGGACTTCATATTTGGTTATAAACCAGCTTAACAGTGCCATGTGAAACATTACTAAGTGGTACATTTTCTTTAATGAGGCATATAGTCATACAGTCAAACAGGCCCTTCAGCGCAACTCATCTATGCCCACTAGGATACCCCATCTAAGCTAGTCCCATTTGCATGCGTTTGCCCCATATCCCTCTAAACCTTTACAACTTGTCCACGACTCTTCCACTGGCAGCTCGTTCTATGTACGCATCACTCGCTGAGTGAAAAAGCTGCCTCTCAGATTCTTATTAAATTCTGCTCCCCTCATCGACTATGTCCTCTGGTTTTTGATTCCCTTATACTGCACAAAAGACTGCATTTATTCCCATGTGATTTTTTTTACCCCTCTATAAGATCGCACCTCATCCTCCTGCCCTCCAAGAAATTAAGTGCCAGCCTTCCCAACCTTTACTGATAGCTCGTGAATCTTCTCTGCACTCTATCCAGCTTAATGACTTCCTTCCAATAGCAGGGTGACCAAAACTGAACACAATTATCTAAATGCAGGCTCACAAACAAGTGAGTTTCACGAGTGAAATGAGCAGCTTTGAAGATATCAGAGTAATGCATAATTGGAAGTGCTATAACTCAGATGGGATTTAAACTGTAGTAATGTCTGCTGTCTTGCATTTCACAGTACTGTTTTAAATTGGAAAAAAAAGACACACAATGCTGGAGTAGCTCAGCGAGTCAGGCTGAAGAATGTGGATAGGTCGACCCCCTTTGTTTTAAATTGTTTTCTTTTGATATCTTTTGACAATTCTTTTCCTCTTGGCCAAGATTACTGAAGCAGTTTGGTATCTGCATTTTAGTTTTATGGGACCTTGCTCTGTGTAAAATTGATAGTTGTATTTCCGACATTGCAACAGTGACCTCAAACATCATTGATTATAAAGTGCTTTAAGATGTTTTGAGATGATGTCTTCATGTGAGTTTCTTTATGTGCCTTTAAAATATTGCCAGAGCACTACTTGTTAACACCACTTGTATCATGTTTAAAGTTACTTTAGTTTGGTTGACATCTGGGATTTAGAGCAGAATGTTGAGTCTGATTGCCATGTACTTTCTTTACAGAGATTGGAATGGGCTTGACAGGATTTGGCGTGTTTTTCCTGTTCTTTGGCATGATCCTGTTCTTTGATAAGGCACTCCTTGCGATAGGAAATGTAAGTTGTTCCTTATGAAGCGTGCATCTTCAAAGACTAAGATTGTCCACATTTTTACGAAGAGCTGATTTTCAAACAAAAATTATAACCATTTCCATCTCTAGTTGCCTCTCTAAAGACTTTGGGCAGGATATATAGAGCTGATTGAAAAATATTCAATTGGGAAAGTTTTCTGCTCTCTATTGTTATCCTCCTTGTTTAGAATAAGTCAAGACAAATCAAGAGTGTTTATTTATCATATGCATCAGATATGAATCAGAACTGTGAAATTCCTGCATGTTGCAGCTTTGCAGACACATTAAACAATAACAAAATAAAACATATAATAAATTATGTTATTCCAAGTAAACTAGACCATGATAATGAAATGGCCAAAGTGTGTAGAGCAACCATAGGAGTGCAAGGACCTCAGTTCGATGCCTTGGTACGGTTGTGGTTAGGGTTGTTACAGGGTGGTTCAAGAAGCTGATGGTTGAAGCTGTTCTTGAGCCTGCAGATAATGCTTCTCAGACTCCTGCAGCTTCTTCCCGATGATAGCATTGCATAGAAGACATGGCCATGGTGTTGTGGGTCTTGGGTGGTATTAGCTGCCTTCTCGATGCAGCTCTTCCTCTAGATCCCTTTGATGGTGTGGAAGTCAGTACCAGTGATGGATCAGGCAATGTCCACCACTTCCTGCAGCATCGTTCATTCTTGAGCGTATCTTAAACGGTGTGCAATGTGGTTCGTATGGAAAGCTTTTAAAACGGCAAGTCCTGTTCTGCTCTGTACACCAATATTAGCTTGCAACCATCAGTGGGTCAGAGACTTCAGCTCCTGTTTCTTTTCCTTTTGGGATTTTTTTCCCCCCTAAATCCTCACTGTAAGCACAACTGAAACTGAAAGGGAAAAAAATGTACTTGAAGATTTTTTCACAGGTTGTGATCGTGAAATTTTAAGTAGCCATTTCTGAATGACTTGGAATTAAACGTGGACGGGTTGGTTAGTAACTTTTCAAGTGACACAAAGTTTGCTGGGGTCGAGGACTGTGAGGAAGGCTGTCAAAGTAAACAGCAGGATATACATCTGCTACAGAAATGGGTGGTGAAATGGCAGATGGAGTTTAATCCAAGCAAGTATGAAGTGTTGCTCTTTGGGAGGTCGAATGTGAAGGGAAAATATACAATTAATTGTATGACCCTTAATAGCATTGAGTTTGCAGGGAAACCTGATAGATGAATGAGGGGCATAGATAGAGTAGACAGCCAGACCCTTTTCCTCGGACAGAAATATCAATTCGAGAGGGCATGACTTTAAGATGAGAGAGGCAAAGATTAAAGGTCATGTGCAGTGCAAGTTTTTTACACAGGTGGACAGTGCCTGGCACACGCTGCCTGATGGAGGCAAATACAATTGTAGCTGTTATGACGCTTTTGGATAGATGCATGGATATACAGCAAATAGGGGGGTATAGATCACGTGCAAACAGATAAGAGTTGGTCTTGGCATTATGTTTGGCACAATTCCTGATGGAAGTAGATATAATTTTGAGTGGCACGGGTAGATGTAGTCAGGATATTTTTTCCCAGGTTGAAAATGTCAAAATATAGCAGGCATATGGCTTAATGTGAGAGCGGGGGTCTTTAAAGGAGATTTATGAGGGAAATTATTTTACACAAAATGGTGGGTACCTAGAACATACTGCTTGGGGAGATTTAGTTTAGAGGTAAGGTGTTCAGTCAGGCCATTTGGCCCCTTGCGTTCATGCCCACCATCGCTATGATAGGAGAAGATACAATAGCAATGTTTATGAGGCATTTGGACAGACATGAATAGAGGGGAAACAGAGGGACAAAGACCATGCACAGGTAGATAAGGTTAGTTTGGTGGGTGTCACAGTGGGCTGAAGGGCCTGTTCCTCTGCTGTACTGTTCTACGTTTATTTTATAATATAAGACTGCTGATGATGAAGGAAAAAGGTACTTGGAGAACTAGCTTTAAGCATGGGTTCTAAACTTGGCGCTAGCCGGTTTTCATTTTGTCTTCCTCCATTTGGTCCTCGTAACTTGTTTTTTTTTCTCTTTTTACAGATTTTATTTGTGGCAGGTTTATCCTTTGTAATCGGTTTAGAAAGAACGTTCAGGTTCTTCTTCCAGAAACACAAAATGAAAGCCACTGGTTTCTTTCTGGGTGGAATTTTTGTAGTACTCATTGGCTGGCCTGTAATAGGCATGGTACTCGAAATTTATGGATTTTTTCTTTTATTCAGGTGAGTTAATTGGAACCCTTGGCGATTCTTTCATTGTTGGCACGAATATCCATGAAACAAAGTGTTCTTGTGTTATGGATCATTGAATTCTCTTAATATTTTGAACATTATAATTTATGGGGTTCAAAAAGCATTTGCATCACTAATTCTGGTGAAAAACAATTAAGAGGGGGGATATAATTTGAAGTGTAGATTTTAAGACTTTTAGTTAAATTGTCACTAAACCAGGATATATATTTTTTGGAATCATGTTGCTTTGTTTCTTGTTAACTAAAATTATTTGTTATACAGCGTGAAAACAGGCCCTTTGGCCCAAACTACTCACACTTGTCCCACCTATCTGCATTTGGCCCATATCCCTCTAAACCTATCCGATCCTTGTACCTGTCCCAATGTTTTTTAGAAGTTGTGATTGTACCTGCCTCAACTACCTCCACTGGCAGGTCGTTGCATACACCCACCACCCTTTGTGTAAAAAGAAACTGCTCCTCGGCTTCCTTTAAGTCTTTCCCTCATCACCGTAAACGTATATATCCTCTGGTTCTTGATTCCCTTACTCTGAATAAAAGACTGTGTATTTACGCTATCTATTCCTCACAATGAATAGATAAGATATATACAGATCTTGTACACCTCTATAAGATCACTCTTCATCCTCCTGCCCTCCAAGGAATAAAGTTCTAGCCTGCTCAACCTCTTCCTGTAGCTCAGATCTCGAGTCGTGGCAACATCCTCGTAAATCTTCTCTCCACTCTTTTCAGCTTAACATCATTTTCCAATAATAGGGGAACCAAAACTGAACAGAATACTCCAAATGCGGTCTCACCAACGTCTTGTACAACTGTAACATAACCTCCTAACTTTTATACACGCTACTCTGACTAATTAAGGTCAATGTGCTGAAAGCTGTTCTTGACCACCTTTTGTACCTGTGACACCACTTTCAAGGAACTATGTACCTACACCCTTAGATCCCTCTGCTCTACAACACTCCCCAGAGCCCTTTCATTCACGATGTAGGTCCTGCCATGGTTAGACTTCCCAAAATGCAACACCTTGCACTTGCCTATATTCAACTTTAACCATTCCTCAGACCACCTGACCAACCAATTAAGACCTTGCTGCAGTTATGGGGCCTCATTTGTTTAAACTCTGATATAAAACAATAAAGCTTGCTTGTGTTTGTCTCTTGGACTCATTTATCTCCACAATCAATATTAAAATGGCTTTCATATGAGAACAACTAGTGGCTTTAAAGCACAACCAGAATACATTTTAACACAAGTGCTGAAGTAACTCAGCGGGTCAGGCAGCATCTGTGGAAGGAAATGGATACTGAAGAACACTTCTACAATCTGAAGAAGAGTCTTGAACTGAAATGTCACCTGTCCATTCCCTCCACAGATGTTACCTGACCTAAATTCCTCCAGCATTTTATATTTTATTCAAGGTTCCAGTATCTGTTGTTCCTTGAATCTCCAGAGAGGTTCAAAAATGGTTCAGGAAAGCTAAGAACTGGTATAGGTATATGTATGGTCAAAAAGTTTGATTTGCGTGCTATCCAAACAGATCAGATACACCACACATAGATACAATCAGTTCAAACACAAGTACAATAGAGAGAGGAAAGGGGCAGATAAAGGGGCAGGGGCAGAATATAGTTCCCAGCATTGTATAGACAAATCAGCTCCTTAGACTAAGTCCAATGTTTTCAATGGGGTAGAGGTGAATTGGACAGTACCCTAGCTTATGGTGAGACTGTTCAGAAGTCTGATGACAGAGAGGAGGGCTGTGCCTGAGAAAATGAAATGACCAGGGTGGGACAAGTGTTTGATTGTGTTGGCTAATTTTCCAAGGTAGTGTGAAGTGTAGATGGAGTCAATGGTGGGGTGTCTGGTCTATGTGATGGACTGAGCCACATTCACAACACCCAGCAATTTCTTACGGTTTTGAGCAGAACTGTTCCCACGCTAAGCCGTGATGCCGAGTGATTAATTTTGTTATTCATTCCCCTATGTACAAAGATGATCAT
Organism: Rhinoraja longicauda; assembly: GCF_053455715.1. Lineage (NCBI taxonomy): Eukaryota > Metazoa > Chordata > Chondrichthyes > Rajiformes > Arhynchobatidae > Rhinoraja > Rhinoraja longicauda. Next base: position 30,698,279 of record NC_135975.1, read on the forward strand.
GATTGCAGTTCTAGCTCTTTTTGTAAGGATTTGACGTGTAAGGATTTGTAAGGATTAAACACCTGTTTTTCTTTTCTCACATTATATTTTTCGCAGGGGGTTCTTCCCAGTGGTGGTTGGCTTTGTTAGGCGGGTGCCTATATTAGGCTCCATTCTGAATTTACCTGGAATAAGCTCAGTGAGTATTGACATTATCCATTGCATATTAGAGCATAAACGCCGTGCCATTTTCTACTGCTGTCCTGTGTTTTGATGCCATTTCTACCATTCAAGGAACATTGAATAAACTTTGAATTGTTAGTATGCTTTTCATGGATTGCTGTTCCGTTAACTGTAATTAATAGTTGGGGATAAATTAAAAGAAACTGCCAGAAGAACAAAACACTCATGAGCATCAAGGTTTGATTGAATTGCAGTGATGAACTTGCTTTTAGTTATGCCTTGCATCGTATAATTTGCACGTAGTAGAGTTAGTGAAGGAATTTTTTGAATTTATTGAAGTTCACGTTCATATGAAAATGACAGGCAGGCTGGGTCTTTTGAGCTCATTCTAAACAGTCATGATGGAATAATCGTTAAGCTACGACTCCTACCAAAAACCATGCAGTGATTTACAATGGGCAAAACAAAATTAATGAAGAATTAAATTGAGCCAAAATATGGAAATTCTCCTCGCGTCCTGAAATAAATCAAGTGTATTCGGCTGACTGTTGGGCTATGAGTCACATTATCTAATATACCGCCTGCTGTATAGATTTGAGCTAGCAACCGCTACTGTCTACTTTTTGAATGCTTGCAGCAAATTTGTGAAAATAATAAATTGTATATTTGATATAGTTCCAGGCTGCTTCCCCTGAATTTGTGCAATTCAAATATATAGAGGATGCATTTAATTTATGGTTCAAAGAACATTGGTCACCTAAATAAAGCTAGAGCTTTGTTTAGGCAACCAATGTCACAGATAGAGTCATAGTCATACAGCATGGAAACGGGCTCCTTCGTCCCAACTTCTACCAACATGTTCTACCAACATGTCCCATCTACACCAGTCCCACTTGCCTGCATTTGGCCCATATTATCCCTCTAAACCTGTCCTATTCATGTATCTGGTTCTTTGAATCATTAATCTAGTACAACACCTCTGCACCAAGTTGTGAGGATGCCTGTATCACTATCTGAGGGCATAGCCAATATTTTCTCTAAGAACACTACCTGGCTGCACGCACACATGTTGGTTCATTCTAGTAATGCACCAGGATGCTTTGTTTTACTGGAAATCTTGGGTAATGGCAGGTAGAAGTGGACACTAGGATGAAAGGCAACTTCAAGACAAGTAAAAACATTGCCCTCGGGAAAGATATTTTAAACAGGTTTAATCACAGATGTAATTGAGATAGTAGTATTGATAGATTAAAAGATACAGCAAGGAATTGGGCTCTTCAGTCCATCGATCACCCGTTTACACTAGTTCTATTTTATCCTACTTTCCCATCCACTCCCTACACTCTAGGGGCAATTTGCAGAGGCCAATTAACCTACAAACCTGCCGTCTTTGGGATGTGGGAGGAAACTGGAGCACCGGAGGGAAACCCACGCGGTCACAGGGAGAATGTACAAACTTTTCACAGACACCGCCCAAGGTCAGGATCGAACCCGGGTCTCTGGCGCTGTGAGGCAGCAGCACTACAACTGTGCCACTGTGCAATTATTGCAGAGTTCTGAAATAGATTTTTATGGACAATTCTAATTTATCAATGCGAGAGCAAAATATGAAAATTGCCCTCGGACTGCCTGAAGGAAGTCGATTGTGTTCATTTATGTTGGAAAAAACATCAGCAGAATTCAAAACATCATGTAACTCAGGAGTCCATGTGCCTGCTCTGCTACTCAATAATATCCTGGTTGGATCTGCCCGTAACCTCAGCTTTGCATTCTCTCCTCATTTGAAGATGCTGGTCAGAGTGAAGGAAATATTATGACTATTTCAATCCGACCGAGGTCTGCCAGCCAGGGACTCCAGAAGCCAGTAGGAGATGGGGCAAGGCTACAGTCCAGAGGTTTAGAGATGAATTTGCATGATATTAGTGTTAAAGGCTGATCTGTAGGCAATGAATTATATCCTGACATAGGTGGTATTGTTAACGTGATCCAGAGCTCAATGTATTGCAAGGACACTGGTGTCCTTTGTAGACCCATTAACCAATCTAGGGGTCTAGATTGTCCAGAGGACTGACACGGATGTGGGCCACGACCAATCTTTCAAACCACTTAATTGTGGTTGGCGTTAGAGCTACTGGGCAGGTCATATTTCTTGGGGACTGGAATGATGGAGATTTCCTTGAAGCAGGCGTGGACAGTAAACTGAAGTAACAGGGTGAAGATGTTGGCAGAAATGTAGCTAATGGATTGTCCATGATTTGAGAACCTGTCCAGTGACTCCATTTGGGCCGGCCGCTCTCCAAGAAGCTACTCTCTTTTTCACCTTAATTTTAGTTTAGTTTAGACATACAGTGTGGAAACAGGCCCTTCGGCCCAGCGAGCCTGCACCGACCAGTGATGCCCGTGCATTAACACTATCCTACACACTGGGGACAATTTACACATACCAAGCCAATTTACATGCATGGAGGAAACCGAAGATCTCGGAGCAAACCCACGCGGTCACGGGAGAGTGTACAAACTCCGTACAGGCAGCGCCCGCGGTCGGGATCGAACCTGGATCTCCGGCTCTGCAAGTGCTGTAAGGCAACAGCTCTACGCTGCACCGCCGTGCCACCTTGGCGGAATGCAGTGGTCCTTGTCCTTGGCGGAATGCAGTTGTCGGAGCTTTTCTTGCTAAAAATGGTGATGACTAAAGTGTACTCATTCAGGCTGTTTGAAGTCGTTATGAACATGTTCCAGTCCATGTTTACGTTTATTATTGTCACGTGCTATGGAACAGTGAAACGTTTTGCTTTGCGTACCATCCACCAGATCCGATATTCCGTACATAAATACACCGTCTAACTGGTACAATAGATAGAGCAAAGGGGTAGTTAGATACAGAAGGCAGCAGGGCGAGTATTGTAGCGCTTCCGTTCCAGAGACACTGACTGAAGGCATTCCTGAGGTGACCCTCTGCCTCCTCCGAGCACTGCTGTATTCCTCTCTTCATCGGCGCCTCACTCTCCATCTATAAGATGGCAGGAGCAGCACCCATAGACAATCAGACTGGGTGAAATGAGGGTTTGAGCTCGGGGGTTTATTGTCACGTGCACCAAGGTGCAGCGAAAAGCTTAGTTTTGCATGCTGTCCAACAGATCAGTTATATTGTACATAAATATCAGTTTAAACTCGAGTACAATAGATAGAGCAAAGGGGAAGAATCAGGGTGGGGAATATTCCTGTACATTTTGTGGCAATGAGTGTATACCTGTGATCTAAAATAAAGACTCTAAATATCCAGTGACTGAAAGTACTTTCCCCAACAGTAAAACTATATATTTTTTAATACTGTGGAAAGACAAGTGGAATGCCCATGGTTTAATCCACAAGGGTAAAGTTGCTACTTGATTAGCCTGGATTATAGTGATAATCCATTCTCCACTGCATACAATCTACGGAATCTGGGTTTATTTGTGATTTATCCGATTTTCATTAAACATATCTTGGTTCCAAGATGGTTATGAGCAAATGGATCCTTGCTGCTTCAAACCAGACAAGAGATTGTAAGTTCAAGTTAGCTAAAGCAGGTGTAGGGCCTGTTGACCGTGCCTGTGTTAGAGGAAGGTAGACACAAAATACTGGAGTAACTCAGTGGGACAGGCAGCATCTCTGGAGAGAAGGAATGGGTGACGTTTCAGGTCGAGGCCCTTCTTCAGACTGATGTCAGGGGAGTGTACGGGACAAAGATATAATGTAGTCAGAGACTGTCAGACTGGTGGGAGAACTGGGAAGGGGGAGGGGATATTGACTTCTCTAACTTCAAATAGCCCTAAAGTCAATGTTCATACTGCTGGGGTGTGAAGTACCCAAGCGAAATATGAGGTGCTGTTCCTTCAATTTGCGCTGGGCCTCACTCTGACAATGGAGGAGGCCCAGGACAAAAAGGTCAGAATGGGAGGGGGAGTTGAAGTGCTGAGCAACCGGGAGATCAAGTAAGTTAAGACTGACTGAGCGGAGGTGTCACGATCGCCAAGCCTGCACTTGGTCTTGCCGATGCAGAGAAGTTGACACCTGGAACAGCGGATACAGTAGATGAGGTTGGAGGAGGTGCAAGTGAACCTCTGCCTCACCTGGAAAGACTGTTTGTGTCCTTGGATGGAGTCGAGGGGGGAGGTCAAGGGACAGGTGTTGCATCTGAGTTAGAGGAATGTTGCTTTGTAATGACCGCTGGCAATAAGTGCCTATTTATACGTATCTGAGCAGGGACTCAATTGAAGAAAGGCCCTGACCCGAAACGTCACCTGTCCATTCCCTCCACAGATGCTGCCTGACCAGCTGAGTTCCTCCAGTACAGTAAACCCTCGTTATAACGGTCGATGGCGGGGAATGGTGTCCGTCATTGCTGATTGTCATAACCAATTACAGTATTATCATTGTTTCAGTAGTAGAAACACACAACTGCAGTTGCTGGTTAATATACAAAAGGACACAGTGCTGAAGTAACTTAGCGGGTCAGGTAGCATAGCTGGAGAACATGGATATATGACATTTCGGGTCAAGACCCTTCTTCAGACTCTCGTTGCTGAACTCTGCCTGAAATCCAGGTGAGTTAAATGCCCCCAGCATGCTGGCGGCCGGAGGAGAGACGAAGATCAGCAGAGTCAGTGGCCAAAGAAGCCTGGAGGTGGCCAAGGTAGTTGCGTGAACCGGTGGTGGCGGCAGAAGGTCCTGCAGGGAGGCGGCATGAGCCAGGGGTGGTGTGGGCAGCCGTCGATTGGTCAGTTTGCCATAACCAAAATCCGTGATCAAGTCCTATGAGCTACCCAAATCAGACAAAGGACCATGCTGTAATTGAGTTCCTGCAAAATGGCGCACCATAAAGCTGTACTAAATGTGTCTGGGGTTTATTTTCTAAAACTCTTGAGCATTTTCAAATTGGTTCCAAAAACACGGTTGGTCTTAACCATGGCTTCTTAAGCTTTGACAATTTGCAGTAAATAATATAATGATTAATGTGATGCCTTGTTAGACTGTGAAAGGTCAGCAACATGAATTCAGTAAATGCTTTAATAAACTTTACTTTTTGAGCACTTCATAAAATTAATGTAACCATATCCTTGACTATTGGCTGATGGATCCCGACCCAAAACCAGAGTTTGTTCCATACACTCACCACCCTTTGTGTGAAAAAGTTACGCCTCAGATTCCAGTTAAATCTTTTCCCCTTCACCTTCAACCTATGTCCTTTGGTCCTCAATTCGTCTACTCTGGGCAAGAGACTCTGTGCATCTACCCGATCTATCCCAGTCATGATTTCACCCCTCACCTCCTGTGCTCCAAGGAAGAGATTCCCAGCCTACTCAACCTCTCCCTATAGCTCAACCCTCTAGCGCTGGCAACATCCTTGTACATCTTCTCTGTACCCTTTCCAGCTTGACAACATATTTTCTATAACATGGTACCCAGAACTGAACACAATACTCTAAATGCGGCCTCACCAAAGTCCTGTACAACTGCAACATGTTCTTCCAACTTCTATACTTAATAATATACATTCATGGTATGTAGGTGTTCCTAGCTTTCTAGCCTTTATTGTGACTATAACATGGATTTACTAATCTTTGGCCTTTGTGAAAGGATAATGACATATACCCATGCCAGGATACTACGTTCATAGCATGTGTGCTTTGATCATGGTATTTCCATGCGCTTGTTGCTTCCACACATGGCCAAGGTTCTAGGTCTAGGAGCTGCAGTTGAAGAAACAGTGTCAAGTTGCTGCAGTGAATGTTTTCAGATGATAGACACTGCAGCCAACATCTGTTGTTGGAGGTATGTTCAGTCTGGTGGATAGATTTGTGTGGTAGCAATTTACTTAAGAACTGTTGTAACTACACTCGTGCAGATGGGATACAATATTCCACCAGCATTCAGGCTTGTACTTTGTAGATGAGTGAAAGTCTTTAGAAAGTCTTTAGAAAGTCAGGTGAGTCATCCACCATAAAATATCGAGATTTTAGCCTGCTTTTAAAACTCATCTATTTAAGGGTCCCAACCCTAAACGTCATCTATCCATGCCTTCCAAAGATGCTGCCTGACCCGCTGAGTTACTCTAGCACTTTGTGTTTTTTATTTAACTAGCTGGTCCAGTTAAATTTCTAATTGGGCTTGATTCTTCCTCCCTCTTCACCACCAATGCATTGAAGTCTGCTACTGAGTAGGTTTAGATCTGTTATTGTCACATGTGCTGAGGTACAGTGAAAAGCTTCTTTTTTTTGGTGTGCTATCTGATCAGAGTAGATATACCATACATAGATACATCAGTTCAAACTCAAGTACAATAGAGCAAAGAGGAAAATGCAGAGCGCAGATTATAGTTCTCAGCATTGTAGCGCATCAGTTCCTTAGACAAAGTCCAATTTCAACAATGGGGTAGAGATGAATCGGACGGTACCCTAGCTTATGGAAGGACAATTCAAAAGCCTGAAAACACAGAGGAGGAAGCTATTGAGTCTGGTGGTGCGCGCTTTCAAGCTACTGTACCTTGTGCCTGACGGGATCAGGGAGAAGGAGGAATGACTGGAGTGATCTGATTATGATGCCTGCATTTCCGAGACATCGTGAAGTGTACATGGAGTCGATGATTGGAAGTCTGGTCTATGTAATGGACTGACTATACTATAACTGCCTGTAGAACCCAAACTAAATCTCAAAGAACAGATTAGAGGCAAATTACACTATCTAGCTCTAGGGACCTCAGCTGGTACTTCTGCTGATGTTGATGTTTGTTCATAATTAAATGGGAGAACTAATTATTTGGTACGATTTGGTAGTAGAGTGCATCGTTTAAAAGGAAATGTATTTTGCACAAAACTACAGTTATAGTAACAAGTTTAGTATGGAAACAGCCCCTTGGCCTACTATGTCCATGTCGACCATCGATAACCTCTTCACACTAGTTCTATGTTATCGCACATTCTCATCCACTTCCTACACATTGGGCAATTTTTTATTTACAAAGGCCAATTAATTTACTAACCCACACTTTGGCATGTGGGAGGAAACTGGAGCACTCAGACAAAACCCACGCAGTCACAGACACAGGCAGCATCCATGGTCAGGAACGAACCATGTGTCTGCGCTGTGAGGCAGCAGCTCTACCAGCTGCGCCACTGTGCAGCACTAGAAATGCAAATGTCCCAGCTGCTAGGTGCTTATCAGGGACAAGAACTCTACAGAGTTACTGGCAAAGCCCCTTGAATCTTTGGTATTTTGTTGGTAACAGGTGGGTTTGGTATTTCTACAATGGAACCTTGGAGCACTTTTGGTTTGAATGCCGAAGTGGCTTATGCTATGGGTATGAAAAATGTGGATAACTAGATATCAATTACGCTTGATGCGTCAGATCAGTATTATTTTTAATCACGGTTGATCAATAAAGGATACATACTGTTTAAAACACAGGTACAATGGTGCTGGATAATGACATAGCAAATCCTTGTCATTTTGGGAGTGGTGTGAAAAAGATTAAAGTGCATGAGGGCTTCTAATGTATTGGTATCGGTTTATTATTGCCACGTGACAGAAACTGCAGGTGACATGTTGTTGGAGGCAGCAACTGTTCAGGGTGGTGGACAGGCAGCCAGCTGCAGGGTAGCAATTTCCATAAGAATTGTTGCAATTGCACTCATCCAGCTAAGGGGAGAATATTCCATCACACTTCAGCTTTAGAAAGTCAGGTAAGTGATCTTTCACAAAATACATAGAAATATAGTGAAAACCTTTGTATACTAACCAGTCAAATCATACTGTACATGAATGCAATCATGCTCTACACAAGTAATACAGGTAGTGAAAAAAGAAAAATACCTGAGTGCAGAATGTAGTGTTACAGTGTTATCGCGTTACAGCCGTATGAGAAAGTGTAGATGTTTTGAAAAGGGCTGCAATGAGGTAGCTTTGGAGAAAGGGCTACTCTTCTGCTTATGAAAGGGCCATTTAGAAGTCTGAAGACAACGGGGACGAAGCTGTTCCTGAAT